>NC_031769.1:81382961-81425763 GCF_001522545.3 Parus major
GGCAAGAGAGAGAGCGAAATGCTCTGGGTCTTCTCTCTTATACCTGGGGGCAGGGGTGATCAGGGGATGCAGGGAGGTCACAGCCAATGGGAAGGGGGAAGGGAGAGAAGGTTTTCAGGTAGGCACTAACATTACACAAACCAGAGGTGGGTTTAACCCTTGGGAGGTACCAAGATTTTTAGATGCACTACAACAGACTTGACTTTAGTAGAAGCTGATATGAGCCTGACTAAAAGTGAGTAAAAGAAATACCCTATTGTGACTGGCCCAGAGGCCCCATGCATTTTAAGCATATTTGAAGCAAGTATTTTAAAGACCCAAAGAGACTCAAGTAGACATTTAAGATAACAGCTGTAGAGATAAAAAGCACCAAGCAATTGAACATCTTACCTAGAGTATCAGAAAACCCATTTGCAGTAGGACTCCTGGAAGTGAAAGAACAGCAAGTACCAATTGCCACCTCAACGGTGCACCACCGGCAGTATCAGACGAATCAAAATACTGTGATCCCCATCCACAAGATGATCTGTGAGCTGAAAAGTCAAAGAGTAGTCAGCAAAACCCACTCACCCTTCAACAGTCCCATTTGGCCTGTGCGCAAATCTGAAAGAAAATAAAAATTGACTGTAGACTATCATGGCTTAAATGAAGTGACTCCATCACTGAGAGCTGCCGTGCCAGACATGCTGGAGCTCCAGTATGAGCTGGAGTCCAAGACAGCAAAGTGGTATGCCACTGTTAACATTACCACTGCATTTTTCTCCATTCCTCTGGCAGCAGAATACAAGTCTGTTTGCCTTCACCTGGAGGGGCGTGCCGTATACTTACAACTGGCTGCCCCAAGAGTAAAAACACAACCCCACTATCATAAACTGATCCACTAAAAAAGAGTAAAGCTCCAGAACACCTAGATATCAGTCTGTTTTAAAATAATGGTATAATCTTCTAAGTTTCTTTTGTGTGTATCAAATTTATAGGTCGCATCAATGACAACTTGAAAAAATTTGGGACTAGCCTTCTCTGTAGAAAAAAACAGTTAATGCAAAACAACACCACAAAGTTCCACATGTCTCTGCACTATGATTCAGTACTTAGCAGGAAAGAACACTTAACAAAGTAAAATGTAGTTCAGTTCATTGGGCTGTTTTCCCTCTCTGGACTGCTGAATACATCACCAGTTGCCAGAAGTGAAAGCACATATTTTTGTAGGAGTAGCCCAAGGGCTCAAATTCCTTTACCTTTCACAAAATAAAATGGTAGCAGTGCTACCCACCCAGGCTGTGATCAGGTGAGTTTCCTGACCCTATTTTAGACATTACAGAACTTGTTTTTTGAAGGGGAAAGATGGGGAGTTGTCATGGTTTTAAAGCAGTAATAAAAAATTACTAGAAAACTTCCTTATTTTTTGCTGTGAGATGTGGATTACAACAAGAGCAAACCAGGCTTCAAACTTAAAAGGAATAAAGAAAGTTTATTATCAAAACTACAAGAATAAGAACACTAGAATAAAACTTCCAGAAAACCCTTTTTTCCCCCACTACCCAACCATTCCCTTGTTCACATGACAACATAGAGACAAAAAAACTTTGGAACTTTGGTGTTTAAAACAGTCTCCAGTTCCTGCTAGAATATTTTCATCAGTCTCTGTAGAGAAACAGAAGTCTTCTGCTAATCTATGGAGTTTATCACATGAAAACTATTTCTATTATACCTTTCTATTTCTCTGATGCCAGCTGCCCGGAAATCTGTCATCAGATTTTCTCTTCCCATTTCACATCACTCTGAGGTGTGTTATGGATCATGAGTCTAGGGATGTCATTTTTAAGGATGAGGCAAAAGTTCTCTTCATCTGTCTCTGTGATCCTCCCTGGAAACAGAAGTTTTCTCTTTGCCTCTTAAGCAGCTCCAAATCTTCAACTATTACTTCTCCCCACTCTGTTCCAGCACCTCACTGTATCACAACTACTCCACCTTTTGCTCAAAATCCACACTTTGAACACTCCATTCCTCCTTATATAGTCTGTCATGAATTAAAGTTTTTTCAGAACACTATTGTCCATCTCCATAGCTTTAACAAAAAAATATTTCAGCTTATTTCATCTCCTTATTCTCTCTTTCCTATCTAAAACTTAAGTCTTCACTGTCTTTGATGGTTTTATGATGTCTTGTTCATGTTAATTGTCTTTGTCTCTCTGGGAAAAAGGAGTAATCTTTAAGTCTCATCTAGGTAGTAAAAGAGTTAAAGTCTTGGAAAGCTGCAGATATTCTATGATCTCTGCTGGAGCAGCAGCTGGAGCTGTCTGCGATGGAAGATTCTTCATGGCTGCTCTGGAGAGTGTGGTCACTGTCTCACCCCGCCACAGGCCAAGAGCTTTTTTTCTTTTTTTACTCAGCAGTCTCTGGTGAATTCAGTCACACCAAAAGCTGCAGCCAAGCCAGGGATCCACCTGGCCCGGCCAGAGCCTGGGGCAAGCCCCGCAGGCCCTCATCTTCTGGCTGGGAGCCGCGGCAGGCCCAGCCCAGCCCCTGCTTGCGCCGCATGGCCTGGGCAGGGGAACGGGAAGCCAGCTAAAGCTCAGTTACCTTTCACAGCCAGGAAACAAAGAGACAGAAATTCCCAGGCTTAAGTCTTAAGGTGGTATTCACAGGCTGATCTCACTTTTCAATGGTTAAAACTGCTGTCAGTTCTTAGAAATGGCCAGCTGTTGGCTAGGAGAAAAACTCCCATCAGCCTCCAGCAGTTTTAACTTCCTTAGGTGTTTCTCTTTGTTTTCTTAAATGACAATCTATCACAGGAGTGTAGCTAAAAAGTTTTAAATTGCACTCAAGTCTTGGGGCTTAATTTGAGTCTGTTTTTCAGCTACAGAAGTCAGCAAGTCTGCTGTTTCACGGAGGAGAAACTAGAAATATGAAGTCTAATGATTTTCTAAGCATAACTTGCTCTCTTTACACAAATAAGCCTTAGTAAACATTTTTTCCAGCTGTTCTCTATATCCCTGAGAAAAGCTATATCCCATGTATTGCAGAGTAGCATATATGGAGATGAAATTATCTGACATTTTAAATAACCAACAATATCTGTATAAAAGTTGCATGACATGTAAGCAGATTCAGGCTTGTGACCAGCGTTTGTTGTGTACAGATTTTGCTTGAGATGAAGGGAATAGAAGGTATCTTTCTCTATAGCTGTTTTCTGCTAGTCCAACCAGAACAACTGTGGTGGCCACAGCAGACGGAAGGGCAACTATTAAATGTATTCTGCATGCAAAATCACAATTCCTGTTTATGTCAGACTGACTGGGGGTGCTGAGAAGGAGCATGACAGGTTCCTGCTTCACAGCTGAGCTGGTCTAGAGACATAATCTGCCTCAAACATTGTTTTGACTGTATGTAGACCAACATCTCTTCTTTGCCTGACCAGAACCATTCTGTAACGCAAAAAATAATGCCACTGAAATACAATGTGCACAGTCTAGTATCAACAGGACAAATAATCTTTAACATCACTGAATACTGACAAGAATCTGCTATGATACCTCCAGGTCTCTTCATAGGAATAGTTTTACCAACAGAGATGAAGTCCAGTTTGACATAGTTGCATTTTGTCCCTCTGATCTCATGACAGTTTATGCTACTCGTCTGTATGCTCAAATACATTCAGAAACTGCAAGATACACACATACACTTCTCCTGTTGTCCCCAAATATACTCATTTGAATGCCACTGTTATTTTAATTCTTGCCATCTTTGTCTCTTTTGGACTCAGTGTGTTCCAGGAACTTGTGAACATTGTTTTACTTCAGCTTATACTTCTGGTAAAAGTCCTTCTGGTTAAAGTACCTTTAACTCAAATAATATATTTGATTGCTCATCTATAACATGATTTATGTCACCCTTGTATTAGAACTGATATGAAAGAAGACACTACAATAACCACAAGCATTTTGATAAAGGGGATCTGCTTGTTAAAACCAGAGAAGTGCTTTTAATTCTGCCCTTGATGTGTGACATCAGTCTTACTTCCTTACATAATCAAAGCAGGCAGAAATGAGCAAAAAAGCTAGGAAATAATGAAATGCATGACCTAGAAAAGGAAGAAGTATGGCAAAATTAAAAACAAATAAACATCCTGTGGACCACATTTTAAGTGGAATGGCAAGATTTTTAAGCTAGCCCAGGAAGGTCTAATTTCCATTTTACATCTGATGTGTCAATTTTGATTTGTCACTTTTATATGCATTATCCTGAAGCCTCTACCCAAGGAGGGTGATCTTTGCTTGTTTATATGAACATCAGTTTCAGGACAATCTATATAAAGACAATGCCCCTCATGCTGTTCAAAAATTAGTGAAAAGTTAGCTTAAAAAAAAGAAAATAGAAGAGAAAAATATTGTACCATGTTGCTTTATATCAAAGGTTGGTGTTAAGTGTACTTTATTCACAATGTTCTTACTGAATCTATACTGAGGTTTGACCATAGAAAGAATGAAATACAACTAGCTACAGATGATCCCAAATTATTTTGAGCAGAATATTTTAGATTAATGAGTAATACAACTTTCTGTTTCTAAAATTAATTTTATGAACAATGTATAAATAAGTAAAAGAGATAGTTCAGCTTCATTTCGGATTGATACATTTTTAGGAATTATTCATTTGATTAAGTGTATAAGATAGTAGTTCCAGGCTGTGATTCATCTGAAGTATACCAAGCAGGATGGGATTCTTGGTGTTCTGACTAGATAAAGACTCTGTGCCAAGATAATGGCTTCTTTTATTTGCTACCTTCTTGGCTTGTACTGGGGACAAAGGCAGCATGTTGGGCCTACTATCCTCAGCAGACTCTTCCTTAGTATGGAAAGCTGTGAACCTACTGTCCCAGGAGTCCTTTTATCACTGGGGTGTTGCTTAATTCATCACCTTATCCTAATAACAAATGTAGGGGAATTTTTAGAGCATTACGAGTGCCTGTTTCAGATGCACAAATGGGGTGTGGTGAGATTACTTTGGATATGAAGACCTCTCTAGGCCTTGTAGAAAGTCAGTGAGCTTAATCACTCTCTCAATAAGCCCAGAAACCTTTGAAGCCTCCTATGGCATAATCAAGGAAATAAGATATCTGTCATAGCAAAGATGAATTGCAGTTCCACACAGGCATCTCGTCTTGGGAGATGATGACTCTCAGAAGGATTACAGCTTGTATAAGCATAATATGAATACATGGTGTGATATAGAACCCTTTCTTCTCTATTTACACTTTCGTTTTGTGGTAACAATATACCTTTTATTCCTACTTATTCCATGGGTTCAGAGGCTGGGAGTGTTTCTTTTGTATGTAGAGAAAAATTTCCACCAATAAATGAAATTATGTCAATATATAAGTATCTAATTGATATAAAATGTGATATATTAACTGCCGCTCTTCATCCTTGTAAAAACATTTTAGCAGTTTTGTGCAGCCCTTCAAGCTCTTACTGATGTGGATGAAGTGTAACTGGTTCTACCAGGATTTTAGATTTGGTCCAGGACCCATGACAAAGCTGCAAGTTTTGCACTAAAATGTATTTACTACCTCCCAATAAAAGTATGAGATGGATTCTGAGCTCAGCATTGTTGACTGACAGGAGGAGGGAGAGTGAGCTCCTGCATTTCTTTTGGCTTTTCTGTTGTGTCATTCTGCTGCCGGGAGGGTGAGATACATGCCACTATGACCATGTAATGTGTAGGGCTTGTGCAACTGTGCTGTGTGTAGTGGAGTTCTCCATGGCTTGAGATACTAAATTCTTTGGACAAACTATGGTTTCCAATGGCAAACATGCTTAGAATTGCCCTGGCATTTGTCACTCTGGTCTTTGGGTATTGCGTAGCATATTAACACAAAAAATCAAATTGTGTAACAATTCAGCCAAATTTTTATTATTTTCTTTTTTTCTACACATAATACCTAGGGGAATATTGTGACCTGGGCAGATGTATATTTTGGTTTTTAACAAATTGAATAAGAAGGCTGTGATTACCTATTGCCTTAACCAAATCCAACTTTTATTCTTCCTTTGCCAAAATATCTCTTTGTAGGCTGGAACTTGAGGTTTTTTGCATGTTACAAACTTTATCAAGGACACATCCAGTAACCTACTGGTATGCTTTCACTGCCAGTACAAGGAATAACTATGTTTCATGTCCTGAGAGGGAAAATACCTATTATATCATATGTTCTTAATTTGTGTCAGCTGGACTGACAAACCAAAGTGTCTACAGCTCATCTTTGTGCAAGTTTTGCATTACTCCTGGATGCTCTGCATGCTTTGGCAGGCTTGCCAACATGTTCCAATTCTGGCAGAAAGAAAAATTCACTTTGGATTTCAGATATGAGATAAGTTGGATGGAATGGATCTAGAATATGCTTACTAAGATGATTACTCCAATCATTTAAATGGTGATAAAGTTCCTAGAGAAGCCTGAAAATGAATGAAAATTGGAAAGAAAATGAAAAAAAAAATATTCTCACAAAACAAAAAGGAAAGAAAAGACCTTTAATTGCTACTGAAATCCCTCCAATGGCCTTCTATTTACCCTATAAAAGGCAGGTTGAGTAACAAAACCTTTTAAAATTTAGGTCTGAATCAATAGAATTGCAGAAAATTCACTGTTTAGTTTTCCAACCAGATCCTGTAAGTTGAATTAACGGAAATAATAAATAACATTTGTAGAAAAACTGATGTTTCAGGTGATGAAATTGCCTCTATATTTTTTCAGAGGATGATGTAGGTTATTCTAGTTTACTAAGATGACATTTCCATGTGTCATTTACCTTCATAGACATCAATGAGTTTTAAACAGAAACTGAGCTGAAACATAGCAGAAAAGGAGTATTTTTCAACTACATTAAAAAGGTTTCAGCTACATTTTCCCTTCATTCAACTGCTGCTCAGGATAAAATACCATTCTTCTACTGTACCAGTCAAAGAGCCTCAATGCCTGTTATTCTCACAAACATAAATTTGGCACGTTCACTCTCTTCCAAGGTTTTTTCATAAGGCACCAAATCTAATCTGCTATGACCTTTTAAAGGTTTTCAGTGGAAGGCCATGATATCAAGTCTTGAAAAGATGAGAGACAAAGCTTTGCTTATGGATTTTAACAGTATTCTGATGTCACTTCTTGTACACAAGATATTTCTATAATTGCTTACAATGCTTTAGGGTTCTGATTGGAACAGCTTGGTGCAGGGGTACAGTAATTTCTGTAGCTGCTGATTCCAGTACTTTTTTGACTCAAAAAACAATTAGCTTTGAACATGTTGTTAATTAAATTAGTCATTATGTCACAATTGTGCCACAATCATTATACTCAATATACATAACATATAAAATAGTAGTTTTTAATTGCTATTGTTTATACAGTATGCAGCTGTCTTCCATTTCCAAGACATGAATGAGCAGTAAAGTTGTGGAGCCTCTCATTCATGCAGCTTGAACTCCAATGAAACTCAATTTTGTAGAAAAAAAAAACAGGTATGAGAACAAATAGATGGAAAGTAGATCTACAAAGCAGTAAGAATGAAAATAATAACATCACTCTTCAAAAAAGTCTTCATCTTTTGCTTATGTAGGCTCATGTTCCAATTCAAAAAAGTCTGATTTTAGTCTGATTTAGACAAATTTACCCATTCTTTTTTGCATTCCCTTCCTGTTTCCCATGCCACACCTCAGTCTCGTGCTCTCTGGAAGTGCAGGTGTCTATGTATGTGCCTGGGGTTTTTGGATCACTACAAAATTCATTTTAAAACAGGAGCTGGGTTAAAAAATAATGTAAATAAAGAGAGAAAGCACCTTAAAAATGAAGAGTCTTCTTTTTTTTACAAACTGTAAATTTCATTCACTTAGAAAAATACAAGTTGGATGGTAGAGTCAAGAAAAAAAGGCAATAGAGTGTGTGTGTGTGTTGTTTTAAATGACACTTAAAGAACTTCACAGCTTAAATATTTTTTGCCCTCTTCCTCCATTTTTCAAGTATCAGAAGTATTATTATAAAACCTAGCATAGCAATTCAATGGTGCTTGCTGTATTGAAACACTACTTACTACTTCATTTTGCAAAGAGCCCATTATAATTTGACCCGTGTACTTTCTTTTAGATATAAGTTAAGCCTACAGATTTTCTTGTACTCTGGAGCAAGAGAAGAAGAGGAATATTCATTGTCCTGCCATTAAATACCTCTCCACCTGCATCTTGGGTGAGAAGTTTGTGTGCCATGGGCATGTGTGTGTGTGAGTGCGTGTGTGTGTGTGTGAGTGCGTGTGTGTGTGTGTGTGCGCGCGTGTGCACGCGCGTGTGATGCATGAATGCAGCCACAGGTCAGACTGTGGGTGTTGCATTGTATTAAGATACATGGTATATTCCTGGGGCTCTCCTTCTGATCTGTAAGGTGTTAGTTCTTACCCTGTCACCCCTCCCCTTTGATTCTTCCCTATTGGTTTGTACTCTGCCCTCCCTACCCCCTTCCCCTCACTTCTAAAGCCAACACGGGACATGATTCTTCCTCTTTTCCTGCCCTGGACACCTTCTGATTAAAGCTGTGACTCTGTCCCACCAGGAAAGAGCCTCCTTGCATCCCTAGTCCTTGCTATATTAACACCTGTCTTCTCTGGACCATGGCTGGGCAAGTGCAGTCTCAGAGGAGCAGGGGGATTTTAAAATAGCATGTGGGTATGTCCACAGAGCTTGGCAATGGAAGTGTGTGCTGGTGAGGGAGAGGTGACCCCTGAAGGTCAATCCAAGCTAGCCACTGAGCTGGTGAAACTGTCCATGAGCAAGAGCTGGGAGGGTGTCTAAGTGCAGCTCTGTGTGTGAAAGCTACAGAAAAGCAATTGAAACGAGCCTTGATCCTTGCCTGGACTCACAGATCACACCTTATCTAAGGTGGTGCCAAGATGGTTCTTTCCTCCTGTATTTTAGTGATTAAAATTTTAAAAGGTCATAAAATGTTAGAAGACAGGATACACAGTGAACAAAGGGTTACTCGAAAGTTGTGATAGTTCAAATCAATTAAACCTAAAAAAATGGTAAGCACTGAAGGACATTGTTATTACAGAGAAATACTGCAGATAAACCCACTTCCCATGAGAATAAAGTTGCAGGAACTTGATTTTCCTTTTAATTTTTTTCTCAACTTTAGAATCATCTAGGAGAGATATGGCAAAATTCTGAGTTCTTACTGCTACCTGACTTGTCTAACTCTGTTCTGACACTTTGAATCCCACACTCATCAGGAAATGACAGATACTTTCACAGGCCAAGATAAACAACAACCACTAAAAAAAGAGAAGAAGAAGATTTAGAAGATCTCTCCAAATGTGCTATTTAAAAGACTCATATCCTCTCAAGAAATATATTTTTTAGGGACAGTATGAACCCAGGAACAATCTCAAAAACTAATAAATTTTTCACATGTATAGGCCTGAGGCATATCGGAATTGGATGGTCATTTAATATCTTCTTTGCACAACTATGCAACAAAAATAGCCATCTAGTCCAAACATTGTTGCTATTATTTCTCCCATTGTAGAATCACGTGGAAGAAGTCCAGTCCTCTGGCAGGCCTCCTCCCTGGAGATCTGCCACCTAAGAAAAGACAAAACTGCCTAGTCATGGTTACCAAGCTGTGGACCCCTTCCTGCTTCAGGACCCCATGGTATCTCCCTGTTAACTATTGGTCATCTTATCCCAGTCTCAGACCATTGGTCCCCTTCCCAATTCTTTTCTTCCCTATAAAAATCCCAGCCTTTGCCCAGATCAGGGGTAGATCATCACCGGCCCCCTTTACTGAAGCCAGCATTAAAGAACTCCTGTAGAACGCCACATGATCTCCCATCTCTTGTCTATGCATCGGCTGGGGTAACCCCTGGAGGGAGCTGGCTGGGCTGATCTGAGCTGGTCACTGCAAAAGCAGAAATTACTTACTAAAAGAGCAGATCACTTTAAGCCTCTGCCCACGCTCCTAAGAGTTACCCCTGGATGGAAACTGCCTGGAACTCCCCAAGGGGCAACTCCTTGGGATTCTGTGATTGATTGTTGTTGGCAGAACTGGAAGTCGGACAGACCCCCAGACCCAGCTCCAACAGAATCATTAATAAGGACATGTCTGCTTATGCAATGCTGAATAAAACATGGTGGATTACTTAGACTTGAAATAAATGGTGGGGAAAAACCCCACAGATTTTGTTAGCAGACAGGCAAGGACAAAAAATTAGTTAATTCAGATATTTTTGAAGGAAAAATACATTTTTTAATCCTACAAATATGCACTGTAGTGTTTAGATCTACCCAGTCTCTGTGATAGAGACACAGGCTATATCCACAACTGTTAATGAAAGACACTCTCCCTTTTTATCATTTTAATTGATAATTGTGAGGGCAACTCAACCTAAACAAAATAGACCTTATAAGGAGTAAACAACCTACTTTAGCAGTAATTTCTTAAGGTAATTGCTAATGTCTCCTTCACAAATATCATGCCCTGTAGAATCATGGGGGAAGAATGAAAGATCCTTGATAACTTTTCTTTCCTACCTGCACCCTTGCTCCCATTTACACTGTCTGGGGTTTGGAACACTCAAAAGCTTTTTCAGCACATGGTTTGAGCAAATGGTATCAACTAAACCTACTTTTCCTCTCTTTTCCCATAGAATCTAAAAAAATGTTCTTTGCTTCATCTCTAACAACCTTATGCAGTATACTTGCCTATATCCTGAAGTCTTCTATCAGATTTGGATGGACTAAAAACAGAATCTGAAACTATGAAAGACTGTCTGCATCTATCTGAAACCCTTGCATGGTGGTTAATGGATGACTATAGTTGAAATGAAAGCATCAGCCACATTTTCAGGATCAGTCTTCATTTATGTGTCTTCCTTTGATCTTTTGTAGATCAAAGAGCAGTCCTGTACTTTTCTTCCTGGTAATGATTTTCTAGCCTCTGCCTCTAAAGCTGTAAAATTTCACAAATTTTAGTTTCTGCTAGTTTGACATGTATCTAGTTCCTAAGCACAATTAGAATGTATCAGAGAAATAACCTTAATTCAGAGAACTAACACAAGACATAAACACAGTTTTATAACGTTTAGGGTTTTCAAATAAAAAGATTTTGACAGTGATGGGTATTTTTCAAAAGCTGTGATCTCATGTTAAATTTGACAAGTTATATGATAATTTTGGAGTGCTGAATGGCATACATCACTAATATACAGAAACAAACCACAAGCAAATCTTACTTCATTTTAAGTAGTTATATACAGAATAAATATGCAGGAAGTATCACAGAAACCATTGATTTTTAAAAGTGCATCTGCCACTGTTATGCATCTAGTAAGGATGTACAGAACATTCTGAGATAGAAATGCAAAAATCACAAGATGATGGAATTCATTCCTCTGGAAGTACAGCATATGTTATACTACACTTGAGTCAACAAATTGGCATTTCTGGAAAGACAGATGAAACTATGATTCTGAGTGTGTATCAACAAGGCTTGATATACCTTTAGATCATGGAAGTAATTTTTCAATCTGATGTTAAATGTTCAGCTAGAGTCAGTAAAATTAAAACAGCATAGTAAAGATGATTTTCAGCAGTAGTAAATCTGGTTTTGTGTGCAGTTAACATGTATAGCACATCTGACTTATTCTTGGCTGTATCAGTTTTATGTGGAAAGATTTTGGTAGTGCAGGGACTGAGAGGTGGCTTAGATTGGAGAAGTGAAGGCTCTGGGGAGACCTTGTTGCTCTCAACAAATGTAGCTAGGCAGGCATGGGTCTCTCTTCTCTCAAGTAATAAGCAATAAGACAAGAGAAAATGTCCTCAAGTTGCATCAGGAGAGATTTAGATTGGATTTTTGGCTAAGAAATAAGTGACACCAAAATGGGTGTCAAGCACTGGAACAGGCTGCCCAAGGGAATGCTTGAGTCACCATCGCTGGAGGCTATTAAAAGATGTCCAGATGTGGCACTTGGGGACATGGTTTAGTAGTGGAATTGACAATGCTGGGTTAAAGGCAGGACTTGATGATCTTCAGGGTCTTTTTCAATCCAAATGACTCCATTACTGTGTAAGAAGCTGTGAGAAACTTCGTCCACGTCAAACAGAGCCAATGACAGATGACTCCAAGGTGGAACTACTGCTGGCTGAGGCTGAGTCCATCAGTGACAGAGGTAGCACCTCTGAGAAAATGTATTTTAGAAGGTGTAAAAAGAAAGCTGCACAATTTCATCCAGAGAAAGAAGTGAGAATATATGAGAGAAGCAGCCCTGCAGACACCAAGGTCAGTGGAGAAGAAGATGGAGGATGTGCTCCAAGTGCTGCAGGAGAGAGGCCCCTGCAAACTGTGGTGAAGGTCATTGTGAGAAAGGCTGTCTATGCAGCCCATGGAGGACTATGGAGAAGATTTGCTGGCAGGGCTTGTGACCCCATAGGCTTGTGACCCTATAATGGAACCTGAAAGACCACAATCCATGGGATGGACCCCACACTGGAATAGGGAGAGTCTGAAGAGGAAGAAGCAGAAGGGACAGTGTGTGATGAATGGACCACAACCCCTAGTCCTATTCTCCTGTTCCACTTGGGTGGAGGAGGTAAAGAAATCAGAAGTGAAGTTAGGCCTAGATTACTTGTTTATGCGGTATTGCAATTTCTATGTAAAAGTCCTGCTATCAATGAGAAATGCTGCTTTGACTAGATAGTCCCATCAATACAAAAGTTTTTCTTCTGAGAAATACAGGTTGAGGTTTAGAGACATGACAACACTCTGTGGGAATGCACAGCACTAGACACTAAGACAGTTCAATTCATAGCAAACACATTTTCTGGTATGTGGCAGCGCCCTCAGGGGAGACAAAGAGTTACACTGTCCCATCTCAAACCCCTTGTGAAGGGCGGCCCAGGGGTTCTGATTGGGTTTGAGTCCCTGGGGGGGTGTTCTCCCTTGGTGTGTTTCTAATGGTCCCTGACCCTGAACTCCACCCTCAAAGGTGGAAACTCTCAGGGGTTCCGTCCCTCAAAAACCCCTGCTGTGCCTCTGTTCGGAGCTCTCTATTCTGGACCTGAGTTTGTTCTCATGCTGAATAAATGGTTTCATGAACGGGAGCCCATCTTGTTGGTGTTTGATGCTGGTCCACAGAATCCTGCTGCTTCCCTGGACAAGATCCTGAGGTTGCCGACTGCAACACTGGTAGTGTAACTTCACTTAAGCCAGTGAATCTACCTTGACAAAAAAATCATTCTGTATGCAAGAATTAGACATATACCTGACTTGATTTTCAGAAGTGCTGAATTTTTAACAGCTTTCACTGTGACTGCTGAAATAAGTATCTGCAACCGGACTTAGGAGCTTCACTAATGAAATTAGTTATGAAATTTCTCTGCCATTGACTCTGCTAAAACTTGTGCAAATGTAATTATCTGAATATATTAAGGATGGTGACCAAAGTTGCACTGTGTGATCTCTTTTTAATTAAAGCAGGTATTACTGAAGTCCAGAAAACTGTGTTTAGTGTCCTGAAAAATAAGATCACTTGATTTTTACGTACCCGGCCTTTGTCATTAAAGCTTGAACATTGAAACTTTACATAGTGTATACATTAGTGCATATACATCATACATATATATATAAACTTTTTATAGTTCCCCTATCAGTAAAATAAACATTATCCTTTCTTGCTTCATCTCAGAAAACTATTATGAAACCAAGTTGAGAAGTCATGAAAAGAAATTTTGAAACCCTTCAGAATTTTTTTTTCTAACTTTCAAATAATTTTTTTAATAATAAAAGCCATTTGTCAAAGATCCAGTGAGCAATTCTGGAGCAACTTATGCATGATTAAATCAAATAAACAAAGAGGAAATGTGATTAGGCAAAAAAGCATTTCAAGAGCACTCCAATGAAAACATTTGACCAAATATAACTTACTGATTAATTATTTTAAATTTTTTGCTTTTGAACATCATAATGTGGCTTTTGATGTCAAGGATATATACAAGGCAAAGATACATCAGCAAGAGCAACATAATAGCTTATTTATTAATTGACAAAGTGAAATGTTCTTTAAAAGATGGTTATTGCACACGTGTCTTAGAATTATGTGTTTAACAACTACTCACTTCCTACCTCCCTGAGCCCAGCCTAATCCATCTATGATAGCAAGAACTATAACTCTTATATAATGGAACCTTCATGACACATACAAATATTTTAGATATTAATTTTTTAAAGTCAGAAATATTTTCTGAACTCAGGTTCAAACATAGCTTTTTAATTATTGCAGTAACATTGAATATCAAGAACCTCAGAGTTTTTTGCCTGAGATACTATTTCTGTTGAAAAGAGTGCTGGCATATGTGTAAAGGCCCATATGTTTTCTTGAATCCAGGATCCATAGTTTGTGAGCTCTAATGAGTATGTGTGTTGATTCAGCCAAAGTCACTGTCGATCTTTCAGGTTTCAGTGCTAATATTTTTGAGGGCAGACAGTTTGGAAGCTTGAAGTCTTAACCATTTCTAAAGGATGGACATCAAGAAATGTATAGTTTGGAGTGGCCCAGGTGATGGGATCACTTCAGAGATACAGGATACAGGCCTCTGTTCTGTTCTCAGTGCTAAATGCATCAGTTCCAGGGGGAGACAATGGCCCTTGTCTAAATGGGCCCACAAGTCTTACCTCCTTCTAGAGGACTCTAACCGTATCTTCTGTGGACCTTGTCTCTATTAGCCTGTCTGTTGTACCATGGCATTGCAACACTGGTAGTAACAAAACAAAGGCTGTGTTGCAGCCCACCAGAACTGTTATTTTTAATGTGAAAGTGAAGACAAACCCTGCAACTGAGACACAAGCTCTTCTGAGATGTCTGATGTATTGTTTATGAGAGATTCATATTAGCTCATAAAAAATCACACACAGAGAAACTGGAGTGGGTGAAGGAACTCAGACTAGTGTTGAATACTGACAGCCTTCCTGGAGCCATCTGCAGTGAAGAGCTCATTGGCTGGATTTTTCATGCCATTGGGTGTGGTAATGAAAGAATGTAATTTTTAGTAAACACAGATCACAATTATTTTTTCCAACACATTTTACCAGAATGGTCAAAAAAAATCAGTGAGAGATGACTTTTTTGTTTCCCCCCCAAAAATAGTCATTCCATTTGGCTTTCTGAAGCAAGAGAAACTGACTATTCCTCAGGGAAGCTACATGCAATACCAAGAATTCTACTTTGGGTTTTAAATAGCAACAATTTTCTCCTCCATGTTCAGCTCTACTACCAGGCTTCTTGCCTGATCACATACATGTAAAAGACTTGCTAAAACAGGCTTCAAAAATACAGCAGGAAAAGCACTATCCATTTGTAGGAAGACATTTTAACAGAGTAAAAGCATGAGATTTTAGTAAAAGCCTTTCTGCACAAGACAGCCTTTGGTATAAGCAGTGATATTAAAGGTAGTGTCCTGGAAACTCTCCTGAAGCAGAGAGAATGAAAGAAAAACAATATCCTTGTGTATGGGAGAAAGAATGTAAACCATATGTATTAACCAATAGAAGCTTTCGAAGCCCACAGACCCTGTCAGATCCTATAAAACGTGTGCTAAAGATAGAAATAAACGGCATTCACTATACTTCCGTGAAGACTCGTGAATAGATTGAGTGGTTTCTCAATATCCATTTTCAATTTTTTATCTCCCCCAAGCTCTGAGATGCTGTTTGTTAGCAGAATAAGGAAGGCACTGTAGGCCTAATAAACAATTGCTAATTATTTTGTAAGCTCTAACCAATTTCTCAAGTTCTACCTGTTATAGCAGCTCAGGGTTTCGTAGAATCAAAATATAGATTTATTTTTTTTTTGTGTCTGTCTTACACAGCCAAAATATTGCAGCTGAGATCAACATGAGTGTCTTGGTTTGAAAAGGCAGGTATCTGCTAAGGAAGATAAAGACCTCCCTTGAAATGGAAAAAATGTAAACCACCACCACTGCTCCCCCCCCCCCCTCAAATTATTATAATCTTTAAATCAAAGGACTCTTAGACAATGATATGGGAATAGGAATAACAGTTCTTTTACTAGGAAAATTAAAATAAAAAGGAAGTAGTACAAAAAAAGAACCCCCAAAAAACTACCCATTTATAGTCAGAATACAACCTGACACCTGTTGGTCAGGATGTTGGTACCAGTCTGATTAGATGATAGTAGTCCGCCATTAGTGACAGATATGATTCTGTTGAAGCAATGATCCCATAGAAAGGTGTAGTTTTCCTCTGAAGATTTGGTGGTGTAGATGGGTCCGCTCTTTCCTCAGGGAATCCAGCGGAGAAAGGTTGCCTGTGGTGTCCCTATATCCAGATAGGAATGCTTGGCTCCTCCCCTCTGTGTGGAGCATCTCACAACAGGATAATGTAATTTTATCAGTCATGCAGAGAGACTCAATGGCCCATTAACAGAAGATATGTCCCTGGAGGGAGGATGGGTTGTGGAACAGATAAAGACCGCTGCCACACCTGGTTTTAACAGCTGGCCCTTTAACAGAAGATATTCCTCTGGAGTAATGAGGGATATGGAAGGTCATGGAAGAGATAAAGAACACTGTCCTACCTGGTTTTAACAGATGGTAATAGAATACATGCTTTTGTTTACATCTTGCATTGCAACCCAAGACAATGAGAAAGAATGAGAAGACAAAAGCAGTGGGCATTTTATCAGGAGTACAGGAAAGATGAAGCAGGTACGCTTCACTACCTGTTAAATTAATATTTTATTTTGTATTGGTATGCAATTGCAAGAAAATATTTTCTTCCTTTCTTTGTTAAGAAACAGCTTCCTGTACCTTTATCTATATGAGTCTTAGATAAATTTGGATGTGTTTTTCTTATATAATTAACTGAATCTCAAGTAAAACAGTGGTGAGCTAAGGAAAGAAAAATAATATGGGTACATACAATTTTGAGAGAAGCTCTTTAAATGACACCAAAGAAGTGTGTGATACTTTCTGAAATTGTGACTAATGTGCTCCCCCGTGTCACACAGAACCAAAACCAATGATAATATATTAACTTTAATATGCTGGATGTAATGGTTACATATTGGAAGTAACATTATCTCAAATTTACTTTAGCCATGCTACTAGAACAAATAAAGCTAATACAAAAAAAGAAGTTATATGCTTTCCAATCCATTTAAATGAAATTGATTTAGTCGATACTACCAAACACATTTTTCTTTGGCAGGCAGGACCCTGGGACATCTCTTTGATGACTTTGGGCATGAACATCTGTTAGTCACAAATAATGTTTTTACAAATCCAAACAATATTGAGGGCAGGTAAAATAAGATTAAGTTGTTTAGTGCCTTGGCTGTATACTAAAAAAATTATACCTATGGAAACTGGTTAGAAAGCATTTCCAGATCCATTTGCATAATATGATAGTCTTCTCTGGGCTCCCCTCTATTCCCCAAGGCAAACTGGATGTATTGCAATTCTGAAATGGTGGCACAATGTGCTGTATCATGACATGTTAGAGAATATGCCTATTTCTCTGTGCACTCACTTTTCTCAGACATTTTTACAAATTGTGAAATGATTTCAAGATGTTCTGTGTGTGATGTTAACTGCTTTAGAAATAGACTGCCCACTAGAGAAAAGAGTGTGAGATAGCTGACCATCCAAATTCCTGCATCATTCATTGTTTAAGAAGCAATTTTAAAATTTAAAGCCTTCTAAAGAATCTGTCAGAGATAGCTGGGATATGGAGAGGGAAGTCAGAAAAACCGTTAAGGTATTATTTATATTTAGTTGAGCAATTCAGATTGATATAAAACATTAGCGGAGTTAAGAATTTTGACTTCATGAAGTGAAAATTTGAGAGGGGTCACATGAATTCACAGATATGTGCTTGATGCGGCTGGGTTGCAGTGGCTGGCACCACAACTTTCTTACGGAGCATCCCAATAAGAGGGTGTCCTGGAAGCCCAGGAACCTCTTGTAAGAGACAGTCTGAAGATTCCCTCATCTGTCTCACAACTGTCTCAAGGACAGAGACTGAGATCCTGAATATCACGAGGGACTTGGTTTGGGGATTTGGGCCTAGCTGAGATGGATGTTTACTAAGTGATTGTTTGCAGGTGGTTGCACGGTACACTGCCCTCATTCCTGCTGATGAGCAGAGGCTTGTGCGTGGTAACCTGTGCAACAGGTTTTCCACGACACCTTACCCTCGTTCCTGCTGGTGAGCAAAGACTTGCAAGACGTGGTTTGCTCTGTACCCTACACCTGCCCCCCGCGCAATGGAATTCATCACAATGATTACCAATCTCCTCTGTTTTTGGCCCTGCGCCCCTCGCTTTGCAAAAGACTATATAAAATTATACCCCAAACTTACCTTCCTTTGAGATCTCCCCAATGGACAGAAGACTCTGCGTCGTTTGACGGCTGAGTGGAATTCGACATTGGTAGCTATAATCCCCTTCCTCTCTTTTCCTTATGTTTTGCTTTCTCCTCTTTTCTGTCTATCGCATATTAGTGTTGATGAGCACTCAGTAAAGTGTGTTTTGCTGTTTAAGTCCTGGGTTTGCTGATAATCTTTTGTACTCTAAGACCAACTAAAAGAACCACATCACAAATCCCACCTTGCAGATCATGACACCTCTGCAACCACTTCTGTGATTCCAGTTCTGAGCCCTGAGGAGGGCTGTTGAGTGAGATTCAGCTCTTTGAGGCGACACAGAAGAAAGGAACAGAGCTTTCTTATTGGATGTCTCAGGAGGTTTTTAATCAGCTCTTTTCTCCCAGAATGAATAGCTAGAGATTCAGAGAAAACAGAGGTTTATATCCCTGACGGCCTGGGGCAGGGCAAAGGGGAAGAACCAATGAGATACCTAGAATCTACGTGGGCTGCAAACATGCCGGGATGTGACTTCTTTTGCCCACCACAACTGCAGGGGCCACCAGCCAGGGTTTCTCCCCCAGGGGGAGGGTGGCAAGCTGAATCCTAGGGGCTTCCCCTCCAGGGAAGAGCAGCCACATCACTGGTCAGCTCACCGCCCTCCACATGTGCCAACCTTGAATTCACTAAAGCTCCTCATCTCAGTAAAGGATTTATTTATTTTTTAACAGCAGGTGCACAGGTTGATTATGAACAGTGTTTTGACATATTTTCTTTCATCAATTTACATCACTCTGAGAAAAAAAATGTGTGAATATCCAAAAATATTTATATTCTTTAATTTTAAAGTTTACATAAGTGTCTCCTGATTTAAAGGGGCCACCAACTAGATGCACATTAAGATCAGAATTCTGAAAAATAAAAGAAACAAGTTACATACTATATTTTGAAAAAAACCACTGACAATAGTGATTGTTAGCATCTCTTTTGTAAGGATTGTAAGGACCTCTTCTATAGGTCCCTTATTTGTGAAAGACTCCTAGAATAACCTATGATTTTCTGAAAATTTTTCAGTTGTGGACGTCAGTTTATGTGGGAGATAAACAATCTGTTTTATGAATGATGATGTAAAGTGCTCATGATATACTGAATATGAAATTTTATATTAATTAAATTTAATATTTAAAATTTTTATATTAAAAGATAGTGCAGTTAACATTAAATATATCTTTAAATACAACACAGAATTAAAGCTATGGAATTAATTCATTGTCATAAAAAAAAAAATAGAAGTAATTTAGACAAAACAGGATTTCAAAGATTATTCATTTATACAGCTGATTTCAACTTGGTGGTTGGCAGACATGTCTATCTTCTATGGTCATTGACATGCTTCCCCCTCTTTTTTTTCCCAGAAGTACCAAATACAAGATGGATCTGTGTCTCACTTGAGGCAGCCTGTTTCGAAAAGATCTTAATGAGTAACAGAGAGTTAGTACAAGAGCTGCAGGGCAAGTAACATGCTTGATAGAAGGGTAACTACGACAGGTACTGCTGAAAGTATAAATACCATGTCAGCAGATAGTGATTGGTGGAATTTTTAAAGCATTTTTCTTGAAACTAATATTTTCCAATATTTTCATTAATGATGTTGTCATAAAGTGCATGCCCTATAAAGCATACAGAATGTGCTAGGCCAGAATGAATAAAAGAGGATTGCATGAGAGAGTCCTCATAAAAAAGGACTGCAATAACTGAATGACCAGGACTGAAATAATGAAAATGAGAATAAAATAAGTATTGCTACATTTGAGGCAATGCACTTGAAAAAATACTGCAGATCTCAGTGTAAATTAGGAGTTCTTGCTTGGAAATAACTGATAAACCATGGGACCTGTAATCTCAATGAATTAGCTACAGGTTTATTACAAGCTATCAAGATTAAGCACCAAGGAAGGCAAATGCAATTCTATTATGTATGAGGAAATATTTCAAAGAAAGAAAGGGAAATACTAACATCATCATGTGGTGATGTCCATCAGGAAGACAAGATAAATTCCTGAATATCTATGCTGAAAAATACAAATGGAGAACATGTGCAGAGAACTACAAAACCATATCTAAGCTATAGGCACCCCACTGTATTTTATCCTTACATCTCACTAAAAGAGTAATTAGTTGGAGGTTATTGATACTCTAATTCACTTTTGTGCCTTGATTTTCTTTGCATGATGTCCTGGTTTCAGCTTGAGTAGAGCTATTTTTCTTCCCAATATCTGGTACAGTGCTGTGTTTTGAATTGAGGAGAATAACGTAGATAACACAATGATGTTTTGGTTGTTGCTGAGTAGTGCTTACCTAAGTCAAGAACTTTTTATTTTCAGGAAATGGAGGAAAACATATGGATGTACATCCAGATTTCACCTCAACACAGAATAAAATCCTGCTGAGTAACACAAGTGAATCTGGAAGAAAACTCCTTTAAAGGAGACTAAAGGAACTTTTTTTTCCTAATGCTGCAAAATTAGAACTTAGCTGAAACAATTTCTTTCTATAAGTAGAGGAGAGTATTTAATACCAGAAGGAGAGAAAATCAAAATGATAAAACTACTGCAAAAGCAAATGGATAAAAGCAGTCTATATGCAACTGCACCTGGATGCAAAAGATGCAAAAGAGCAAGAATCAGAGAACTGAAATCCTAAGCCACCTTTCTAAAAGATTTGTCTGTTCCCAAGACTTATTCCTTTTACAAATAAAATTTCAATTGCTTGGGAGGAAGATTGTGAGATTTTGTGCTTATGCAAGGCAAGGCCAGGACTCAAGAAGACCTACTAAACATACCTCTGGAAAATTTGACTAGAACCACTGTTGTCGAGTGGCTGTTTCTAATTCACATTTATTTTTGCAGACCATTATTTAACTACTTATATGCTGACTGTGTACAACATTGTTTTAGCAGGGCAACAGGTAAGCCTGTGTTAAATGTCTTGAAGCAATTTAAGCATTTTGCCCTAACAATTTTCATTCTAAGACAGAAATTGTGTGCTTCTTACTGAACATAATACTGTAGTATCCCCCAGTGACTATTTGAGACCATAGTAAATACAATAAGGTACACCTCTGCATCACTGTTATGAAGTATAGAACTAATTTTTCCAAATACAGAGAGAAGTCAGAATTTATTTTGTGTTGTTGAAAGATATTGGGTGGCTGACCTCCTTGCTAGGAAAAAGCTTTTAATGCTAAAGGTTTTTAAGAATTCCTTTTATTTTTTACCACTACTTGCAAATTCAAGTCCACTGATAAGTAAATTGTCACCAGGAAAATTGTTGCAGTGTGTTTCCTGTTAATGGTATGTTCTGTTATTGCCCAAGTTGATGGTTTGGTCCAAATGAGACCCTCCCACCCCATGTTGTCAATCTACCCTGAGTCTCCTGTCAATCCTACCTTAGGCCCACCACATGCTTGGAATTCCACTTTGGAAATCCCCTAAACTTCAACATTTGATTAGTCCATGTGACCCAATTTCCCCCCCTTATCTCCCTCATCGGATGATGATTTTGTAAACCTTGCCTTTTACCCCAAGATATCTCTGATTAGCTGATGCTTTAAACCAACTCCATATTTCAGCTGTTGCATGCTCACATTTTCTGTCTTTTGCCGCTAAGATTCCCCAGAGCAATAAAGACCTCCCTCTAGTTCTTGCCTCCTCAGAGTGCAGACTGACAGCCAACAAAAAGCTGTAGAGCAAGTACTGTAGTCTCACCTTGGGTTATCCTGCTGCTGGAATGTGACCAACTCCTGTCACGGGCCGATGTGGTAAAGCCAGATAAGCTCCAGCCCAATGCATTAGAAAATCCTCTAGGGTGTGACAGAACCCAAGGACTATCAACTACTGAGCAACTCAGTTACTGCATCTCATTTATTCTCTGTCATAGCCTATAAATTATTTTTCTTTCATCTTGTTTTCAGACTTAGAGAAGAAATTTGAAGAGACAGCCTGTGTCTATCCCAGAGAACGTGACTGATCGCCTAACATGCTAAATTAAGGCCTCTGACTTGGTGTCAGGGAACTGACTTGAGGCTGTAGCTCCCACTCCAAGAGCAAGACAGCTAAAAGTAAAACCCAACTGTGTGACATTGAAGTAATCCCATGTCTTTGGGACCACAAGATCTGCACCCATTGACCCAAGCACAACCAGAAGTCTCACAGCACAATCCTGCCTTCTGCAGTTTTTCAGCAGAACAATAGAATGGAAGGCAATTGCTATAAACAGTGATTTCCCAAATAGAGTAGTGTAACGCGTTGGTCATAGGTGGGGAGACAAAAATTCACACTCGTGCTCCAGGTGCTCATGAGACAACAGCAGAATTTATTATTCAGAACTCACTTAAATACTCAATTCAAATTTCCCGGGCTGTACAGCCATTGGCTGAGATTGCTCTCCCTGCCCAGCTTCCTGGCCAGTGATGTGCTTACTTCTCAGCTTGAATGGGGCTGGGTGAGGGTACTCTGTAACTTACCTGAGGACATGTTCAGGCGTGAGCTAGGCTAGCTGAATTGGACTTCATGTTATGGCCAGATTCACTTTGTCCAGTCCAGGCCAGCTGTACTGTGACAATACTGTGATAGAGGAGCATGGTTCCATTATTTCAGAGCCAGACAGCTAAGCACTGCCAGGTATGGCATCACCATAGACGTGGTTACTTGTCATTGTATTTGCAACAGTGATTACACCAGTGATGGACACAGAGCTCTCTCCCAGTAGTAAGATTTTGCCTGATTAATATGGCCAAATGTGTACCAAATATCCCCAAACCTCTTTTTTTCACCCCTGAGAGCTTGAAGCAAAGCTGTGGGGAATGCAGTCAGTTTATGAAAAATGCACAACTTATTGGCAAGGTATTGCTCTCTGCTGGAGGCAGTCAAAGGGCTGATATACAAATTTCCAGAACAATTTTCAGGCAGCTTCTCTTCATCACAGAGTTTGACTTCTGCTCAACCCACAATTACCCTTCACTCTGTCTTGGTTTCTTAAACAGCATTCTCTATGTCCTTGATATTTTGTATTACATGTAGATGCTGAGGTGTTAGTAGCTGGGGGCTCCAGGTGTGGCAGGGATGAGAAAGAGAAGCTCTAGAGTGGAACACAAAGCCACATGTCAGCCTGTGGAGCACTGCAATCCGGAGCAGGGGGAGAGAGTGAAGAGGAAGGAGTGGGTAGACCTACTGCTATTTACTGACTGCACATAGCATCCCCCT
Source organism: Parus major (assembly GCF_001522545.3). Taxonomy (NCBI): domain Eukaryota; kingdom Metazoa; phylum Chordata; class Aves; order Passeriformes; family Paridae; genus Parus; species Parus major. Next base: position 81,406,643 of record NC_031769.1, read on the forward strand.
GTGCATCCTTCACATCTCTCCGTGCCTCTGGGTGGGGTAGATAAGTGTAAAGGAATGAAGGGGTCTAAAGGAATAAAGACTTTCTTGGGAAAGAAGAGAGGAAGGGTTTTTCAGTATTTGGGGTTTGGATTCTTACCACCCCAATCTGTAAAATAGATTGACAAGAAATTAATTTTTGGCAAGTTAAGTCTGTTTTGTCTGTGCCAATAATTGGAAAGCAATGTCCCTGTGTTTATCACTACCCATGAGTTTTCTCATTCCTAATTTTTGAATTTTTTTCTTATTTTCTCTTTTCATCCCGCAGGGAGCATAGTGCTGAAATAAGTGAGCAGCTGGGCGAGAGTTTGGTTGTTAACTAAAACTAGCCTACCACATATTTACATCTGCAAGATATATGTAGAGATAAAAAAGCATAGCTGCTCCCAAGGCTGTAGAGGAAAATCCTAGGAGAGAATGAAAATAACTCAGTTTGCTCACAGTTTCAGCTGTCTCCTGCTCAGTAATCCTTCTGTTCTGTATCAGTAAACCAATTGACATATGAAGCACTGGTATTTTACTCTTTAAAATGTTATTCTCTTTAGGATTTTTTTTCTCTATCATATCAGGCCATAAACTCCTTGGGTGCTTTTCATACAAAATTGAAGATTTCTATTTACATTTGTAACTCTTTTGCTGCAGCACATCTACACACAAAAAATCCTTTTTCTTAGTCCAGTGAGACCCCACCTGGAACACTGCATCCATCTTTGGGGTCTCCAGCACAGGAAGGGCATGGACCTGTTGAAGACAGTCCAGAGGAGGCACAGCAAGATGATGTTTCTGTGTATTCCGTATGCAAATGGCTTCTCAGAGGATGAAGTCTTTGAATACCTCATATATTAGTGAGGTCCTTTGGAGGTTTATCCTGCTTTTCAGGAACAAGGGAGGAAAGAAGATTTAGGTTTAGTGATGTGTCTTTCTAATGGAGACATACAACCAATCTGATTCTTTGTTCTTTCCACTTAGTTGCATGGAGAAATGTACTATCCATCAAGTAATAATTCAAACACAATTAATTTCACTAACATTTATATCATAGGCAGATTTAAAGGTAAAGTTTACTACATCAGAAAAGGTGATAAATTTTGCCCTGCAGGCTGGGTTGAACATGCTTCTCGGAGGTTTGGAGAAGTTCACACAAATACTGCATTCCTGCTCGTGCATTTTGTTACCTTCTAGTCACAAAAGCAACATGTTGAAGTATTCACATGGATATGGTGGAGTGCAGTACAAACGGGATTTTCCCACTGGTAAGGCACTACACAGTGCACTGGGGAAATCCAGCTTTGTGGAACACAGCTTTGTTAGGGATTGACACAGTTTCTTACTTGTGTGTGAACTGGCCAGACTTCTGACATTCCCCATTTTCTTCCTCTGAACACCTACAGTACTTATAGATGCTAGGCTAGTACAAGGGCTAGTTAGAGAAAAGTAACTTTTAAACAAAAAGCTCTACAAAGCTGCCTCCCCTCTACCTACTGTCTCTTTTCACTAACCTTTTCAGTCCTGCTCAGACAGATTTAATCAGATTTCCAGTTGTAGACAACACTGGGTCTGACCCCTTCTGGGTCTGTAAGAAACAGCCCTGTTTTCCAGCAGTTTCTTAGTGTACACTGTGCTGCAGACTCCCAACTCTAGATTAAAATTCCAGAGAAAGAAACCCTGCTATCCTCCTAGTATCCTTTTAAGGAAAGATAATGTAGATCATCTGTAAACTCCAGATAAAGAGTTACTGCCAAATATGTGCTCTGCAATTGGCATTCAAGTATCAAAAAGATTGCCTAATAATTATTAGTGACAGTTAGGGTTGAACCTGTCTTAGTTGTCCCTATTCATATATAAAATTAATGTTCTAACCTCATTTACAATGAATTATACAATGAAGATCATAATGTTAAGGGGATATTGCATGTTTGTGAGGTTAATTTTTGTCTCAAACACACAATGCTAGTGCTCTCCTATTGCTCATCTGAGAATATTTTTATTATTTTTTTCCCTCCATAGTATCTGTTTTAGAGAAGCAATATGTTTCTTTGCATTAAACAAGTGCTGTATGTAGGGGTTGCTGGCTTCAAAGCTTCAGCTACTTTCTTTTGCTTATGTGCTTTTCATTGTCACTGAAAATATTTGAAAAAAGGCATATTGCTTACCTCGGTATTTATAAACCAGTAGATTATTCTGAATGCTGCAGTTGCAAAGGTTTGCATTAGTCTCTTGCAGTTTCCTAACTATAAGACTTAATATAGTTATGTCTATACCAGAAACACAATAACATCAGCAAAAGCAACTGAATTGTATCTCAACACACTTAAAAAGAGAGGCCTGCACAGTTGGTACAATTCCTGTGCAGTTGTCAAAGCCCTTTAACAGTCCGCCCCCTCCACACTGCTGCTTTGCATGATGTTGTTAATGTCACATATACACAGTGTCTGCATTCCATGTTAAGATTGTATGGTAGAAATTATAGAAAAATTCATGTAGAAAAGGACCTCTGTAGGTTTTCTAGTCTAAATTTACTCTAAACAGAACCAGCTTCATAGCTATGCAAGGTTGCTCAGGACTATGCCCTGGGGTACACCAGGCAAAGCATCACCAGCTGGGCAAGGGAGGTGTGATGGATTGGCATTTAACAAAAAGTGAGGAACACACACGAAAGTTAAGGCTCTAAGAGAGGCTGCTGGAGGCTGCTGGGAGTTTCTTCTCTGCTTGAGACCTGGCCAATAGCGGGCCATTTCTCAGAATCGACGATATTGTAGACCATTGAAAAAGTGATATCAACTCTGTGAATTACACTTTTTAACCCTAAGCCCAGGAGCTTCTAGCTCTCTTTGTTTCCGGCGTTGAAAAGTAACAGAACTCCATCTGGCTCCTGTTCCCCTCCCCAGGCACATGCAGCCCGGCAGGGGCTGGGCTCGGCCTGCCATGACTCCCGGGCAGGGGATGGAAACTGTGCAACTTCACCCGGCCCCAGGCCCGGGCCAGGCTCTGCTGCGGCCCTCCCGGGAAGCCTCCATGTCCTGTTCCAGCGGGGTGGCTTGAAGCCTTTCCCGGGGTGGGGGGCCCGGCCCTAGGCGCTGCTGAGCTGAAATCTGACACCATAAATACCTGCCGCGGCTTGAGCCAGATTTTAACCTTTTCACTACCCAGATGAGATTTGCAGATTTAATCCTTTCTCCAGAGAGAAAAAAGCGAGACTGATCAACATGTAAAGAAAAAACATATACCATCAAAGTCAGTGAAAGAAGGAACCGAGCTTCAGATGGGAAGAGAATGAAGAGATGTTTAAATAAGCTGAAATACTCTTTTCCTAAAGCCATGGACATAGACAATAATGTTCTGAAAAACTCCTTTAATTCATGAAAGAGGATTTGGGGAGGAATGAAGTATTTCAAAGTGTAAATCTGAGCAAAAGTATCCATTGATATAGTGGAGCAGATAGTAGAGTAGTTGTGATCCCATGAGATGCTGGAACAGAGAAAGAGAAGTGAGAGTTGATGGAGACACTTGACCCCCAGGGAAAAAGGGAGAAAACTTCTGTTCCCAGAGATGATCACAGAGACAGATGAAGGTGAAGATTAAGACAGATGAAGACCTTTGCCTTTGAATAACTCATCCTTAAAATTATACTCCATGAGTTCATGGCCCATGGACACACCTCAGAGTGCTGTGAAAATGAGAGGAGGGCATGATGACCGAGAGTTTTCTTCCAGGCAGCTGCTATCATGGAAATGAAAAGCTACAAAAAAAACCTGTTTTCTTGTGGACAACTCTCCATGAAATAACAAAAGAAAACTCCTTTCTCTACAAAGACTAATGAAAAGACTATTATATAGTTGGTACTGTTTTAACCACCAAGTTTTGTCTCTGTGTTGTCAGTTGGAGAAGAGAATGGTTGGGAGGTGGGGAAGAAGGGTTTCTGGAGGTTTTATTGTGCTTTCTTAATTCTTGTAAGTCTGTTAATGAACTTTTCTTTATTCCTTTTAAGTTTTGAACCTGTTTTGCCCTTCTCCTAGTCCATATCTCACAGCAAAAAATAAGTAAGTTTTCAAGTAATTTTTTAGCTAGTGCTTTTAACCACCACATTATTCTCGCATTGACTGAGAAATGAAATTGGCAAATCTAAATTAATACAGGAGGGTATTGTCCCACTCTGCTCCGCACTGGTGCAGCTTCACCTCAAAAGCTGTGTGCAGTTTTGGGTGCCACAATATAAAAACACATTAAGTTATTACAGAGCATCCAAAGGTGAGCTGTGAAGATGGTGAAGAGTCTTGAAGGGAAGCTGTATGAGGAGGAGCTGAGGTCACTAGGTCTGTTCAGCCTGAAAGAGACTGAGGGGAGACCTCATTGCAGTTACAACTGCCTCATGAGAGAAGGGGAAGACACTGATCTTTGTGGTGCCCAGTGAAACAATCTCAGGGAATGACCTGCAGTTGTGTCAGGGAGGTTTAGACTGGATATCAGGAAGAAGTTTTTCACCTGAGGCTGAGTACTGGAAGAGGCTACTGAGAGGAGTGATCGCAGCACTAAGCCTGAGAGAGTTCACAAAGCATTTGGACAACACTCTCAGTGACATGCTGTGATTCTTGAGGCTGTCCTTTGCAGAGCCAGGAACTGGACTTTGATGATCCTTTTGGTTCCCTTCCAGGTATGAATATTCTATGATTTCTGGTAAGGGAATGAAAATAATTTCTTCTTGAGGGAAGACAACTTGCATGACTTTCTAGCTAGTGTGATGTCATTCAGCTGTCTGACATTAATAACAAAAGCAATAATATTTATGTCATCTAAACTGCAGAACTTTCTCTAAACTTAAGATAATTAGGTCTACAAGGATTTAGACATCTGTTGGGAGAGCTGAGAAATCTGATTAGGGAAGATTCCATTTAGGGAGACCCATGAGAAAAGGGGTTGATATGCTATATAGCACCACACTGAATACTACAGCAGAAAAAAGGAGAGGCGCAGAAGGGGGAATGGACTATACAAAAGCTAGGAAATGAGGGGTTTGTATTTGGCTGTTTGCTTACTGGAGGAACAGTGTTGTTACTTTTACATCCTTCAGCTTTTATTAGTAAAAGTCTTTTTATGGAATTTTTAATAGAATTTTTTCTCAAGGCCTACTTTATAGATGCATTATGTAATGCAAAGCACAAACCTTTCAAATAGTTATATTAACAACCAGCCATGAACCTGTCTCTATTCTTCCTCAGTTGTACCTTGTATGCTCAACAGGATATAAAAAATTGTAATTGTCCTGAAGAGTCAACAATGGACTCCTCTATAGAAGCAACACTTCCAGGTGCTGTATATAAGGAGACTGTTGGCTCTTTATCATCTGCTTTTGAACTAATTTTAATCAATGAACTCTTCAAATAAAGTGGGGTAGGAATAAATGATGACTGACATGTACTGTGTTTCAATGGTCCTGTCAGCCAGAACAGTCCCTGTGAACAACTGTTGCCACTAGAAAACAGAAGAGCTCAAAGACTTGTTTCTTTGAGCGCATATTTTTTATGTCAGACCAGAGCCTGACTCTCCCAACAAGTAAGTACAAAAGAGTGGCTAAACAAAATTGAGCAGCATGTGTCTCATAACTGTCCAATTGTCCTGATTCTGTAGACCCCTTCTCTGAAATTATTATATTACAGAAGGAAGGTTTTCATAGATGATTAAAATAAAAAAATCCTAACACCAGAACTTGAGATATCAAGTTATGTCAAGAAAGATATCATTGGACCTGTGAGTTCTACAGTTCTGTACATAGAAACATGTGCATATATTTTTGGTTGTGCATCAAATTGATTTTAAGCATTTGTGTAAAGATTCATTTTATCATTTAGAGCTTGCTTGATTTTATTGTAAAATGAATTTTTTTTCAAAGAAAAAAGAACTTTGTCTTAATGGTATTTATGTATCTTTATTTCCTTTTGAAGGATTAGGATATTAGAAACATTATAATCAAGAATTAATTGAAAATTAAAATTGTCATTAAAATTCTGTGGGATAGAGTACTGTAGAACTTTTTCTGCCAGTTTTTTTTATTTATTTATTTTTTCTCTTAATCTAGTTGAAAATCGATATTAACTATTAAAGTGCATATTTGTAAAATATGTCATGGAAAATGTAATCTCAACAGGTGTGATCAGTAGTTTTTCACAGTTTTTCTACTAACAGAACAAAAACCAAGATTAATCTGCTTTTTAAATGCAGAATATTTTAAATAGCATTCAAAAAGAGGAAAGAAAAGACAGGACTATGTTAATAACAGATAATAGAACTCAAATAATTATGTACGTTTTCCCCTTTAAAATTTTAATTAGGCATTTTTTCCAGCACTGAATCAGTATTGCAAGATATGTAGGAACCATCTTGGACTGCAAAGTAAAATTATTTGTATTTTCTCCATATGGTACAAAGCAAACAACTATCTTGACACAAATCTTGAAACAAAATCCTGTTTGACATCAGGTTTCTGCCAAAACGTAGGTGGACAAGTGGGACAGCACTTGTCTTCTTCTAAAATTATACAACTTGATTGTTCTGTCAAAATAAAGTTTTCTAACCTGATGCACTAGCAGAATCTGCATTTTCTCAATCTAAATGTTGACAGGGTCTGAGGAAGATGAGGAAACTCATCTCTCACAACAATAGAGAACAGTGATAAATGTATGAGACAGAGATGCCACATGTAGATCAATTGTCTGAAGAGAAAGAATATGCATCAGTAGCAGTTCTTAGCTAAAGGAGGAGCAAGCAAGTGTAAACAGAACAATTTGTTCTTAATTCTGAGAAAAGAGAACATGCTGACCTTCATGAACAAATATGTTTTTACATGGAATATAGACATCAGGTCATAAACCCCCAGAATCGTCAATGATTTATTTGAGTCAGATTAGCACAGAAAAACATTAACTTCAACAACATGCATTTTCACAAAGTTTTTTTCATTAGTAGCCTAATTTTTATAGGAATAAAATATTGTTAGCTTTATAGACTTAATTTTCCCTGTTACTTAAGGTGCCTGCAGCTGCCAGCTCTCAGGCCCTTTTAACACCTCTCAACAGATCATATGCAGCTCAGGTTGAACACATTATTATGACAGATGTCACAAAGAGTGTCTGGAATTCACAGCCTAATGACCAGAAGCCATCTTGTATCCAATTGCATGTGGTAACATTTTGTGTCAATTTACAGTTCAATCTTTGTGTCAGGATCATGAAGTACTTCCAAAATTACCTACCTGAAAAAGAAAATCACAGATAACTCTGTATGGCAATTTTGTTCACTATGAAAATGAGATTATATAACTAATCTATAACTCAACAGACTATGCCATGCTGAGGCTTGATTGGTTTTTTTTAAATTGGGAAAGTAGTCATACACCATGCAAATCCTTCCAGCTCAAATCATGGCACATCCAGGTCAGCATACAGCTGGAAATCTTCCCTTGGGATCTCAGACAGACTGTGAAGGAGTGTTTCTCATTCTAGACACCACTCTTTCTGACAGGAAGGCGAATTTCAGCTGAGAGCTATAGCTGCAAAGGATTTTCTGATAGGACAAAAGCCTGTCTTGATAATCTATAAAATGGAAGATCTCTTCAAGAGTTGTATTTGAATGTCTACAAATAAACAGGAGAGAAGCCATCTATCATGGGTGTATGGTATCCTCTCATCTCTGTGTTTGTGTTGACAGATATATCTATAAAATCAATGCAGAAAAAAAAAACAGAAGAAGTGTAAGATATGTTATTGAAATAAAATAAGTTACAATGTCAAAATTTTCCAGATAACTGGACAAATGTTTTATTTATAGGCTAGGGTGGAAGAAACTGACTGAACACTATGTCCCTTGTTCAGAAAAAGCTGAACATGAAGAGCATAAACAAGGACAAATGATAGTCTATCAGAACCATCAGCAAGAAAAAGAGCTTGCAACTTGGCTAAAATGTCTAGAGAAGCTGAGACTGTTCAAAAAGTGCTCATCAGTCACTGGACTTATGCCACTATAAGGAAAATTTTCTTCCAAGCAGAGCTGAAGACTTGTAAAAGCTAAGGCACAGATACATCTAATTAATGTAAAAGAGAAAAAAACTATAGCTTCAGTTTTAATCTTCATTTTTTTTCAGATACCATAATAATATTATGCTTAACTAAATAATAAGAATCAGAAAAATAATAAAGTGGTGATATTAGTGTGCAATTATTTATTCCATTTCATGTAAATAAGGAATCTTTTTCTGTATTGCTTCTTCTGAATTTCTGTATCTTTGTAACAGTCAGGTCATCCAGAGTTTTTCCAGTCACCATTCTTAGAATGTTTCAAAAGTCACCGGAGCAAGGCTTTAAGCTACCTCATGTAGTTTTTTCATTTCATTCTACTCAAAAGTAGAATGGGTCTAGACACCTCCAGAGATCCTTTCAAATTAAATTCTTCTATGGCTCTGCAACTCTATATTTGAGTAATAAAATAAATGAGAAATCTGTGCACTTCTGAATAAAAAAATCATTGTTCTTGTGGAGTGATTGAGTTTTGTCTGTTAAAAGTTCCCCATTTTCCCTAACAGGTTGTCTGATGCCAAATATTTAACTTACATTCTTCAGTCCTTTGCTATCTTCATAAAGAACATGAGAATGGAACCTGGAAAATTCATCTGTCTTTTTGGCATCCTTAGCGTTCCTACAGACACGAAAAAGATGTTCTTGACCTTATAGAGAAATAATTAATTAAAGCAAATAAAATATTATTGTAGCATAAAGAATTTAAGCCCTGAGTCCCTTTAGGTAGGAATATAAATATGAGTGGTTACTGCAGATTCTGCAAATAATTTTCTAATGTCCTGTCAGATCACAATTTATTTCATATTTTTAAAGGAGGAGGTATTTTAATACACAGCTTTTCATCTTAGTTCCTTATTCCTAAATTCATTGCCCCCTAATAATTCTGTGACAAAGACAGTAGTGCTGTCAGAAGACTTAGCAAAATGCATAATTTGCTGTACTCTACCAGGGAAATGCTTGCAAATGTATGGTTTTTCATTACATTGTTTCAGTTTTGATGAACTAGTGCAGTGATTTGCTTTTCAAAAGTCTCTAGGAGCATCCCATTTCAGGATCCTTTGTGCTGAACTCCATAATTGTGGGGGTTTACTTTAAGTTACCCTGACCTCTAAGGAAAGCTTAATTGAAATTATCATAAATGGCAATGAGTAATTGCACACTGTCCTCCAAGCACACAGATGTAACCATGTCACTGCTACCCCTCCACTATTCACACACCTTTTGACATACCAGCAAATACAAATCACAGAAGCACAGAATCACAGCCTGGGTCAGGTTGGAAGGGACAACAACCCTGCCTGCTCAAGCAGGATCATCCTGAGCACATGGCACAGGATGGTGTCCAGACAGTTCTTGAATATAGAGTGAGGGACACTCTACAGTGAGCATGTATACAAGCCTCTTCCTATCTGTGTGTACATGCATCAAATCTGTCCTTTCTTTCACAGCACCATGTTTTCCTGCTGCCTACAGCTGCTGCTTTCTCTCCATCCTCTCCATTGATAAAATAGTTTACGCTTTCTGAAATCATTTAGCCTGGCTTCCTTTCCTGACATTTAGGGAGCTCAGCTTCTCAGAGGCAGAATTGTCCCTCACAATTTTATGGCAAAGAATATAAGAGGAGTATATGTAATTTTTTTAGGACAAATGCATTCAGATTTAATTTTGTATTCTGAATATAGTACTTCTGCCCAAATATTCTCTTCATGGCTACATCTGTCTAGGTCCAAAATGCCAGCAGTGTATCAAACCTCTGCAGCCCTTATTTACATTTACAACTGTTGAGGGTTAGGTGTCTTTGTTGTTGTTGTTGTTGTTGTTGTTGTTGTTGTTGTTCTGGCCTGCCCGTGGAATTTTTACCCATTAGCTGCAGAGACAACCTAACTGTGGGTATTTAGTGGGTGCTCGATAAAGGATAAAGAGTGGCTGGGCCCAGGCGGGGAAGGGGGCAGGAAAAAGAAGGGTGGGGACAGTTTTGGGCTGGTTTTTCTTCGGCTTCGGGGAAAGACATTCGTTTGCTGGGTCGCGGAGCTGCTGCGGTGGGGAGAAGGGAAATTTCGCCATCACCCAAACAGAGCTGCTGCTTCTTCTCCTTCTTCCCTCTTCCTTGGTGGCCTCACACCCCCTGTCCTGCCGGGACGTGTGGCAGTGCCAGCCACCACCGCGGAGCTGCTGATACACAAAAAGAGAAAGACTCAAACAGTCCTTTCATTATATAATATAATTCACTCACAGTCTTGTGATCTGACAGCACTTTTCTGTGAAATTAGCTGATTTTCTGGGGAATTTCCTTGGTTGTTTCAACTTTACAGTTTTGTGCCCACCATTATATATTTTAATAGAATTTCATTTAAAAGCTCTTTTCTAATCACAGCCACATGCAACATACTTTTTCTGAATTCTGTATTTTAAACTTTTTAAGGCAATTGGCTTAAGAGAGATTATTTTTGTCTGGAAAAGCATCCTGTCTTTAAACTGAAATGGAAGCGACATACCAGCTGAGTGAAAAGTATCTGTATTTTTTGGTGTAATGAAACTAAAGAATCCTAAACTTTAGAAGAGTTTGACTTGCTGTCATGAATGCTTTGCTTTCATGTTAAAAGCAATATTCTTGGGCAGACTGCTGGAGAAGTGAATTGCAGGGATGAGAGGTTTGCTCATTTGGCAAAGAGGCAGGTAACACAGTAAATCTGCTAGCCCTACTTAGGAGACTGAGAAGGTTTGCTTCAGACTAGAAGAAAAGCTGGTTAAGAATACTGCACTCCACTTTTGTCCAAGTGCATTAATAATTATTTGTAGGAATGGATACAGGACAAAAGAAAAAAAATCATAAATCTCTGAGCGTTTCAGACTTTGAGTTGGCATTCATTCCTAACAAAGAGTTCCAGTCAGTTCTGTACAGATTCTGCCTTGATGACAATAATTATAAGTTCACAAAAAAAAAAAAAAAAAAAAAAAGCCTGCTTATATAATACAGAGTATCATACATCATCCTTTTTTTTTTTTCCCGGACAGCTGGTCTTTATTTTTCCTCTGAATACATCCAGGCAGATTTCTGATAGCTGCAGCCTGGATCCAGCTTTTGTTTTTCCTGTGGGGAAAGTCAGGAATGGAGGTGGAATTGATGACAAATGGACACTGGAGGGTATTCCGAGTCCAGGGGTGGGGGAGGAAGGAAAAATTGTCAGCTATTTAAAAATATAAAGAGATTTACAGAGCAACTGCAGACAGTAGACACATGGGCTGAGAATGGGGGCTGAGAGTGGAGATGGGAAGACTGTGCAGGGGCAGAAGCTGAGGGGTGAGACAAGATAATGGGACGAATGTGGGGACTGTGATGAGGAAGAGGATGCAGCCCTGTGGTCAGAGGGGTGTGTACCAGTACATGCTGGGAGCTGACCAGATAGAAAACAGCTGTAAAGAAAGGACCTGAGAGTCTGGTGGACAACAAGTTGAATATAAGCCAGCAATATGCCCATGGGGTAAAGATGACCAACAGTATCCTGGACTGCAGGGGGATTGTTGCCAGCAGGCCAAGGAAGCTGATCCTTCTCCTCTCCTCAGCATTGCTGAGGCCACACCTGAAATCCTGCGTTCAGTTCTGGACTCCCCAGAATGAGAGAGTGACTGAAGTACTGGAGAGAGTCTTGTGATGATTAAATGACAGGAATATTATTTATATAAGGAAAGGCTGAGAAACATGGGATTTCTCAGACTTGGAAAGAGAAGGCTCAGGGAGGATTTCATTAATGTATATAAATACCTGAAGGAAGGGTGCAAAGAAGATGCAACCAGATTCTTTTCACTGGTGCCCAGTGGCAAGACCAGAAACTATGAGCACCAACTGAAACATAGGAGGTTCCCTCTGAACATCAGGAAACACTTTTTCACTGTGAAGATGACCAAGCACTGGCAGAGATTTCCCAGAGAGATTGAGGACTTTCCAAATGTGGTGATATTCAAAAGGTGTCTGGACATGGTCCTAAGCAACCTGCTGGGGACCTTTCTTGAACAGGAGGTTGGACAAGATGAACTCTAGATGTCCCTGACAAAGTCCCTTTGGTGACTATGAATCTTGGGACTCTAGGAGAAAAGTTGCAGTATGGAAGTTCAAATTTGGGGAACTTGAAATGGGAAAACTTGAAGGTTTGTGCTTTCAGGAACTGGAAACTTAAGAACCAGGATATTTTGGCAGAGAAAGATGAGAATTGCATTATGCTATTCCCATTTATGTTTTGAGGACAGATGAACTAGATAACTGTCCACTTCTATTATACAACACTGACAAGCATAGAATTTGGTACCTCTCTATTGCAGTTGAGACCATATTTTTGTTACTTAACCTGGGTATGTGAGAGAGGTCATTTGTGCCTACCACACCCCAAAAGCAGACTCACCTGCTTTCATACACACACAAAGAGATATGCAATTCCTGCTCTTGTAGTCATATACCACAGAGTTAAAAACATTGTGCACTGAAAGAAAAAATAGTGTTCATTGCACTGACTGCAACAGAGCAGCTTTAACAACAAAACAAAATATCATTTGCTGTTGTTGCCAGCAGCAATATGTTTTTTGAAAACTTGTTTGCAGTAAATCTGGCAGGAAAAAGCCAAATCCACAGCCTCTTTTTAATTTTATCAATTTTTACTCAAATATACAATGAGTATGATGCTGATTTGCTGTTCTTGAGCTTTTAGTTTACCCTTAACTTTCCCTTCCTTTTTTAACCTCCTGTTAAAAAAAGTAAAAGTTTCTTTAACGCACTTCAAGTACTATTTGTATGACAGATATATCTTATTTTCTTTGAAAGACAGAGATTTATTAGCACAGCAGTACCTTGTGATAAACATTGTGTAAATGGAACAAATGAATTCTTTCTAAGAACATCATGGGAGGGATATCACTGAAAAAAGTCAATCACCAGGTTTCTTTTACCAGGAAACTGGTAACTACATCTTCTATGCTCAATTTCTCTCATTTTTTCAATTATTATTAATATTTTTTTACTACATTACTATAGCTTCTGAATTTTCCCAGAGAAATCTGCTTCCAATGGTCTCAATATTGCAGACATGTAAAAGAAAAGGCTTAAGAAAAGTTCCTCTGCCTGTTTATCTCTCAAATTCTCACAGCCTTACAAATTTTATTTATTTTTTTTTTTCATATGATCAGGACATGGCAGTCTTTATAACACCCCAAAAGCCAGGTACCTCAAGCTTCCTCAATGCTGCATTTCACTTTGCTAGAATGTCTTCTTAGCAGACTATGTCTACTGCAGGGAGCCAACCAAGCCTTGGAACATGAAATACTGAGACCAAAACATTATCTTCAGAACTCAGAAAATAATAGAGATGGGTGGAATTGCATGCGATGCAATCATCGTGAAATAAAAGCATTGGCTTATTCCCATACATCAGGCTTCAATTCCTGAGCTTAGATGGTGGCAGGAGAATCTTAGTATTTTTAATAGAAACCAGTACAGCTCTTGCCCTGAAAGTGGTGAAAAAAAATTCATGGAAGTCACTGAGGAGAGCTAACTCTGGGAAGAATGGTCTGTCTTGCCTAAAGCAACATCCTAGACATCTTAGTGAACTGTATGGAAAATAATAGGAAAAACACAGTGCAAGAGGAAAGAGGCATCAATAAATGTATCCAAAAATATGTTGGGATTTGTTGTTTATTTTTTCTCAGAGGACATAACTGCTGCTGTCAGGGCACTGTTATGACAGGCTTTGTTAAGAAGCCAGCCTAGCTTTGGAAGTATGGAGTTCTTTTAACTTACCACCCAATAATTCATGAATCAGACTTCAGATCTCACTGTTCTTTGTAGTCATCCCAGACATACTTTAGAAGATTACCAAAGAATAGCAAATAGCATGACAGATTTACAGAAATATTTGATGGATTTGTGACTCACCGAGGTAAGAAAACGGGGCCCAGTAGAGATGACATCCATGTCACTCCAGTGCTGCTTTTGCAACTCAAAGAAGTACTTGTCATAGAGCTGCTTGTTGTCTTTGGGGGCACTACTCTTAATATTGGGACAAGCTGATGGAATACTGAGGGAAGATGATGAAAACCCATTATATTTGGGGAAGGGAGTGTGTTTGCAAGCAGAGAGATGAAGGAAGAGCAAAATTATCTTTGTGAAGGGTAAAAATTCTCAGCTGTGGCTCTTCCATACTGAATTTCAAATTGCAGCCCATTTAGAAGAGTGTGATTTATTTTTAGCCTTTTGTTATAAATTTTATTATGATATTGGCTCTCGCAGATGAATATTATATATTAAATACTTTTTAGCTATGTATGTACCTTTTTCTTGCTAACAAGTTTTAAGTTTAGAAGAATTTCCTAGGTACAAGGCGAGGAAACCCCAGAGGGCAAGGACAGTGGGGCCCAAGCTGTTATCAGGAGAACAATAGAAGCCAAACTGTTATCAGCGGAAGATAGGAAGACCAGCCACCCTCAGGAAAAGGATGAGGGGTCCAAATGGTTATCTGCCCTGACCATCTGCAGAAGAAAAGAAACCAAATGCTGACCAGCAAAATAAATGCTGACCAGCAGAAAATAAAAATTGTACAAAAGCGTGATCTAAGAAGGCGGAACCAGGGGAGGGGATGCTTTGAATATTCATTGGACCTTCATAGGAGGGGGGGATAAAAAGGAGAATTCCTGGGATACCAGGTGTGTTCCTGGCAACCCCCCAGGGCAACCGGCCGTTTTAACCCTTTGCTTTATTTCTTTTGTCTCCTAATTGTCTTTTTATTTATATTAAATTCTTTTTATAATTTATTAAGTGAATCTCGTTTTTAAGACCTTTGAAGTAATACAGGCAGTAAATTAACAGTCTTACTTCAGGGAAAACAGAAAACCTATCACTTCTGGGGAGTTGGTGGGATGCAGAGATCCTGTACCTCACCTAGCTGTGATTGTGATTTCTGGTCTGAGCCTTTAACAAGGCTGTTGTGAGTGAAAATCAGCTCTTCAGAGCAATGCAGAGGAAAGAGATGAGGCTTCATATCTGATCTCTTGGAGGCTTTTAATCCAGCTCTTAGCCCTAAGAAATCTGTGAACGAATGCCAAGGGGCTTACAGAGAAGCTGACCTTTCATTCCCTGCAGGTCACGGCGGTTCCAAGGAGATAACCAATGAGAAACAAACTTCACATGAAACGGGAAACCTGCTGGGGACAGGTGGCTCCTAAAAGCTCTCTTCCCTCCAAAGGGGGATGGTTGTACCATGGTCTAGCTCACTGTCCCCAACAAAAACCTCTGGAGCAAAACCACATACGCAAGACAATGTTCCATTATGGGTGCAATCTGCCCCTCAGGTTTGCATGGGCTTTTTCAGTCAGTGTTTTCCATTCTCAACTGCAGATTGGCAACAAAGAGTTCAGATGCAGAGCTGCATTTCACCCTTCTTTGTTTAAGTTCATGGGGAATGTGGGACTGGAATAATTAATGCAGGTGTTAAGAGAAGGATAAATGCAAAGTAAAATCTACACCTGAATTACAGAGTGCACAGAATCTAAGAGTCCTGTAGAACTCTGAATAGAGAATATTCACCTGTGGCGAATGCTGAATGTCCAGTTAAAATGTGTTCACCTCCTGTGTATGACAGAGTGTAAGAGGAGTTTTCTGTACATGGGCTTCCCACTGAGATGTATTTTGTTAAAAAGGATAGAGAAGATTAAGCTTTCAAATATTAAAAGCATGACTGGGCCGAAATCTAGGGCATGGATCTGGATAAAAAAATCTCTGCAATTAACAACAAATCCATGAACTTTACTGCAAAGCTCAGCAAAGGGTTTGGATCAAGGATTTATAGTCAAATGAAATGAAAGTACAAGAAAGAAGGCAGTCTAAGGGGTGGGAGAAGCACCAGTGATTAAATAGGTCATTATTCTAAAGAGGCAGAATTATTATCCTACTCTTGGGGCAGTCCTGCAACTTCTCTCAGGCAGTAATTGTCACTATATCTATACTGCCTCCAGTACCTCAACCAAACTGCTCAGGTTCCTACCTTGGCTCTCCACTGTGTTGTCATGTTCCCAGGAGATGTTTCAGTGAACGATCTGAATGAAGGAGGTGATGGGCATTACTCGACTGTGATGATGAGCAGGTTATGACGGTAGCAGAGATAATACTCTACATGAGCTTTAGAAAATGTTTTCAAGAAAATTTTCTACCAGGCTCTCTCTTTCTACACTGAAGTGCCTTTGTCTTGAAGTTACGATTTTTACCATGATGTGCATCAAGCATATAGTAACAAGTGGATCAGTAGTACAGGTTGTGCTTCATTTTCTATGTGTTCCCTGCCTCTCTACTGCCACTGTCCGCCCTGCAGTAGCCAGGGAGGCAGGGACCTGAGGTACTAAATTGAGGCTCTCTCCATTGCTGAGATGGTATTGCAGCCTTATTCCAGAGATCATGTGGGGAAAAAGAGAGAAAATTGACAACACACTTCTTTTTGAAGACAGGGGAAGGGGAAGGGTTACATTTCCTTATACCCATAAGGAAAACTGGGGAGGAAGAGATAAGGAGGGTGGAGATAACATTCTACATTTCAGAGGTACATCTTGGGTTATACCATTTTTCTAAATGCATTACAACGCCTCACCCTTTCTTCTTATTGTTGGGGGTTAGTTGTATTTTTTTTTTGTTCTGGCTTGCCCATGGAATTTTTACCCATTAGTTGCGGGGACAACCTAACTGTGGGTACTTAGTGGGTGCTTGACAAAAGACAAAGAGTGGCTGGGCCCAGGCGGGGAAGGGGGTAGGAAAAAGAAGGGTGGGGACAGTTTGGCGGCTTTTCTTCAGCTTCGGAGAAAGACATTTTTTGGGCGCAGAGCTGTTGCGGTAGAAAGAAGGGAATTTCGCCATCACCCAGACAGAGCTGCTGCTTCTTCTCCTTCTTCCCTCTTCCTTGGTGGCCTCACACCCCCTGTACTGCTGGGACGTGTGCCAGTGCCAGGCACCGCCGCGGAGCTGCTGATACACCAGCCCAGGATCTCAGCTCGTCCCTGCTGTTCCAGCTGAGTGTTCCTCAGAGCCCTGCAGGAGCACCGGGACTGCCCACCTGAGGAGTTTGTGAAAACAAAGCCTCTCCTCCATTCCGTCTCAGCCGAGAAAGCTGTCACGGGCTCCCTGGTTCTGTTTTCTTGCTAATGCTGTAGTTATTGTTGTTTGTTTGCCTGGTTATACTAGTAAAGAACTGTTATTCCTTATCCCCAGATCTCTGCCTGAGAGCCCCTTGATTTCAGAATTATAATAATTCAGAGGGAGGGGGTCTACATTCTTTCATTCCAAGGGAGGCTTCTGCCCTCCCTAGCAGACACCTGTCTTCTAGAACCAAGACAATTATATAAAAAAAAATTTAAGGGTTGTGGGCTTATCTTGATACAGAACACGAGTTTGTCCACCACTTGAGATTGGTGGGCCAGTTAGGTTGCTTCCAGTCCGCTAGTTCCATGTGATTGATTTCTGAGTAGTAGAGACTAAATTACTGAGAGCTTTTAAAACTGAACAATGAACAATCCCAAATGCTAGCACAATTACAAACAGAACAACAAAAAACAACAAGATAGTTTTGCTTATCAAAGTCCACCATCCTGTGAGTCCCCAGCCTTCAAGCAGCTCACTAAACCAGTCCTCGGCTTCTTGCTTCACTTGTCCAATCAAGTTCTTCATCTCTCGGAGGGCTACGTGGATATTGGGAGCTTTCGAGGTCAGGTTTAGGCAGCAAAGTACTTCAGATTCCTGGCATTCGTGTCCATGCAGCAGCAGAAGAAAATCTATGGCTGCTCGATTTTGGAGTGTGGCCTGCCTGGTAATCTTTTCTTCTTTGAGGAGGGAGATGAAGGCAGTGGATGTTAAGTTGGCCTGCCTAACTACCCAGCACTCTAGGTGTCCTAATTCATCTAGTGCCTTAGCAACTGCAACCCATGGAAGAAATATGGATGCAGCAACCCTTTTTGATTTTGCCCTATGAAAGATATCTGAATCGCAATTTGATTCTAAAATATCAGTGCTTCTTTTGTGGATTTCATGGGTTGAATTGTCTTTTCAATTCCATTTAATAATTTGGATTTGGTTGGGTGCAAACAGAGACTGCCGCCCAAAAGTACAAGGTCCTCCTCAAAGGTGTGATGGAATTCTTGCCCATGCAAATCTCTGCATATCAGAAATACACCTTTAGGGAGGCTTCTTGGATGCGAGCGGAGCGGATCGTCCTCTAAGACTTGACTTAGCGTACCACACCATTGTTTTGCTTTGAATTCTTTCCGATACTGGATTATGTAGTGATATAGTTTTGGATCTGACAGTGAGTTGTAAATGAAGTGAACACAAAAGGGTGCAGGGAAGGAGCCAATTAACTCCAATTCTTGGGGCTCCTTATTTGATTTAGGCAGTATCGGTAACCACTTTTCCACAGGGTTCTTCACTGCCACAGCCTGCCACTTACGGTTTTCACGTGGCTGGGCGCTGTGTGTTTTAGGAGTTGTAATAAACTTGGGAGCACTAAAGCTGGCTGGAAAGTCTCCAGCCTGTAGCGGGATCCCTCTCAGACAGGTGGACATAGGGTCTTCTCCTGCTACAGTGGATAAGCAGATATTATCTTGCTGAAGTGTTTGTGCCAGGGTCACCCAGATGTTCTGTCATGGCTGAGGGACAATCCAGGCAGCTGCCAGGCTGCTCAGCACTAGCAGGATGACAGCTGAGGTAAGGCTCATCATGGGTTTGAGTGTGAGGTACGTTTTCTCTAAAAGAAAACAAACATTTTTATTGAGAGACCGGCAGCTATTCACCAGTCTTCACAGAAGTAATTGTGAACACCGTCTATCTTTATTTTTAGCACACCTTTTATAGGGTTCTACAGGGTCCACGGGCAGAGCAAGCTACTATTGGCTAGTACACACAGTTTACATATTTTCCCCTACACACAAGGATATTGTTTTGCTTTACTCTCTCTTCTGCAGGCAAGTTTCAAGGATTTTAGCCCTTAATATCACGACTTA
>NC_031769.1:81430224-81487601 GCF_001522545.3 Parus major
GACTGAAATATACAGTGTCCTTGCTCTTTTCTGTAATTGCCGTTTCCCATATCAGAGCCGATATATCAGTCCGTTCTTGCACCGCAAAAAGCAGCGTGGGCACTGCAAATGCCCATGACAATTAGCCCATATAATGAGCATATCCAGGTCCTTTTCCTGGGCTGCTCCGCCTCATTTAACGAGGATGCAGAGAAGCAGTTTATCTGCCGCTGCAAATTCCACATCCATGCTAACGGCTCGGCAACAGGAGGGAAGGTTGCGACCCTTCTACAGCGCCCCTGCCTTCGGACTCCCCCAGCGACTCACCCCCGTTGATTCGTGAGCCGCCTATCCGGTACCGATCCGAGGCAGCCTCTATCTGCACTCAGATCCTCTCCACCAACCTCGGTCCAAGGCTCCGTCCCACCGTGCGTGGATCCACTGAAGCCCCCCTGCCCGCAGGGTGTCCCGTTCAGAGCGCCAAATATTGAGAGACCACCAGCTATTCACCAGTCTTCAAAGAGGTAATTGTGAACGCCGTCTATTTTTAGCACACCTTTTATAGGGTTCTACAGGGTCCACGGGCAGAGCAAGCTACTATTGGCTAACACACACAGTTTACATATTTTCCCCTACACACAAGGATATTGTTTTGCTTTACTCTCTCTTCTGCAGGCAAGTTTCAAGGATTTTAGCCCTTAATATCACAACTTATTTCAAAGGCTGGTTTGTGCATACAGGCCTTTACTAATATATAAAATATAGCAACACATTTTTAAAGCATATTCACAGTCACGGTGTGCAGGTCAGAGAGTAACCAGAGATTAGGAAAGTTGCTTCTTGCATTTTCCAGCGGTGTCTTCTTTTGGAAGCAACTGCCACTTGTCTCTCCTCCTTTTCTACTGGGGCTGGGTTTTTGATAACAGAAGGCTTTACCCATTTCTGAGGTATCCATCAGAGACCTGTAGGGGTGGACACATGTGTAACCATGCCCCCAGGTGACAAGTTCATAGGGACCCTTGGTTTGCCAGGTTTCAGGGTCCCTGATTAAGACGGTGGATGCTGTGACAATTTAAATTGATCACCACTATTAAAATGCTGAGTCACTGGAGGACTCATGTTTTCAAATGAACTGTTCAGGAAACTGATGGTAAACATGGCTTTGCAAAGTTTTTGTTGTGGAGACATCCACACTGTCCCACTGCTCTGCCTGGCTAGGACTTGTTTGAGTATCTGGTGGATACGCTTAATCACAGCTTGACTTGTGTGGGAGTGGGGGATGCCAGTTTTGTGGTCCACTCCCCACTGCTGAACAAATTCTAGGAACTCCTTGGAGTTTTACGCTGGGCCATTATCAGTTTTAATTTCCCTAGGGATCCCCAGCACTGAAAAGGCTTGTACTAGGTGTTGTTTGGCATGTACAGATTTTTCTCCTGCATGAGCTGAAGCATACACTGCTCCTGAGTATGTATCAATACTCACGTGTACATACTTAAGGCAACCAAAACTAGGAATGTGTGTGATGTCTGTCTGCCACACTTCACAGCTTCCAAGGCCTTGGGGATTAACCCCGATGCCTAGCGATGGCACTGCCTGGAGCTGGCAACTGGGACAGGTGGCCACAATGGCTTTGGCATGATCCCGTGTCAGCTGGAACTGACAGTCCTGGCACATTTTGATGGTATTGTTAGTGGCTCAGCTTAGCCTGCTGGAATACATCTGGAAGACGAACCTTTTCGACTAGGATGGCTAGGGAATCAGCTTTAAGGTTCTCCTCAGCGATTTCACCTGGTAAATTGGTATGAGACCTTACATGCATCACATAGAAAGGATGCTCTTGAGTTGAAACCAAACAAATCCGTTTTGAGAGCAACCTAAAGAGATGTTTGTTCTCAATATCCTTGAAAACTGCCTGCTCTGCTCTGGACACCACCCCTGCTACGTGTCAATAACCAAATTTATTGGTTCTGAAAACTTCTCAAAGGCTCTTATGGCTGCAGCCAGTTCAGCTATCTGGGGTGATCCTTCCACAAACTCAACATCAGCTTCCCAATTCTGAGTCTGAGTATTTCTCCAAGTCATCACCCACTTATGGGAGTGATGCATATGTTCACTTATGCATCAGTGAACACTGTAAGAGCTTTGAGTGGCCTTCGGCTCCTTTTCTCACAAGGAATGAGGTGGAATTCCTCATGAAACAATTTGTGCAATGGTGCATGGACCGATATTTGCCCACTATAGCTGTCCAGAGCTAACTGGAGATTAGCATTGCTCTGCAGCAGGTGCTCAAACAACTCTTTGGTCACTTTCTCAGGAGAGTGTTTTCCTTCTCCAGAAAGTCTGACCAGAAGGTGAATACACATAAAGTCACAACCAGCCAGTTCCCACAGCCTCACCCTGGCCTTTTCAATCAGCTGAGCCATCAGCTCTTGTGGCTTGGTGATGGTTTTGGGTCTTTGATGGGACCCACTCTATGATTAAGAGTGCATCTCTCTGCCCCTCAGCCCACTGAAATTTTAACCCATGTAGGTGTGGTAATTTCCCCGGGACAATAAATTTGAAAGGCAGCTCAGGCTTGAAGCAATGTGCCTGTCTTTCTGTCAAGGCCCTTTGTGCTTTTTCAATAGCGGTTTTTGCTTCTGGAGTCAGTTCCCTGGGAGAAAGCAACTCTCTCTCCCCTTTCAATAAATTGAGCAGGGGACTCAGGTCTTTGTTAGTGAGACCTAGCCAGGGTCTGACCCAGTTCAAGGACCCACACAGGGAATGGAGATCCACTAGGGTTTTAGGATTACTAATGATTTCCAATTTCTGCTGACCCATGGTGATCTCCAGGCCCAGGTATTTCCAAGGCATTTCCAAGGCGACATCTTTTGAATTTTGTCTTCCTGCATTTGGAATCCAGAAGAGTCAAGTGTGTGTTGCAGCATGTTGTCATTGGAACAGCACACAAGCACATCATCCATGTAGTGGAGGATGATGGCATCTCTTTTTTCAGCATGAACAGGAGATAACAATGAAGCCACATAACAATGGCAGATGAAGGAGCTGGCCTTCAACCCCTGAGGTAATACTCTCCAGTGGTATTGTTTCACTGGGGCTTCCCAGTTAACCATGGGGATTGAAAAAGCAAACCATGGTGCATCTGCTGGGTGTAGTGGAATTTGGAAGAAACAGTCTTTAATGTCCAGAACTGCCAATTGCCAATTTTTGGGAGCATTGTCAGAGAGGGAATCCCTGGTTGGAGAGACCCCATGTCTTCAATCTTTTTGTTTATTTTTCTCAAGTCCTGAAGGAGGTGCACTTATTTTTCCCTGGCTTTTTTATTACAAAGACCAGGGAATTCCAAGGGCTGGTTGTTTCTACTATGTGGCCTTTGGCTAATTGTTCCTCTACCAGGTCTTCCAGCGCCCTGAGCTTACTTAGAGGCCACTGGTTCACTCACACTGGATTGTCATCCAGCCACATTAACTTTTGGGTAGGACGCTCTATAGTGGCCCTCTCTAAAAATCCTTGGGGGTCTCAGGAATGGTTAGTTTGACTCCCCACTGGGACATGTCTCTCCCCGACAGGGGGCACCTGTAGTCAGTGACAAACAGACTAGCCAATCTTCCATCTGAGCCCTCGATCTGAACAATGCTCTGAGAGATTTTTGCCTATTTCACCAATCCAACACCCTGTATTTTGCCTGCCATGGGTTGCAATTCCCAATGTGAAGGCCACACCCTTTCAGGTATGATAGTCACATCTGCCCCAGTTAACCCTTCCACATGGAGATGCTCTGATCCATAGGTCAGGTTGCACCCCATAATGGGTTTGTCCTCACCAACCACTTCTGCCCTGGTAAACTCCTGGTGCCTTATCATCTACTGGGACCTCTGTTGGTACAGGAATCACTTGGGCTATTATTTGCCCCTGGATCAAATAAAAGGGTGGTTGTGGACATTGTGCTAGAATAGTGAGATGTGTTAGTTCTTCCTTAATTGTCATGGGAGCTACTTCAATTTCTAGGGGTGTGTGTGCTGTGTCTCCAATAACAAATTTCCTACTATCCAGTCCTGCCAGGTCTTGTGAACTGTCCTGCAGGTCCACTCCAATGACTGTCCAACAGTCAGATCTGAAATTAAAAGCTTCAGCGGTTACAAGTCTGGATAGCTTTTGTGGCTGCCAGATATCATTAGGCATGCGTTCATCACAATTATGTTTCTGCAGTCCCCCATCCCACTCCCCCTTTCCCCCTTTTTTATTAAAATAGAGTCTTTTTCCTGTTTCAGTTCCATCACTTTTGTATCTTGGCACTTGATGGAATAGCGCTTTTTTTCTAGTTTGTTTGTTGATTGGTTACAGCTTCTTTCTGGTGTTTCCTTTGTTGCTGGTTTTGAGGACAATTCTTTGTGAAATGTCCTGGCTTCTTACACTGGAAGCAGATGATATGCTGCAGCTGTTCTGATGACATCTGTGGACAGTTCATTCCTGGTATTGCAGCTGCCACAGTCTTTGGGTTTATCGGTCCCAGCTTCCTGTCATGTGCAGTGTACAGATCTGCTTTCTTGGCACATGCTTTGATCATGTCTGCTATAGTGGGTGGAGGACTGGTGGGCAGATTTAGAATCACTCTGTGGCAGGTCTCGATGGCATTTATTTGAATCACTTCCTTAATCAGTTCTGTCTGTGCCACTGGTCCTTCCACCTGCTTTTGTATTTGTCCTCTAAGCCGGTCTATAAACTGCAAAAAACTTTCTGATGGAAACTGTTTAATATTAACATAACTGGCTTGGGTTTCAAGTGTTGGTAATTTGTTATAAGCTTTTTCTACTACATCACAGATCTTATTTAAAATAGATTTTGTTAGAACCTGTGCCTGGTCTTCACGCTTGGAGCTCCTCCCCTCCCCACATAGATGCTCTAAAGTAATTTTATTATTTTCTGCATCTTTTGCATCCTGAATGCTTTGCTTGAGCACCTCTAGGAGGTCCTTTAAGGACTTCTTCCATGAGCTTTCACAAAAATCAAACTTGGTGGGGGTTAGGAGACACCTGAAGAAGTCTTTGAGGTCAGCAATAACTAACTCCTCAGATTTTAATGCAGCTTTAATCATTCTTTATATTTCACTATCCTTGCCGAATTCATGTTGGATCTTACAAATTTCCCAGATATCGTGGGAAGAGAAAGGTTGGTATTGTCTATTAGTTCTTTTTTTTACCAGTAAATATCACAGGTGCAGCTGTAGGCGTATCCTTATCTTCCCCAGAGCCAGTATCTCTGGGGTTTCCCTGCCCACCCCCCCCCCCCCCCCTTCCCTTCCCTTCCCTTCCCTTCCCTTGCCTCACCACCGGGTCCATGGAGGGACCCAGCTCCACTCCCACACGGTCTGAGCAGGGACCCATCTCCCACCCCTGGGGGGCAGGGCCAGGACACTCCTTCCCCCCCACCTCCATGGGAGCAGGGGGTAGGGCTATCCCTCCCACCCCCCCCTCCTTGGGGACAGGGGGCGGGAGCATGGGGAGCAGGGTTGCAACATTTGGAGGCGGGGTTGCAAGGTGATGTCATGCCTGAGCAGGGTAGAAGGTAGGAGGAAGGGAAATGTGTGAGGGAGGGGAGGAATTATGGGAGGAGTAGGGGAACTGTGTGGAGACAGGTGGGTGGAGGGGGTTATGGGAAGGGGAAGAGAAATACGAGGGAGGTTTCTCCACATGGCTATCTGACACACGGCCAGCACCATTTTGGATCCCAGCCACGTGGGGGTAGTGGGGTTTAACAGTTGGAATATGAGGGTACAGGTAGAGCTCTTTGATAGCTTGCATGACAGTATCAGAGACAGGGGGTTGAATGAGACTCCTGGAACGAGGAAAGCATTGTCATGATGCATTTCCTGAGTTTCTGGATCTGTTCTATGTGTCTTTTTCAGCTCAGGAGCAGAGAGTTCAGGGAAAGGGTTAGGGGGAACCAATGGAAACTGCAGCGGCTGTTTTATTTCTCTTTCTCTGTAAATCAATTATTTTAGAATTATAAGAAAAAGCGGGAGATACTTTGAAGCAAATGTGTCTCCCTCCTCCACTTTAAGTGTTAAAAAATTGCCAATTCTATCCCGTGCAAGGATAGACTACATCTAGCATGTCAAACTGTGGAGTGTTACGGGACAGCCATGAGATAAAATGTTTCAACTTTTTTTTAGAGATCTTAATGTCTGTGGTACTTAAAAATTCTTGCAGTTTGGATTCTAAATTTCGTTGGGGTGAAGATAGCTTTGATCCCATTTTTTTGTTGTTTGCACAAACTCAGTTTAGTTTTTAGGGTTTTTGTTGTTGGGGTTTTTTTGTGTTTTTGTTTTTTTTCTTTTCTTCTTCTTTACACCGCAAAAGGAGCAAAGCCAGGCAGGCTTATCTCAGTTCAACCCGCCCCCCCCCCACTCTTTTTCTGCGGTAAGGCACAAACTGCTAAGCCCCGCAGAGGTGCTTGCCGAGCCACTAAAAACTTGTGGCCGAGCTGTGGGGGAGTGGGGGAACACCGCTCACCGGCGCCACGATCCGGCCTGCGTGGGGAAGAAACGCTGCCACCCGTCCCCTGCGCTACGGCTCGCCACTCCTACGACCAGGGGCTGCTTCCCGCCACAGCTGCCGGCTCCGCGCCTGCTGCCGCCCAGGCTCTGTGCCTGCCGCTGCTGTTTGTGGGGGGGCTCTTCCCCCCTTTTGTTTGCCACTGCAGGCCACACTCGGCCCCGGCCCCACCGCCCTGCCCGAACCCACCGTGTCTCACGGGACCAAAATGCACTGCGCTTCCTGCCTCCACACTGGGACGGAAACGGGATTAGTGGCAGCGGCAGCCGGCGGTGGCGGGGTGGGGCGCACAGCTCGGCGCGTTTTGCGGCCGCCGATTCGAAACCCACGGCGTTACTTACTCGTTTACGGTGCAAGAAAATCTCCTCTGCTCTCGATCCGACCTTCTGTCAATTCCAAAGGCTATCGGGTCCTTCCTGGAGACCACAGCCGCCGAAAACAGCATGTGTCTCCCAAGGTAATTGATTACCTATAGGAGTCAATAGACTTGTTTAAACCCCAGTTATGGAGTTCCAGTCGCTTGTGGATAGTTCTAAAACTTCTCACACGGGGCACCAATCTGCTATATTTTCTATATGTTCCCTTCCTCTCTATTGCCACTGTCCGCCCCGCAGTAGTCAGGGAGACAGGGACGATATTATAGCATGGACCTGAGGTACTAAATCGAGGCTCTCTCTATTGCTGAGATGGTATTGCAGCCTTATTCCAGGGATCATGTGGGGAAAGAGAGAGAAAATTGATAACACACTTCTTTTTGAAGACAGGGGAAGGGTTACATTCTTACAACCCATAAGGAAAACTGGTGGAGATAACATTCTACATTTCAGAGGTACATCTCGGGTTATACCATTTTTCTAAATGCATTACAACAAGGTTGCACTTTTGAAGATATTCACAGGAAGAATTCAGTGTCTCAAAAATCTGTCTCTCAGCTTCTAAAAATGTGAAACCAAGGGTTTGATATTCCTGAATACATTCACTTGCCGACTGTCACTGAAGACAAGAGTTTAAAAAGTCTCAGAAATATAAACAAAGAGCAGAATTAGAAATAGATCAAATGTTTTGGTCAGGCCTGTTATTTAAGATCTAAGAGCAAATCCCCCTGTTTCTTAATGCCACAAAGAATAAACTCTGAAAAACAGTACTTTTTGTTTTGAGACCATGAAAAATCAGTACTGATATAATTTTCTATAGCTCAGTTAATGGTTCACGTGTTTAAAACCAATAGTTTAGTGGATGAAATAAGTGACTTTCACTAACAAACAGCTGTCATACAAAAGCTTACCTATTCCCCACAGCTGTAGTTATCAGGAGATGTAGAGAAATAGATCTGCCCTGGGAGATTGAAAGGAATGGAAGAAGCACAGGGCCAATTACTCTAGCTTTGGTCAATGCATATTGAGGCCATGGCATTCATTGAATATGATGAAATGTACTACATTGTATATGGTGAAGTAGAAACAATAATCAATGCCTATGCTCAATGTGATGATTTGGAAACCCCAGAAATTGCAAAAAAGATCAGTGTACAGAAATTCAAGGTCAAATTAGCAGATGAGCTGTGTTTAAAAAGATGTAATAATTAACAATAGATCACAACAACAATAATAATAATAATAATAACTGAATGCTTAATTAGGGAGAGTGCATAAGTGTATTTTTGGTCATCTGAGTTCCACTGGTTTTGCACAGAATACTGGTTTAGAATAATTAATGTTATGTCTATATATGCTGTCTAACAAGACATTTGTTACAGCCATTTCATTGAGAAGATGAGGAAAGCATACACAGCACTCTGCATGTCAGCTGTGTGGCCTTGGTAGATGCCATACATGGCTAAAAAACATGTCTTTGCATATGAAAAAAATGCATTTTCTAGAAAAGCATATTAAGATTCACTGGAAAACTAACTCATATTTCTTCTTGCTGACATTGTGATAAGGCAGTGTTAAAGATTACTTCATCTTAAGAAAGTGAATTTTGGAAGCTGTAACTTAGTAGCAGCGCTGGTCAGAAAACAATTTTACACAAAAAATTATATCTGTTTCAAAAAACCCTGCAACATTAGGTTTTCATGAAGAAGCTGTGTGTGGAAAAAGTAATCAAAGTACTGAGGTACTTTAAGAATGTATGCTGGCTGATTTTTTAATTTTTCTTGCTGTCTCTTATGCCTTGTGTTTGATTAAAATATTCATTGGACCAGAGAGAAAATAAAACACTAATTAAGTGTCTTTGTTTGGATCTAGGAATCCACTGGAGCAGATAATGACAGAAAATACTTCACTAAAAATATACTTATTTTTCCAATTAATAGTTTAGCAGCAACTCCACTCAAATAGAAACATGAAATTACCAACTGTGATAATTGAAAAATTACTTAAATATTAATAATAGAAAGTCTGACCAGAAAATTTTAAGTTTTGATTGAACAATCATTGTTAGCAACAATGACATGGAGAACAGCCACAAGTATTTATTATGTTTAATATTGTTTCATTTCTGATGTTATAGATATGCACATGGACATCTGATTATTTGCTGAAGTAAAGTTCTGATTATTTAATTTTCATATATTCTATTATATTAATGCAGTCTCACATTCAGGGAGCTTAACAATTCAGGCATGCAAATGCAATCAAAATCTCCACTTGATTTTTAAGAGACAGAGGGAGTTCTGTTAAGGATTTTAAACTGGCAAAACCTGTTTATCACATTATAATTTTCTCTAATTAATACTGTGAGAAATATCAGCTATAAAAATCTTTACCAAACACTGAGTCACACTTAAACTGGTGAAAAATTCTTCTCTTGCCCAAGCAAACATTAGAGAAAATCAGTTCCAATGTGTTCCTTGAAACTGAGCACTAATTGATGAGTGTAAGTGAAGATAAACATAGAAGAAGCTGGAAATAAACATAGAACATGAAGATAAGCATAGAAGAAGTAATTTTGTTGAACTGTGGAATATGATGTATTTTCCTAAATGGCCAAGAGAGAGGTGAAATTCAGTAAATTGTATTGCATATATTTTATATATGCATATATATATAAAAGTATATATATATATATGTTAAGCCTGAAAAGGGGAGTTAAATCCCATTCTTTTACAGATGGAACATGGGACACGAGGAACTGAGCCTATGGAATGAGCATACATTACAGGCTGTGAGATAATTCAGCCAGCCCTGAGGTGCATGAAAATAACAATGGAAAACAAAAATCATATAAAAATCTTTATTCATCACATACAGAAACTTTGTCCAACCAAAGACACATGGTGTCCCTGCCCAAACACAGTTCCTAAAGAAACTGAAAGCTGCTGGAGGCTGGAGACACATTCTTTGGTTGTGGGGGGAACAGTTCTCTATGTAAAACAGAGGTACCTATCCCTCTCAGGGCTGTGACCTGTGGCAGGCAGGTGCTGGGGAGAGAAGTGTCTCACTTTAGTGGAAGAAATCTTTTGAATAGGTTCGAATAGGTGATATTGGTACCCCTGCACCTACTGCCCTGATGCCCCTGCTGTCATTGGGATTTATCCTCTTGACCATTGTAAACAGACATACAGGGTAAGACACTCTCCTTCTTTTATCAGTGATGAAGAAAGATGGGGACAACTGATTTGGTGATCAGAATCCAATTTTACTGTGGGCAACATAAGCTTATATACCATTCTAGGAAAGTTAGTAATTTTTTACTACAATGGTTGAGTTAAACATCATGCAAACATACAAACATACATGCATATTTCAACATTGATTCAATCTTCTCCCTGTCACCAGGCTTGATTCAATATTCTTGCAATCTTCAAAGTTCTGTTTGTTCTTGCCAGGGTATCCTGGTTATCAGATGTCTTATGCTAATCAAGGTACTTTCTGGTACCAAAGTACTTTCTGATTTCATCATACTTCCTGTTCCCTCTAAGTGATGCAGAGAAACGGTATCTCAGATACAAGCCTTTGAAACCTGAGACAAACAAAATAAAGCTAAAATATGTTAAAAGTGTAAAAGAGTCCACTGCACATAGTAGGAAAAATGCACAGGTATCATTGAAGAATCTCCTTTTTGTTATGTGTTGGTTTTTTTTTAGTGAAATCTTTTTAAATTTGTCTTTTCTAGCTTTTCCACATACACTGTAATTCTATATTCAAAGTTCTCTTTTTGGCATTATATTGCATTGGTACTGGCACATAATGTAATATACATGTATTACATACACACGCACACACGCACACACACATGCAAATTGCGAAGTCAAAGGAATCAAAATGCCAGAAAATACTGGTTTGGGTCTTTGGAATAGATGATATATCTTCTGCCTACATATGCTCAGGAAGACACTTACCATAACACAAGTTACCATCACTGAGAGACCAAGTAGTTTGTCAAAGAAGTATTAAATCAATTGAGGGTCTGGCAGGGAAATTCCAAAATCAGCTGATTGTCTCAGAAAATACCAGGTTGTGTCCAAAATGTGTGTGCTTTACACCTGTTTGTCCTATTCGGAAGAACCTTGCAGAGTGGTGGTTAACAATTGCCTTTGGTCATTGACTTCTTCAGTTAAAATTCCCTGACTTTAGACTGTTCTGCTTGTGATAGCCTAAAATCCCAGTTTAGGTGATTTAAGATTAAAATATGACAAATATTCCACTAGGTATGGATTGCTTAATAATGTATTACTCTATTTCATAGTATTATTACTCATGCCAACCATTTATTTCTCTATTCAATCCATGATATTTGTCTTCTCTGACAGACCAAATAAAAACATGAATACAGAATAGAAAATAGATTTCCTGTTAACTTCTCTTGGATTTATTGGTTCTCTATTACCAATTGTGTGACAGTAGTTTTTCATCCTTTTCAGAGACACAGGTAATAATGACAGAATTTATTCTACTACAGATATTTCCAATCACAAAAAAAGGGAACTGTGTCTCGTTAAGGACTTTTGGGTTAGGTTCTTTTTCCCTTTGAACTGAAGATTGATGAGAGGGAGGCTGTTTTTTCTTGTTCGGTCTCAGTAATTTATTCTTTTCTTATCAGCATTACAAGGTACAAGGAGCTATGTGCACTATGATGGAAAAGGGGTAAAATGGCTAACAAAGATCTTCTTCAAGGTCTTTTATATGTCCATTTACCCAATTAACAGATGCCAACTAAGTTATTTTTCTTAGTGACCCAATGACCCAACATCTGTGTGCTGCACTGCGGCATTTTTTACCCAATCACTTACTACCACCCAAAAACCCCTAGGAGAAGAACATGAAGAAGAAAGAAGAAGGACAAGAGACAACACCCTAAATTCTCCATCTTGTCTCCTGTTCTCTAAATTACTTTTTCACCCAGTGATTTAAGAACTTTCTAATCTACATACTTAACTTTTTCTATCTAACTTTAACATTTGTTTTCATGTATCACCATGAAAACATGCTCGTGAATTTCATGCTATATGAAATTCAGTGTTTCTTTGAATCCTAGAACTAAGTATTAGAAACAAGGGCACACACTCTGTATCTCAGACTCCAACAGAACTGTGGCATCATTTAACCTGGAGATAAAAAGAGAGCTATCAAAAATTTCATATAGTTTAGAAGGTTGTTGAGCATGAAGCTATCTCTGGGCCTCTGTATTAAAGGACAAAAAAACACTGACTAAACAAAAGGTTTTTGAATACTACATGTTGACAGCTCCAGATACAGTGTCAGAAAGTTAGTCATCATCCCTGGAGCATGCAGTTGAAGTGACAAGTTCAAATTTGATTACAGCAGTGTTCTTGGTGCAAAGCAAATTTGTGTAGTAGGTTAAAAATTCCAAATATGTTTATCTAAACTTCTTTAGCAGGGTGAAGAGTGAGTCGCTGGAAGGAACAAATGAAAACTGAAAAAACATAGGAAATTTTAAGTAAGGTTTAGTTACAGACTGAATAGTTTGGTTTCATTTCTTGGGTATTAAAAAGATATGCATATTAGTATAGGTGAATGTCCTGGTTTAGGGCAAATGTAGGAGAAAACCTCCAGTGTGGCTCCCCCCCTGGGAAGCAAACCCACGTGGCCCTTCTCCCCCACCCCCCAACCGGTTCGGGAAGAGATTTCTCTGAGAGAAGTGGAAAAAACCTGTTTATTTCACAGGCACAGCACTACCCAGCACAAAAATGAATGATATTGAGTTACAAAACCTCTCGCTCTTCAGAAGTGATGACAAACTTCAGAGGGTCTCTTTCCTGTGGGTGTTCGCTCTGTTATCAGTCCCTCTGGCACTGGAAAATGCCGCTGCTCAGGCTGGGTTCCCGGTAGTCCACGGGTGCAAGCTCCCAGTGCTCCCCCGAGTCCCCAGTCCAAAGCAGGTTCGATTAGTTTCAGAAAAAGGGAAAGAAAACAGTCCAGGAAGACCTCTCTGCTCCGGCTAGCTGGAAAGCCAAGGCGATCTGTGTCTTGTTGTCTGTCTGTGCTGTAGTCAAAACTCCCGATGCGGGGGGAGCAAGTACAGTCTCTGATAACAGACTCGGTGCTTCTTTTCCACTCACTTTTAATCTCAGATGGAATTTAAAGAATACAAAACCTGTCTCTGGGTTAGGTGGACGAATGGGGATACAATTTAACATCATAATCAACCCAGGACATTTAAAAAATAAGACTTGATGCTGGAAAGAAAAATTTCAGGAGTGCATTTGTCTATGTAATATACTTTTGTGTTTGCACGTGTGCACAAAAAAGCCATCAACTTTGTAAATTAATTAAAGTTAATTGGGAATCAAGGGTATGGAAATAATTAATAATAAATAATAAATAAATAAATAAATAAATTCATGAGCTCTGTATCAACCCTGAAGCTCACAGACTACAACAGTCTGATGTAATCAATCCTAGTTGCAAGGTTAAAGTTTTATATAAATTACAGAGAGACAGTAAGAAACATGCCAATTGTAATGGTTCCTTGTTATTCAACAGAAGGCATGATGCTCAATTAAAGACACCAAACTAGTGGCCCAAATGGCTAATGAGACAAGTTGGCATCACTGAAAAACTTCTCCAGCCTGCCTTGTCAGTAGAAATGCACACACTCCAAGACCGAGTCCTTTCCTCCTACACCTTAACAGGACAGCTTTTTCCAGTGATGTGCCACCCGTTCATTATGCACAGGAATGAGGTTATAGGACCCAAGCAAGTGCTCAGAACTGGAAGCTCATGTGAAGAGGGCATGTGGCATCTTCTCAAGTTGTTAGATTTGATTACTGCTGATGGAATTCCAGATGCAAGACTTGAATTTGTGCTGAGAGAACCCTAAACATCTTCCTGAACTCGTAACTTAGGATAAGCAGCACTCTAGCTACCTGCCTGTCCTCTGGATTCTTGTAGGCTTTCAGCAAGAGAAATATCAGCAAAGACTGTGGGTATGAAACTGTTCTTAGTCCCGAAATTGCCCCACCTCCTTCTGCATTTCTAACTTAGAACTCTACATGCCCAGTGGAACTGTCCAGATGTGATTCTTTTCTCAGTTCTCTAAGGAGGCTGGGAAGAAACCAGGAAGATTCTCAGATATTTTATTTTGTCTGTGGGAGAGCCATGTCCCAAAATACAATAACATAATTGATTAATTCCAGTACTCTTGGGCCTGCAAAACACTTGGAATGTTTGCCATTGAAAATGTGACCATTCATAAATACATGGATCTTGTCAACATCAAGAAGGAAAGTAAAGTGAAATAGGCACTATATTTCGCTGAGTTTTAAAGAATATACATTGTTACACTCTAAGATAAACTGTAAATGTTATTTTGAAACCTGTTATTGAAAAGTGTAACATACAGATTTCTGCTAAAGAACATTAGGTTTTCCAAGAGCTTGTTTAAAAATTATTCATAATATTCAGATTTCACTGTTATTCTTTATGTCATCTGTAATGCATTCCCATCTCTCCATATGATTTACAGTATTTAACTGAGGAAATCTATGGCTATTGTCTTTGAGGGTTACTGAGATCTAATAGCACCTAGTTATAATTGCATTTTACAGGAAATTTTCTTGAGGTTTAATTTCCAGTGTACTGCTAAATAAAATTAGATACTTAGCTCTGCTTTAAAGACTTAATTTGAGTGTAAATAAAAGAAAAACCAAAAAAAACAAAAACAAAACCGACCCCCACTGCTTTATATACTCTCTTATATGTAGACACTTTGAAAATTGCACTAATTAGGCAAAGCTGATAATATAAATGCATTTTAGCACCTGGACTTTCATTATTCTTTTTTCCCACTTGCTCACCCTGGGACATAGGAGCTAAATCATCAGTAAGTGAAGTCTTTGTGTGCTTGGTTTTGCAAGCTTGAATTTTCACACTGTAGGCAGATGGAAGTCTTGGAAATACTGGTGTGCAATACAAGTAGATATCCTATCTATTTTGAAATTTGACTACATAAGGAAGTGAAAGAATAGGTGGCACAGAATGGAATTCATGATATTGCTTATAACAAAAAGCATGAAATAAGAGCCCTGGGATACAGTTATTAGCACCTGTCATCTTGTGGGTCTCTGAAATTGGATCTGTTGCCTGTTAGATCTATTAATCATTGAAAACTGCTTTAGGCACAGTTACTGAAAGAGAAATATTAATATCCAGCAATTAAACTGATATGGAGACTTGTCAGCTTCATGCTCAACAAGTATTCTTGTAAGATCATAGACTTCAGAGCAGTAAGTTATGTTGCATGATAACTATTTAATATACAGTAGGAACTGTCTACTAGGGGTCTTGGAATTCTGAGTTATGCCCTCAGTCTCTCGAGTCCCTACAAAAGTGACTTGGTCTTGTAATAGATAAACTTATGAATAAAAATTCGTAAAGGTCTAAATAAATATATTTGTAGCTATAATAATAATATAAAATAGAAAATACAGTGTAGCCAAAAAGTCCTTCCCCAGATCTAGTCGCGAATTCCCATTCTGGAGCTAACAAAGCTAGCCGGCACCTAGCCAGCGCCCATCAACCGAAAAGAATAAGCAGGACACGGGCCATCAGGCTGGCAAAGGAACAAGGAACAAGCTCGGACAAGATACTCATCGCTGGACCCAAACACCCCGCCCTGCAGACCACTGTTGGGGAAGCAATCAGGCTAACAAAGGAACAAGCTCAGAGGAGATACTCATCGCCGGACCTGAACACCCCGCCTTGCAGACCACCGTTGGGGAAGCAATCAGACTGGACAAAGGGAAAAGCCCAGCCGAGATATTCATCGGCTCCAACCCGGATCCAACCACTCCATCCTGATGGCCTGAACCAAAATGAAATCAAGGAACATTCAGAACCTCTTTACATATGAGGAGACTCTGCCTGGACATCTATTAACTCTATTCTCCAATGCCAGGAAATCCATTCATCCAACAATCAAGGACCTTTGGTGAATGGTGCCTGCTTGGAATTTGGCCTCAGGACACAAAATCCCTATAAAAACCCCAGCCAGAGAACCCTCGATCGTGGATTTGGGAACAGCTATACCTTTGGGTATAGACCCTGTACACCCAGCGCTGTGCTGCCCATTTTATTGTGGTTTGTCTCGTTGTTTGTTCTTTATTGAAATTGTTTTATAATAAATTTCTCTTTTTATTTAACCTAAATTTGCCTTTGCATTTATAACAGTCTCCTATTTTCAGTGGAGGTCACAAAACAGCATTCTGCAAAGACAGCCAGACTAGGTCTGCTTAACTGGTCTGTACAGAGTAATCTGTCAACTTCTGCACCACCACCGTTTTGGATTTTTTTGCCTGCTTCTGCAATGATATTGAGTTCATTCTTTTTTTACTTATATAGGAACTTGTTCACATAGTCACAATACAAAATCTCTCATTTCATAAGTGATTTCCCTGGCAAAGAAATTAATTTTTGTGGTATATGTCACTAATCCACTTAATTAAATTCAGCAAGATGGAATCCCATGGTGGTTCAAAATCATCAAAACTTATAGCACCGTCTTACCTTAAACTCATGTCAGTAGGGACTGATCAGGAACCTGATTTATCTGAGCAGTGATTCTCTTCAGTTTTTTTCTTGTAGAGGTTTTTCTGTGGTCAGGGTTTTCTTGTTTTTGTGTTGGGTTTTTTAAAACCATGATATTTCTATGATCTATTTTTGTGAACAAATAGTCTGGCTGACAGCCAATTGTTGGGGGTTAGTTGTCCTTCTTTTAGTTCTGGCTCACTTGTGGAATTTTTACCCATTAGTTGTGGGGAAAACCTGTCTGCTGGTACTTGGTGGGTGCTCAAGAAACACAAAGAGTTTGGCCCAGGTGCCCAGGGGATAGGTGGGGAAGGAAAAATGGAGGGTGGAGACAGTTTGGCTGGTTTCTTCAGCTTCAGAGAAGGACACGTTTTCGGAGGTGTTGCTGCAGAGGGAACTTCGCCATCACCCAGACGGAGCTGCTGCTGCTTCTTCTTCTCCTTCTTCCCTCTTCATTGGTGGCCTCACACTCCCTGCCTTGCTGGGACATGTGGCAGTGCCAGCCACTGCCGCGGAGCTGCTGATACACCTCAGTCACCGGCCCAGGATCTCAACTCATCCCTGCTGTTCCAGCTGAGTATTCCTCAGAGGCATGCAGGAGCACCGGGACTGCCCACCCGAGGGGGTTTGTGAAGCAAAGCCTCTCCTCCATCCCTTCCCGTCTCGGCTGAGAAGGCTGTCACGGGCTCCCTGGTTCTATTTTGTTGTTAACACTGTAGTTATTGTTTGTGTGCCTCGTTATACATACTAGTAAAGAACTGTTATTCTTATCCCCAGATCTCTGCCTGAAAGCCCCTTGATTTCAGAATTATAATAATTTGGAGGGAGGGGGTCTACATTCCAAGGAAGTCCAAGGGAGGCTTCTGCCCTCCCTTAGCAGACACCTGTCTTCCAAAACCTAGATAACAAATCAGCTAAGTCAGTCTCTCAAGGTACCTGAAATACATGGAAGTAAAGGATGCCATTTCATGTAGAGATTATTTAATGGAAAATTAACTACCTTCTGTAAGTTTCTCATTGATGAACCTCCACAGAGAAAGTCATGCCTAAAGGACTTAGTGCCAACATTGGCTATGTTTGAGCTCAGAAATAATACTTCCTTAAGTAAATGGCCTAGATGTGGGAAATGGAAAAATGGAAAATTCTACAGATGCTGAAGGGTTCAATCTGCAGCCTTGGAAAGAGCTTGAGTTAATGTAATGATGAAAGTACACAGACATTGGGTAGAGAAATTATAAACTTATGTCTCTGTAGTTATAAGTAAGAATATGTCTTAAGTAAGCAAGAAATTATATTAAGTAAAATAGTTTGAGGTTTGAGCTGTAATAATGTGATTTATAGAGTAAGCTTAGGATCTAGAAACTGTCATGAATAAAATCTCAAGAAATCCACTCTGGTTAAAATACTGTGTTTAATTATGTACAGTTAATGTTCTTATCCCATTTGAAGTGTTTTAAGAGTTCTTATGAGACATTCCTCTATCCCTTTCCCTGTCTTCCCTGCCACACTGCAGCAACCCCTTAAGGAGCTATGCCATGTAACAAAGCAACCCCCTAAGGAGCTATGCCACAGAACAAAGCAACTCTCATGGGAGCTATGCCACACTGGAACCAAGCAACTCCCAGGGAGCTGTGCAACCAAATAATATGCAAACTAAGGCGTGCAAGACACCAAAGCAACAAGCTAACAAAAGAATAAAAAGACAAAGAAACATTCTAGCAAGCTATGATGAAAGATCATCTTCCTGCATCACCTAAGCCTGCTTAGAAACCATCTTCCTCCATCACCATGACCTAAAGAGGACTGTGGAAAGGACTGACCACCCTAGACAATGAGCTAGAATGACAGGCCTCCTGGTTACTTCCACGAGGACGGAAGTCCCAGCTCTGCAGAGTGTGCTGCGAAGCTGAATTGTGCCTCCTCCTCGGAGCTGCCAGTATGGGAGCAGCCGTGGTGCAAATGACCCCTCGGCCCCCCACCCCAAGAGCTGAATCCTAATAAAGGCATAAAACAGGAGTCTGTCTCATAGCCAATTTCTTTCAGAAACTATAACAGAGGTGTGTGTATGAGTACGTTACCTGTCAGCTTATCAGTTAAGAAACAGCAGTGTAGCAAAATTGAGGAAAAGTGATAGGTTAATAAGTAGAAACAAGTTTCATGTCAACTGTCTATTGGACCAAAATGTTATATATTGCTGTGTGGAGAAGAAACCCATGAC
This sequence comes from Parus major, assembly GCF_001522545.3. NCBI lineage: Eukaryota > Metazoa > Chordata > Aves > Passeriformes > Paridae > Parus > Parus major. The sequence continues at coordinate 81,448,965 of NC_031769.1, forward strand.
TACCTTGAGCTATGGCTGACTTGTTGCTCCTCTAGAGCAACAACTTCAGACTGATATCTCATCTGACTTAATTGAGCAATAAATCTTCTCAAAGCATGTGTGATAGATTGGCATTTAAGAAAACAAAGAGAAACACCTAAGGAAGTTAAAGCTGCTGGTGACTGATGGGAGTTTTCCTCCTAGCCAACAGCTGGCCATTTCTAAGAATTGACAGCAGTTTTAACCATTGAAAAGTGAGATCAACCTGTGAACACCACCTTAAGACCTAACCCTGGGAATTTTGTGGTCTCTTTGTTTCCTGGCTGTGAAAGGTAACTGAGCTTTTGCTGGTTTCCCGTCCCCTGCCCAGGCCATGTGGCCCGGGCAGGGGCTGGGCTAGGCCTGCCGCGGCTCCTGGCCGGGAGATGGGGCCTCCAAGGCCCGGGCTCTGGCTAGGCCAGGCCGGTCTCTGGCTTGGCTGCAGTTTTTTGCTGTGACTGAATTCACCAGAGACTGCTGAGTAAAGGAAAACAAACCTCTTGACCTGCGGTGGGCTAAGACAGTGACCACACTCTCCAGAGCAGCCATGAAGAATCTTCCATCACAGACAGCTCCAGCTGCTGCTCCAACAGAGATCACAGAACCATCTACAAAGCCTAGGCAAGATTTTAACCCTTTCATTACCCAGATGAGACTTGCAGATTAATCCTTTTATTCCAGAGAAAGAAAACAAGAGTAATCAACATGTAAAGAGACCATATAAACTATCAGAGACAGTAAAGAAAAGAATTAAGCTTCAGAAGAGGTAGCGAATAAGGAGATGCTTTATAAGCTGAAATATTTTTCTGTTAAAGTTATGGAGATGAACAATAGTGTTCTGGAAAACAACTCCTTTAATTCATGACAGAGTATATAGGGAGGAATGGAGTGTTCAAAGTGTGGATTTTGAGCAAAAGGTGGAGTAATTGTGATACAGTGAGGTGCTGGAACAGAGTGGGGAGAAGTAATAGTTGGAGATTTGGGGCCGCTTAAGAGGCAAAGAGAAAACTTCTGTTTCTAGGAAAGCTCACAGAGACAGATGAAGAGAACTTTTGCCTTAGAGTAACTCATCCTTAAAAATGACATCCCTAGACTCATTGACCCATAACACACCTCAGAGTGATGTGAAATGGGAGAGGAGAATCTGATGGCAGATTTTTCCGGGCAGCTGGCATCAGAAAAATAAAAAGCTATAACAGAAATAGTTTTCATGTGAGAAACTCCATAGATTAGCAGAAGACTTCTGTTTTTTTACGAAGACTGATGAAAAGACTCTAGCAGGAATTGGGACTGTTTTAAACACCAAAGTTCCAAAGTTTTTTGTCTCTATGTTGTCATGTGAACAAGGGAATTGTTGGGTAGTGGGGGATAAAGGAGTTTTCTGGAAGTTTCTTCTGGTGTTCTTATTCTTGTAGTTTTGTTAATAAACTTTTGTTATTCCTTTTAAGTGTTAAGCCTGTTCTGCTCTTGCTCTAATCCATATCTCACAGCAAGAAATAAGTAATTTTTCTAGTAATTTTTTTTAGTTAATACTTTAAAAACCACGACAGCATGGTGGTCCCATCCCTAGTTTTTCATCTCGAGACCTATATATTAGCAATAACTAAGGATTTTTAATGGAGCTGGTAGTTTCAGAGCAGAAATCTAGTTTAGGTGATAGAGTGGCATAGATAATGCTGCTGGTCAGTTGTATACAAACAAAGTTTAGGAAAAGACCTGATTTTCTGATAGATATGTGAGGGATCTGTAATAGGTCAGTGCTGGAAAAAGGGGTTGCTAGCCTTGAGACAGCATATTGCATTCCTTAAGAGGTTAAAAAATAGTAAATGTAGGCTATAAATATATTTAGTTGACAGTTATTCAAAACTAACAGAAAATTTAATCTCTGTTCCTCTCAATTTACTTTAACAATAGAATCCGAGAAGACTTTAATTTTTCCTGAATGAAGAAATTTCATTACATGTATTGTCTTCCTGTCATCAATTTCTTGCCATGAATTGGGCTGAGAGAGGTAACACACATCCTTGAGGACTAGGATATTTGTACAGCCCCTTTGTTCTGAAAGGATCCTGTCAAAAAATCGACTCAGCAGTAGAATATGGTCACAGCTATGCTGTAGAATACATTCTGCTACCAGAAAGCTGAACACGGCTTCTAAGTGTTCCTGCTTTAGCATTATTGTCTGGAAAAATTAACAGGTATTGAATTTTTAGTGTTTTAAACCATAGGCTTCTGACAGACAATAAGAAAGAGGGTCAAGTCAGCAGAGAAAAGACATACATGCAGTCCTGTATTAACTGTACATCATCGGATTTGTGGAATTCAGTATTTACAGTACTCTGACTGACTGATTACTTACAGACCGTGCTGACTGGCAACAATACACAAAGCACCTTCTAGGGCATAGGAATCTATATCTATCTATCTATCTATCTATTTTCCTGCTGCTTTAGGATTAAAAATAGGTCTAGTCCACCAACAGCTTTGAAGAAATTAAATAACCCTGTAGTTTGGCTGGTATGAAGTACCTGGAAAGTAGTCCTGATGACAGCCCTGATGAGAGCACTTGCAACATAGTCTTAGTGCTAGAATATATATAAAAGATAACATAATAAGAGCTGCAAAGATAATTCACACACATACATAAACCAGAATTTAAGTGGTTCTTGTTAAGAGAAAAAACTCATTTTAGAGAGCATTTCATTTAATTTATCATCAGTGTATGTAATTTCCTAGGGATTCAGAAAGTTGACTTCTACTGTTATTTTATCTATCAAGAAATGTGATCATACCTCTCACTTAGAATCTCCTGAAATGAGCTCAGATTAACATTTTATTACAGCAAATGACAATTGAACCAGAAATCCAGGTGTAAACCTGAATAAGCAGGGAGTTCAGGAACCTGAGAATTCATCAAATCTTGCCTGGCATAATCATAGAGAAAAAAACAGGATGAGAAGATCCCAAGGTGAGACAGCAGTCACAGGCAACATCCTGTGGCTCAGTATTGCACCAAAAACTGATAACATAAATGTATAGACAGCAGGGATTTTTGGAACTAGAATGTGATAAAGCATCTGTGTAAAAGCAAATGAGTAACCAGAGTATGGGGACTTTATTTTGAAAGACAGAAGATTTATTAGCATAGGACTGGTTTTGTTTACAAATTTAGGAACCACCAAAGTTTTGTCTCTCAGCTGACTGGTTTATATCAGCTGGGGAAAAATTATGATATAGTTTAATATAAAGTCTGTTTCTACTGTGGGACATTATAGAGTCATAAAGTGTTTTGGGGTTGAAGGGACTTTTAAATGCTCAGTCCCCTGCATAAGTGACATCTTTCAACTCTCTCAGGCTTGCTCATACGCCTGTCCAACACGACCATGATTGTTTCAGGGATGAAGCATCTACCATTTCTCCGGGACACCACTTCCAGAGTTTCATTGTCTTCATGGTAAATAATTTTCTTTGTTATTGTTATATTGTTATTGTTATATGTACTATGAATCACCCCTCTTCCAGTTTAAATCTTGTTCGATTGCTACAGGCAGCTGGCTCCATCTTATAAGGTACCTATAAGCATTGAAAAGAGGAAAAAAGGTCTCCCTTTTTTTATATGCTTTGCCTTTATGTCTCTATTGACCCAATAAAATATGAAGAGTTAGAGAAATCTAGTGTGTCCCATTAAATTTTACAGGTACGAGTACCTGGAGATCAAGACTTTGCAAAACCCATTAAATCAGTGCAACCCGTTCTGCAAGGCTGCTACTCTGGAAAATCCTGCTGATCTAGCAAGATTTTGGTTGTGCAATGCAACAAGTGACAACTGTTCGCCAACAGACTCCTCTGAGCAGGCTGATAATGGTCATGCTCTACTCCTCCTCATGTTACCAGGAATCACCATGGATATAGGAACTGATTTCCACCAGTCCCTGTCCTGCCATGGCCATGTGATAAGAAACTGAACATTAATCATGCAAAGGTTTATGTCAATTCATAGAAAAGGACTGATATTGTCACTGAATCATAGAATCATTTGGGTTGTCATGTGATGAAACATGCAAGCAATCCCTGTATTATTATCAGATGTTCTCCTGTATGAATTCAAATATATCGTATTTTTCTGTCATGTTTTCCTATCGTCTTTGGATCTCTTGGAGGAAAAAAAAAACAAAACCAAACATTTTTCCTCTTCTCTATTCAATGTGTTGCTGCTATCTAATCAGCCTGAGATTACTTCCTCTGATCCACTTTCTCACTCATGCATCTGAGTCTTGTTTGCTTGCTTACTTCTGCAGCTGCAAGTATTGAAGAGTCTTTTCCAATGTAAAGCATAGCTATGGAAATGGGGGGAGGCATATGCTACTTGTAGTTAGTCACTCCTGCATAAATTGTAGCAATGTAATACAGGTTCTTAGCACTAAGGAAAGTGGATACAGTTCTTATATTTTTGCTCAAATCCATCATCTACCTGACTTCCAGGACTACAAAGTAACAGTGAACATGGATTAAGCTTTTGAGGGAGGAATAACAAATTGCATAAATATAGCATGGGAAAGAGCCACTGAAGTAAACTGTAACAAGGAATATTCAAGATGGAAAAACAACTTGAGATGACCACAACAGTGAACCAGCTGGTGAAGATAGCACAAGAACATCTCCATTATTGGAGGACAGATTTTCCTTGAGAAGAGGTTAGGGAGATAGTCTTTAGGAGTGACCTAGATTTAGCTGTTGAGCTGTTATGAGGAACAGGGTAGACTAGATCTCTTGAGATTCCTTCCAGTCCTGTGATCCTCTAATCCTTCCTTTCTTAGAATTTAGTAATTTATAAAATCATTATTGCTTAGTTGACCTTGGAAGTGTCCTTCCACATTTGTTTGTTCATACATGGGCTGGTCACATCCATCCCTATAGCAATTATAAGAGTAACTGTACTTGTAATAGCCTCGAGAGAAGATTGATTGTAACTTGTGCAAGTAGATGTTAGCAAACTGGCTGAGACTCCAGCCCATTCTCCTGTCCTCCAAAGCTTTTATTTTGATGTATTATAATGTGTTTTATAATAATCCGTTACTCTCATGCTCTAAACCAGGAGCTTCACCCCAGTCCCCTCTTTGATGTGTTACAATACAATTCAAAAGAAAGGATTAAACAGATACTGTCTGATCCAAAAACTCAAGGAAGCAAGACATAACAAGACCTCTCTCGACCATTTTTAATCAGTCTTGGGAATACAGAGAGGTCCCAACTGACTAGAAACTGGCAAACATTGTCCCAGTGTTGCAGGTCAAGAAGGGCAAGAAGGAGGACCACAGAAACTACAGGCTTGTAGTCTCACATTAGTGCCTGCTAAAGTTTTGCAGGAGATTATTCTGCAAGGTCTTGAAAACACCTGAGAAACAATGCAGTCATTGGTCACAGCCAGCACAGCTTCATGAGAGGAAAGTCTTGCTTATCAAAACACATTTTTATTTTATAACAAGATAACCAGTTTAGTTGCTCAAGGAAAGACAGTTGATGTAATCTTTTGGGATTTCAGTAAAACTTTCAATACTCTCTCACAGGATTCTTCTGGACAAAATGTCAAGCATATAGTTGGACACAGGCATCATGCAATGGGTGAGCAACTGGCACACTGGTTGGGCAAAAAAGGGTTACAGTGAATGGGGTGACATCAGACTGGCTGCCTGTCACTGGTGGGGCTCCATCCTTGGTCCTGTGCTCTTCAATATCTTCATAAATGACTTGGGTGCAGGACTGGAAGGGATACTGAGTGAGTTTGTAGATGATACAAATCTGGGAGGAGCTGTTGACTCCCTGGAAGGCAGGGATGCTCTGCAGAGAGACCTGCAAAAATTAGAGGGCTGAGCAATCACCAAACATGTGAAGTCCAACAAGGGAAAGTGCCAGATTCTGTGCCTAGCATGGGACAGCCCTGGATGTAGATACAGAATAGGGAATGGGATGCTGGAAAGCAGCACTGTGGAAAGACACCTGGGGGTCCTGGTAGATGGCATGTTGAACATGAGTCAGCAGTGCCCTGGCAGCCAGGAGGACCAAACATGTCCTGGGGGGCATCAGGCACAGCATCACAGAAGGGCAAGGTAGAGGATTGATTGATCCTGCTGTGCTCTGTGGCAGTCTCACCTCAAGTCCTGTGTGCATTTCTGCATGCCACAATATAAAAAAGGCATTAAACTATTGGAGAATGTCCAGAGGAAGGCAACAAAGATGGTGAAGAGCAAAGCCATATGAGCAACAGCTGGGGGCACTTGGTCTGTTCAGCCTGGATGAGACTGAGGGGAGATGTTATTGCAGTCACAACTTCCTCATGAGGGGAAGAGGAGGGGCAGACACTTATCTCTTCTCTGTGGCACAGTGACAGAATCTAAGGAAATGGCCTGAAGTTGTATCAGGAGAGGTTTAAGTTGAATATTAGAAAAACATTCTTCACCCAGAGGGTGGTTGTGCCCTGGAACAGGCTCCCCAGGGAAGTGGTCACAGCACCAAGTCTGAGCGAGTTCAAGAAGCATTTAGACAATGCTCTCAGGATCATGGTATGACTCTGAGGATAGCGTTGTGTAGTGCTAGGAGCTGGACTCAATGATTCCTTAGGATCCCTTCCAAATCAGGTTGTTCTGTGATTCTGTGAAATAAGGCATAGGTAGCAGCTATTTATGGCCACAATTGAAATCATCAAGTTTTTTGGTTTTTTGCTTTCTGCTATTGGAACTACAAAAAGCCTGTAACAGTTTTTTTTTCCTTTAGTATTTAGTCCTGTGTTTATTTGTCCTTTTGTATTTCCCAGTTCTCCACATTTTTGCTTCTTGGCATGTCTAGACATGCCTCAGCATTAACACATCTGAACACTTTAGAATGTAGCTAACACAAAAACTACTGTTCCTCTAAAATCTTAGGATTTGCTAAAGTAGATGCAGTCTGAGATTTGTTAATACGCAAGAGAGAAGGTTTCTTGCAGTGAATTTTTTTTCTTTCTGTAGGTACAGGAGGAGACACAAAACCTCTCCCTTCATCCTTTTTATATATAATTTACTTTTTTCAGGTTTTCAGAGCAAGGGTGGGAGACCTAGATCCATTTTTTCCCTGTACATAACATGGTGTTGAAGGGATTGTATGATGTATGATGATGTACTGCTCATTGCATGCCCCCTAAAAGAAGCCTGAGGCATTAGTCAGAGCTGACTGGAAAACAACCCTTGCTGAAACTATCTCATTTTGCAGAAACATTCCAAATTTCTTGGCCAAAATAATGAAATCTCTTACATTCAGTACTCATGGGAAAAGATGACCTGGTCTCTAGTCTGTGTTTCATTTGCAGTATTTTATTCTGTGAAAGGTTGTAAATTACCTCTATTAAAAGGACTGAAACCGACTATTTTTTTTTCCCATTGAGTTTCCTAAATACGTGATACAAGATGTTCCTGTTGTTTCTGGATAAATAGGAGTTCAATGTGTACATGATGAGCCAGTGTGGATGCTAAATGCAAGAAGAAAGCAGGCAACAGAGCCTGTGTGAAACTAAGTCACACAGGCTTCTCACTCTGGCCTGAGCATAAGAAAGTATCCAAACAGTCCTTGGTAAAGGACAACAATCTTAGCAGGTGTTGTTTAGGAAACAGTCAAGGGGTGGTGTTCCAAATAACCAATGATGGTGATGTGTAACTTTAATGTCCAAAGAGAGTTTGACCTCTTGGACTGACGCTGCCTGGTCTTCACGACCTTTTACGCTCTGGCTAGCTCAGGACTCTCTGGCCGATGGCAACGCCAGGAATGGGGAACCGTGCGAGTACGATTTGTCTCAGCACGGAACCTCCAGAGCTCCACGCAGTTAGGCTCTGTTAATCCCAGTGGTTGTAGGTTGCGACAAAGGGAGAGAGAGGACTCAGTCTCTTCCAGCTTCCCAGGAACAAGTTTATTTATAGGGACGAGGGATCGATGACAAGGGAAAGGGCTGGGACTGCAGGGAAGAGGTCTGAGCCGAGACCCTGAGCACCTCTGTGCGTTGGGTTTTAAAGTCAAGGGGCGGTGAAAACCTTGACCAATGGTGAGACATCAGAGGAGTGGTAATAGGAGGGGATTACAATGTTCAGGACCAACGGTAAGGACATGGGGGAGGGACGGCAGCTAGACAATCAATGGGGCTTCGAGGAATGGATAAGGGCAGGGAAAGAGCTAGAATAAAGGGTTGGGTTTACATAGACAGACAGGGGTTGAGGGCAGGGTGAGGGTGATGGATTGGGAATTCTCTGGAAATAAGGGATGGGTTTACAATGATGGATAACTGGGAAGGGACTACTCTGGGTAACAGGGGGGCAACTGGGGCAAACTAATTCAAACTTAACAAAGGTAGACAAACTGGCGGCAACATTGGACCTTCTAGAACATGTCTATAAAAGAAGATCAAGAACAATAAACTTTACTTTCTTGGACAATGCAGTTAGGAGAGTCATGACGTGCTTCTCGCTGTTCCTAATATACTGCAACAACTGGTGGACCCCAATGTGACATTCATTGCAGCTACGAGCTGAAGGACATTAGAGTCTCCCTTCTCTTCCTTTGAGAGGTAAGGAATTTTTCCCCGTGTTCTCCTGGAGAGCTACAGGTCTGAGTGACATCGGGTAGGAGGCCCTGCCAGTGACCGGGCCTGGAACAGCAATCTCGGCAAAGCTAGAGCTCAAAAATCCCAGGATAAGCCACTGTGTTTGTGTACTGTATTTGCGGGCTGTCGAGATAACAGTTTTCCTGCAAAAGGAAACTGAACTCGTCCTCACTCTGAACTGGATGTAAACAGCATCGGATTCCCTGTATCAGAAGGCTTTAAAGTGTTACAGCTGTGGCCATCTGGGGATTAGATGCAGATGATTTGAATGCTGGAGATGCCTTTCCTATGCACACTGAGAGGACGGAAGGAGGCGGGGCCGGGGACACCACAAGTGGCGTTCCCTAAGCTCCACCCAGACGTTTGAGGGACAGGAGAATTGAATGAACAAACTGTCTCTCACCATGAGATTATGTCCCTCCAAAGTATCCCTCCCTTCGGGATTTTGTACTGCCAAGATACTCGTCACCCATGCAGCAGTTTGCGAAGGATCCTCTAACACAGGAGCAGCAGGGATCTCCCCCTCCTTTTCTGCCCCCTGCACCGCCATTCTTAGCAATGCAAGCGGCTGCGAGAGAGCCTTTGCTCTCCCGCTCAGCTCCCCGCTTCCAGCTATGGGGCCCACGCATAAACCTGCTCCGTCTTTTCTCCCTGCTGAATGCGGAAGTCCTGCCACCATGCCGCCTGTCGTTCCAAAGCTGAGAGAAAATCAAACAGACGCTGTAACAAAGACGTTTTTCCCATGGTCCCGCCCTGTGGGTTTTGCGGCAAAAAAGTTTGCTTTCTGATTGTTTTATGCCTTTAACTTTCCTATGTTTGTTTTAACGATTAGCTATGTGCTCTCCCTGCGGCTGCGGGTGGAAGCCCCTCCGCCTTTCTCCCCTGCTCTGGTTGCCGGAGAGGACGAGACAGCAGCCGGGCGGGGCTTGAGAAGCCACGGCTTGGGTTTCTTGGTCCGGGCTCCCCTTCCCCCTCTGTCCCTCCCGCCGCGCAGCAGCCGCCACTGTGCTGTTAGCACACAGCACGGCGGGGCAGATGGGCAGCTCCCTTGCTCCCGCAGAGCGGCTCCGCTAAGGGCGGTTTGCCTTCACTCCCCCCTTCCTCTGGGAGTGACAAACAAAAAAGTATTGATATATTGATTTACAGAATGTGAATCTACTGAAATGATATTGTTAAGAAGTTACAGTTCAAAGATTCATTTGGTTTTTTACACCAGGATTTTTAGGAATCTTGTTTTAAAATTGTATCAAGTAAGAGATTCTTTTCCAGTTAGAGTAGGCACTGGCCACACCTAGCTCTTTCTGAACAAGAATCACCAACAAAACCAGATATTTCTGCAGCAAAATTACATATGAGTTCTTTGACTCAGCAATGAGAAACACTTTAACTATTTGCAGTTTCTGGGCTGATAAAAAAAAAGAGAAAAAAGCAAAAGAGGGGATGATGAATTTGTATATTTGTATTAAAAAGTAAAGTATATTTGTGTTAAAAGCTTGAAAAATTAATTATCAAATCTAAATTTTGATTGACTAACAACAGTGAAGTCTAATTAATTTATTAGCTTGGGAGAAGGTATGCTTGTTTTATTATCAGCAGGTTCAAGCAGGCACATCAATCACCCATCACCTTCGAGGAGTGAAAAAGGACATGTTTCAGGATTCAAGAAGATATCAATGATGCTCAAGACCAATGTCTTCAGCTGATGGACTTTTCCCTGAGTTTCATTGATTTGGACTCTAAGCCAAAAATTATTAATTTTCAAAAAAAATGTAATTGTACCTCATGTAATATCTCACATGCTTTTGGTTTCTTTGTAAGTACCAAGGGCTGTAGTTTTACTTTGTGGCAATTGGGATCATGTATATCTTTTTGAATAAAGTTCATCAAGCAAATTTCTTCATTGATATTAATGTTTTCAATTCAAATTATCATCCTGCAGGTATCATTAGCAACTGAGTGAGCAATGGCTTGCAATGAATCTCTCTAAAACATACAAGCTGCAAAGCCCATGCAGCTCATTCTGGTATTTTTACTACACTTCTGCAAAAGTAAAAAGTGTAAGTGCAAATGCACACACAAACACAAAAAAGGAAATAAATTTAAAAAAAAAAAAAAAAAGCAGCATCCATGCTGTCTGAATTAATTGCTCATTTGAAGCAATTTGAAAATTTTTCTTCCAATTTAGCAGGAGGACTTTTAATGGAGCTTTGCTAATAGCTCAGAAAACAAGAAAAGCTATTGATACCTGCAGGGATAAATCTAACTGTCAAATGTTAAAATGTCACAAACCAAGTTTGATCCAGTTAAGCACCCTGAATTTGGTCACTGAATCTGCTTATTTAGCAGACATAACCAAATGTTTGAATTATTCACTTCTGAAAGAGGTCAATGGTGAAACTTTGTTTCATTATTGAAAATTTTCCTGCACATTCAGAGTCAATCCAATTTACCAAGTTTAACTGACTCCTTGCAAGAATGAACCACAAAACTTGATGGTAATGTTAGCATTCAGGAACACATAATCACAGAATGATTACATGAATGAGCTTAATTGAAGAGCTCTCGGTGTCAGGGGTATGTGGGGGCCAGAGAACCGGCCAACCTAGAGACTTTGGCTCTCCCCTGGAGAGATTCTCCCTAAGTGAGGCACTTCTCTCAGAGAGAGAAAAGTGTCACTCCCAGGGGCCCTTGAGTTAGACAAGTTAATTTGTTGCACCCCATTGGTTTTTCTCCCTATCAATCCACCCTGATACATGTATCCAAGTTTCCCCTTCCCCTCTCCTTAGCTATATAAACCCCGGTTTTTTTCCCCAGTTTGGAGAGCTGCTGTCACTGGCTCCCTTCACTGAGGGCCCTGCTATAATAAAGGCTCTTTCTCGGTGGAATGCCATACAGCGCTCTAGTCTCTCTCCACATTGCCTGCAAGCTGCCACTGAGCTGAGACCACTCGCTGGGCAAGGGATGTGCCAGTGCTCCTGGCCCTCCTTTTCAGGACAGCTTCTTCAGGGTAGTCACGGCACCCCTTCCATCGACCCCGCCGCAGCAAGTGGCACCCAGTGTGGGGCATCCGAAGAGCCCCTGAGGAAGCATCTGCCTGCAGTTTTAACTGCAGAGTGTGCTGCTGTTGGACCTGCCGCCCACTGAGGAGAACCTCTTGCGTCCTAGCAAGAGGCAATCTGAAGGGCTGCGACCAGGACCCTTGCTGACCATCCGGGGCCAAGAAGACAGAAGATCGAAGAGCCCCTGAGGACTGACCGCCAGGTGGCCACCTGCCCACCAGCTTTGTGTTGGCCCCATTGGCACTGGCCGGAGAAATTTGTAACCCTTTCAAGAGTTTTTTGTGCCTTTCTTATTTCTGTTTGCATTTTGCTGCTGGGTGGGGAGTGAAAAGGATGGGGAATCAGTTTTCCAGACCCAAGCTGACCCCTCCTGAGAGGGACTTTTATATCCAAGTTGTGGACACCCTAAATGCAGGAAATTATAAGTTTTCAAAAGGGGAGTTGAAGAGATGTGTTCATTGGATTTTAAAGCATTTTGAAGTTGATTCTAATTCTGTTAAGTTGGGAGATTTTTGGGACAATGTTGGGAGAAAGTTGTACACGGTTCAAGCAGGTGGAGATTTTTCAGTTGCTAAGTTTTTTCCTGTGTTTCAAACTATTATTCTTTCATTTGAGAAAAAGGGGGAAAAGGTTGAGGGTGTTTCAGGTCCCCAGTTAAAATCCCCATCCCCATTAACCTTTCTGAGAGTCCCTAAACCCCCTTCCCTATCTGATGGGCAGTTGGCGGGTGAACGTAGCCAGTGTTGCTGCCGTCTCCCTGACACCCCCCCACTGCCTCTCTACCCTTATCAGGACAGTACTGGCCATGCCACTCTGGGTCTTTCCTCCCTATGCCTACATACCCAGTTGTATCCCCCCTGGTTCATGATATCGCTAAAGATGGTGCTGGCAACATGGCCAGGCCCGCCATCTTGTCTCCTTCACACCCAGGTTTTCCTGCCCTTGCACCCCTAAATGGCCACTTTCCTGCCTCTACCCCTTCTCTTCCTGTTGTGCCCTGCTCCACTTCCTCTCCTACTGCGTCATTGAGTGTAACCACGTCAGGCCCCTCCCTGTCCACCGGGAAACTCCTACCCGTTGCGGACCCCAGTCACGCCCTTCCAACCAGAGCTCCACCCCTGATGGCACTCCCACTCCTGATCCCCGCCACACCGGGACTGGAAGTAGTAATGACGGCAACCGGAAGGAAGCCATCTTGTCTTCCTCGGCCACTCACAAGCAAACCAGTACTGGTTGCCCAAAACTGCCACGCGCTGTCATCAAGCGCCCCCATCCCCACTAGGGGATGAAAACAGTGAGTCCTCATATTCAGAATCTGAATATGAAGACTACTGGGCTGATGTACAAAGGGAAGCCACGTGGGCAGGAGACTCAGCCCTGTCTAAAAAGACATTAGCTTTCCCTGTGGTACAGAGGAAGGACAGGGCAGGGGCACTCATTAATATATGTGAGTCCCTACACTATATGGAGTTACAGGAGCTGTGCAAAGCCACTGAGGAGCACGGTAGAGGCTCTCACTTTTTCAAAAACTTACTAGAAGCCACCTTCACCATGGTCCCCCATGACATCAAAAACATTATGAACTGCCTGCTTTCCCCAGCAGAATATATGCTGTGGAAAAAGCAGTGGAAGAAACATCTTAAGCAATTGGCAGACGCATATTTGAAAGATGCCAACAAACCTAATTTAACACTAGAGCAGTTGGCAGGAAAAGGTGACTTCCAGAAACCATGGGAACAGGCTCGAGAACTGCCCAAGGCAGCTCTCCATGACATTGCCAATGCTGCAAAGATATCTCTTTTTACCACCCCTGATGACAAGGTGCCAACGCAGTGCTTCACCAACATTAAACAAGGGGCAAATGAGTCTTTTATTGAATATATAGACAAACTGAAAGTGGCCATTGAGAAGCAAATAGAGTGCCCCCAGGCACAAAAGGAACTATTGTTAAAAACAGCAATGGCCAATGCTAATACGGAATACAAAGCGGTCCTACGGGCCCTTCCACTTGACCCCAAACCAACCATAGACCAAATGATTGAAGCCTGCACCAAGCATGTCTTCACTTCTACCGAAAACACAGTAGCCCTTTTGGTTGCTAAAGGAGTGGCAGAAGGGATATCTGGTGCCTACACAGTTGAAATGATAAAGGACTCAAGCTCAACCTGCTGTTTTAACTGTGGTGAGACTGGACACTTTTTTAAGGATTGTCCAGAGAGACATTTCTTACAACCACCCGACCACCAACGGTTACCCAGACCAAACTGGCATTCGGGAAACTTCAAGCAGAGCGCAGGATGGCCCCACACTCCGACACCAAATCAAATGCCTCACTGCTCCATCCCTCCTGCGAAATCTACCATCCCGCCTCCATGGGGACCTTGGTCACAGATCTCCGACTATAAGCAGAAGATCCAGCATGTGGAGTGATTCAGGTGGGAACCCAGCGCCAGCTGGTAACCAGACTCTCCTTACAACTTAAGGGTGACTGTGTCTACAAAATCCCCAGAGGGAAACGTGGGCCACCAGTTGGTCCCTCAAATGTTTTAATACTTTGGGGATCCAGCTAACTCTCTGGGACAAATTTTTACAATTCCTGAGGTCCAGACTGTATACCCAGGAGATGAAATTTTCATCTCCTTGACATGCACAGACTCACCCTACTACCTACAAAAACAGACTCCAGTGGCACAAGCCTTTTTGTTACCAGGTGACTGTTCGGAACAGGATCCCCTCAATCCCACCACCATGTGGACTCGGGTTGTGGGCTCCAACAAACCTATCATGGAGTGCAGCCTGTTCTGTAAAGGGGAAAAGATCCAGTGCCCAGGAATTCTGGACACCAGAGCGGATGTTACCATCATTGCCCGCTCCAAGTGGCCAGCCAACTGGGAATTGCAGCTGTTGGCAGGGATGATTTTGGGGACTGGAGGAGTAGCGGTGTCTATGAGAAGCAGGCACAATGTAATTGTAGAAGGTTCCTAAGGAAAAATGGCTACCATCTGGCCATTTGTTGTGAGGGCACCAATCACCCTCTGGGGAAGGGATCTATTGTCCCAGTGGGGATTGGGACAATCTCTACGGATTCCCAGCAGGGATTTTTAGTGGGGGTCACTGAGGAGTGCGCCAAGCCTACCATCCCTCAACTCACTTGGAAACAGCACCATCCAGTGTGGGTTGATCAGTGGCCCCTATCTGAAACTAAACTGTGTGCACTAGAAGCCCTTGTGGAGGAGCAGCTTGCCAAGAGCCACGTCACAGAATCCAACAGCCTTTGGAACTCCCCCATCTTTGTTTTATGCAAACCAGGCAAAGACAGGTGGAGATTCCTCCGTGACCTCCGGAAAAATCAATGAGGTCATTGAGGATATGGGCCCCCTCCAGCCTAGTATGCCCTCACCTTCCATGCTTCCTCGGGAATGGAAGCTTGCAATCATAGACATCAAAGATTGCTTTTTTAACATCCCTCTCCATCCCCAAGATGCCCCCAGGTTTGCATTTTCTGTTCTCACCCCAAACAGACAGGCGCCTCTAAAAAGGTACCATTGGCTTGTTCTCCTGCAAGGGATGAAAAATTCTCCTACCATCTGTGAATGGTACGTAGCCCACATCCTATCCCCAGTGAGGGTCCTGTTCCCGAATGCAGTAATTATACATTACATGGATGATATTCTGGTTTGTGCCGCTGATGAAGACTACCTAAAACAGACCTTGCACAAAACTATTAAGACAATTGAAGATGCTGGGTTTGAGATCCACGAAGACAAGATCCAGTACACCTGCCCTTGGACCTACCTGGGACTCTGGATGCGTGAGCAGACTGTTGTACCCCAGCAGCTGACCATCTGAGACAACCCCAAGACCCTCCGAGACCTACACCAACTCTGTGGGTCCATCAAGTGGGTACGTCCCCTGCTTAGGATCACAATGGAAGTCCTTTGCGCCCCTCTTCAACCTGCTCCGCAGTAGCGAGGCCCTCAATTCACTGCGCACCCTCACACTGGAGCCCTGGGAATCCATCATCAAGGTCCAGGAGGCCCTGTCTTCGTGGCAAGCCCATCGCTTCGAACCCAGCCTGCCCTTCCATCTGGTTGTCCTGGGTAAGGCCCCGTGCTTACACGCGCTCATTTTTCAATGGGACATGGCATTGAAGGATCCACTCCTTATCATCGAGTGGATCTTTACACATAACCAACCCACCAGGAGTATTACCACTCTGCAGGAAATCGTGGCTGAACTCATTAAAAAAGATAGAGCCCATCTCCACACTCTTGTGGGTTGTGAGTTCACATGCATTTTCCTTGCATTGACAACTGGGGATTTGGAGCCTTTACTCCAAACCAAAGAGAGCCTTCAGTTTGCTCTCAATAGCTATTCAGGCCAAATTTCTATGCAACCACCTGGCCACAAATTATTTAAATCTGCGTTTAATTTGGTCCCTAAATCATTACAGAGCAAAACACCACTCAAGGCTCTGACAGTTTTCACGGATGGCTCGGGGAAATCCCACAAGTCAGTAATGACTTGGAAGGACCCCAGAACACAGAAGTGGGAGTCTGATGTCTAAGTGGTTGAGGGATCGCCACAGATTGCTGAATTAGCAGCTGTTGTCAGAGCTTTTGAGAAATTTCAAGAACCTTTCGATCTGGTGACTGATTTGGCTTACGTGGCTGGAATAGCTATGAGAGCAGAACATGCCTTTCTAAAAGAAGTCCCTAACCCAAATTTATATAAATTGCTTTCTGAATTAATATATCTCATCTCCCACAGAAAGCAACCATACTAGATTATGCACGTGAGGTCACACACCGACCTCCCAGGTGATATCATGGAAAGTAACAAGAGGGCGGACACCTTAGCCATGGCTGCTGGAGCAGCCATAGTCCCGGACATTTTTGCCCAGGCAAAATTGTCCCATCAATTTTATCATCAAAACATCCCTGCCTTAATGAGGATGTTCAAACCACCCAGGGATGTTGCTGTATTTTATATATTAGTAAAGGCCTGTCTGCTCAAACCAGTCTTTGAAAAAAGTCATGATATTAAAGGCTAAAGTCCTTGAAACCTTCCTGCAGAAGAGAGAGTAAAGCAAAACAATATCCTTGTGTACAGGAGAAAAAATGTAAACCTGTGTTTATTAGCCAATGGTAACTTGCTTAGCCCACAGACCCTGTAGAACCCTATAAAAGGTGTGCTAAAGATAGAAATAAACGGCGTTCACGTTTACTTCTGTGAAGGGTCGTGAATAAGCTGGCTGTCTCTCAATACAGGGATCAGGCAAGGGCAATCAGAGTTAACCCCCGAGGACTCAACAGCTGCCAGATATGGCAGACTGATGCCACCCACATCCCATCCTTCAGGAGAGTCAAATATGTTCATGTTTCGGTGGACACCTTTTCTGGTGCAGTCTTTGCCTCAGCCCACGCAGGAGAAAATGCCAAACATATCATCCGACATTTTCTCCTTGCGTTTACCCTGGGAGTCCCACAACAAATAAAGACAGATAATGGACCTGCTTACACCTCTCACAGGTTGAGAGATTTCTTCAGCCAGTGGGGAGTAAAGTACACCACAGGCATACCTCACTCTCCCACAGGGCAATCAATTGTGGAAAGGACACACCAGAACCTTAAGAGAGTCCTTGATCAGCAGCACGGGGGAACAGAGATCATTCCTCTCATTGAGAGGCTCTGTAAGGCACTGTATGTTACGAATTTTCTAAATTGTTCCCCTACAGAGCCTGACCCCCCTGTAATACAGCACTTCTCTAATTCGACCCATGCCAAACTCACAGAGAAGCTGCCGGTGCTGATCAAGGATCCTGAGTCACAGCAGACATCAGGACCTTTCCCACTGATTATCAGGGGGAGAAGGTATGCTTGCGTGTCAACACCATCTGGTCCTAAGTGTCTCCCAGGGAAAAATATAAAACCATACTTAGCCCCTCCAAACCCTGCACCAGAACCAGATAAAACAAAATCTTCTGAGACCCACAGAGGTCCGCTGACACGACAACCACCTCCTGGAGATGTAGATGTCACAGGAATCCATCAAGCCATGCCGCCACCAGACCACCAACCATACATAAGCCAAATCGTCCTGCCACCAGGGCTACAACAAGACAAGAGCCAACACCCAGCTCAACACTGTGAAGATGCACAAAGCTCCTCTAACTCCTTTTCCCTCTCTCTTCCCTCTCCCTATCCCTATTCTTATCTTAAATACTTAGCCCTAGATTACCCACTTGCTAATTTGCACGAAAAATACACCTTAATGCTGCTGCTGCTGGTGTCTGGTCATGTGTCCCCTCCACACAAAATGACCCCACCAGCAATCAACTACCTCATCCCCAATATCTGTTCCTCTCATATAGTTTTTTTTTTAGAAAAAGGGGGGAGAAAAGAGAAGAAAGGGGAAAAGAAAAATAACCCCCCTTCAAAGCCAGAGCTAATCTTTTATGTTCTGTTATAGAATATGGAAAGCAAAACCATCCTCGAGTTCCTGACCATCTGGATGCTCCTGAAAACATCAGCCGTGGATGCCTGGCTGGTAGCACAGCCCAGAGAAAATGTGTGGATCACCCTTGTCAAGACCCTCAAGCAAGACCATGTGCTTGTCCATGAGCAGTGCCACCAACCCTCTGTCATCATGCCGGGTACGGGTTCCTCTGAAGCCCCATGAATATCCTTTCACAGGGAAAGAACCCAACCCGGTAGACACCTGGGACGAGTAGACAAGGATATTACCCCATGCACCAGAGAAGCCCCAAGAATTGGAGCTTATGGGATCCTCCAAGACCACATATTGTGTAAATTTTGACCACCGCTCAGTAGGCAAGGCATGGCCTGCCTCTGAATCTCAATCAAAACAAAGAAAAATGTGACACCTCACAGCAAAATTTACAATCAATTTAAATGGTGCAATTACACCAGCAGTACATGATCTGCCTCCTCTCGCCGTCCCAGAATGCTGCCCCGGGGAGTGTTCTTAATCTGTGGGGACAGAGTGTGGGCAGGAATCCCTTCCCAACTCCAGGCAGGTCCTTGCACATTTGGACAGCTTACCATCCTCACTCCAGACTCAACCCTAATGTATGATTGGCAGAGAAAGAATGAATTGGCCTGCCAAAAGAGAGATCTTACCCAATTGGAGGAAAATTGCAATAGCCAAATTGAAGTTTGTTCCTATACAAAGAGGGTAGTGATGTTGGCCTTTTTGCCTTGGGTAGCCGCTGCTAAAGCCCTCGGTGAGCTTTCTCACCTGGAGTGTTGGCTTGGTAAGCAGGCCAACTCAACCTCTTTTGTATTGAGTGACCTCCTGGCTGATGAGGAGATGGTCAGGCATGTGACACTCCAAAATCATGCTGCGATAGACTTCCTCCTCCTCACCCACGGACACAGCTGTGAGGAATTCAACGAGCTGTGCTGCTTCAACTTGTCCAACCACGGCGAAAGCATCCATGCGCGCCTCCAGAAAATTAACAACATGGTAGAGGAATTAAGAAAGAAAACAAGCCCCAATGGTTTGAGGAACTTTTTGGCAGTTGGGGACTCAATGGATGGGTTACTTCCATCTTGAAAAGCATTTTTTGGATTCTTTTAATTATTATAATTTTCCTTTGTATGGTTACATGTTGTAAGAATGTTAAGTCCAATCTTAAGGCAGGAATGAGACAGCACACCAATGTGATGTGGAACTGAGACCTTTATTTTTTGCTCTTGCATTACTTATATAGTTTAAGCCAAGCATCTAAAAATAGAATACAAACTTATAGCTTTATTTTATAACACTGTTTTTGTTCTTCTCTAAACACGTTACTATCCTTATCTTAAAGCAAATTACTAGATGCTTGCAGACCTTTGTTTGATCCTTGTTCTTGCTCAACAAACAGGAATATTTATCACTTTGTTTTCTTTGGCAGTTCACTCTTAGGGTCAGCATGCTCTGTAAAGAGGCTGCAAGCCAAGCACACCTGCAAAAGCCTCAACATAAGAGGTTGCTGATGAGGTCTCTGGGAAATGCATTTTTATTAAATTAAGAAGGGGGAGTTTCTTCAGGGTAGTCACAACACCCCTTCCATCGACCCTGCCGCGGCAGGGGTACACATACCCAAATCTGACCGGATCTGGTTTTGAGTTGAACATGTTTTTATACTATATCATTATATAACTTTCATATTAATTATTAAACTTACATTGTTCTATTGTATGCATTGATTTTACTCTAGCACTTGTGAGCTGAATCTGAAAATACAGGACTAACAATCCCATTCATCCTATCCATTTCCAATAGAAATATATTCTATTCAATAAAATAGAATTTGCAAGATTGTAAATTGTCTTCTTATGAGTGTGAGATGTTAAGAACTCCAAGAGTGATTCCTTTCAGCAGTCACTTACAAGGGAACATTTGTATTGGTTCCCACAGAAGGGATGTCAGGAGCAAGTCACCAGGATGTGTAAACCTGTACAGTTTAAAAATGTTATTTATGTCAATGATGCAGTTGTCATATATAACTGTACATTACAAAAATACTTTTTGGTGGAATTTATGACCATGGTGAAAAACATACCCTCAGTTAGCAAAACACTGACTTTGGATTTCTGACTCCCATGAATTATCATTCACATCTAGTAGTTGAAGGAAATCTTATTCATACTGTCAAGATTTAGTGCTTTCATCTGAAATCTCTGATTAGCCCAATTGTCTATATAATGTGAGTAGTTTCAAAAATTGCATAGATTGCAGTAGACTGAGAGTAAGCACACAGATAAGTACTACGAAAATAAACACATCCAGAGTCTTTCAGTAAAAAACAAGTACCAAAAAAATTAAAATTAAACATTTTGGGAGATTGCTGCATATGATAGCTGACATTACTGCTTCCCAAGGAAACATCTGGATGAATTAAGTAGGATCTATTTCTTTATAACTAATTGCATCATTGTTGTAAACCTTTTTTCATTTTTTTTCTTCTGCCTCTGGGATGTGTAGCTTGCAGACCAAAGCAGCAAGCCCCAGAAATGAAAAAAGGATTATGAATTTCTAGGAAAACAGACAACAAAGAGGTTAGGGGTTGATTTTAAGCCTGCAGATGACACAAAATGTGGAGGGGCAGGACATAAAGAAAAATGGAGAAGAGTCAAAGAGTGAGAGGAAATTGCTTTCTTTCCTGTTCCCATAAACCTGACTCATTGGAAATGCCCCTAGATTAAGTTACATGTTTGTGCTATGTTCCACAAACAAGAAGTCAGTATCTTGTCCTTGAAACAAAGATGTTCAAAAGTACAGTTAGACACTAAATATATCTAATATATAATAAAAATAACATCTAATCATTGAGATGTCTGCCTAGATTTCAAGGTGGGAAGTGAAAATAATTATGGCATATGAACAAGGCTAATTTTGTGTGCAAAGGAATGCTAGTTTTGTTAATTTGACATAATTGAGGAACCACATTAGGAGCTACTAAGATAAAACAAGCAGCTTGATAGTCTTCTGAAGAAGATAGTTTACTTCTGTAGAAGGTTACTCTTTGGTAATGGTGATTCAGAAAAATCACTGGAAATTTAGGGTGGAAGTGACACCCAGAGACCACCCAGTCTGACCCTGTCACCAAGCAGGCTGACCTCCTAAGTTAAAGCACCTTATTTGGGGCCTTGCCCTGTTCATTCTTGAAAACCTCCAAGGGCAGAAATTCCATCAGTTCTCTGGTCAATCTGTTCCAGTGCTTAACTACATTCATCATGACTTTTTTCCCCCCTTCTTTTCATTTCTAAACTATGTCTTCTGTCTACATCCATGCACATTCCCATCTTCTCTATCCTGACAGGGGTTTCTGCCATCCATTATGCCAAATACAGATATGGCAAGGTGTATATTCAAGTACTGAGGAAATGAAAACTGTAGGAGAGGGCAGCTAGAGGATATCTCCTGCTTGTGAGACTCCATCTGGAGTACTGTGTCCAGTTCTCAGGCCCCCAACATAAGAAGGACATGGAACTGGTGGAACAAGTCCAGAGGAGGGCCATGAAGAAACAGAGAGTTGGAGAACCTTCCTGTCAACACAGGCTGAGAGATTTGGGACTGTTCAACCTGGAGAAGAGAAGCTACAAGGGAGATCTTAAAGCATCTTCCAGTACCTAAATGTGGCCAACAAGAAAGCTGGAGAGGAACTTTTACAGGAGCATGCAGTGTTAAGAAAATGGGCAATGACTTCAAACTGAAAGAGGGTAGGTGTCTCATTATAGGACTTTTGGATTTGGGTTCTTTTTCCCTTTGAACTGAAGATTGATGAGAGGGAGGCTGGTTTTCTCTCGTTCAGTCTCAGTTGTTTATTTTTTCTTATCAGCATTACAAGGTACAAGGAGCTATGTGCACTATGATAGTAAAGGGGTAAAATGGCTAACAAAGATCTTCTTCAAGGTCTTTTATATGTCCATTTACCCAATTAACAGATGCCAACTAAGTTATTTTTCTTAGTGACCCAATGACCCAACAGCTGTGTGCTGCACTATGGCATTTTCTACCCAATCACCTACTACTACCCAAAAACCCCTAGGAGAAGAACATGAAGAAGAAAGAAGAAGGACAAGAGACAACACCCCAAATCCTCCATCTTGTCTCCTGTTCTCTAAACTACTTTAAACCTCAACCCATTCACCCAGTGATTCAAGAAACTCTCTAATCGACACACACTTTTCCCATCTAACTAGCATTTGTTCTCATGCACCACCATGAAAACATGCCCATGAATTTCACACCACATGAAATGCAGTGTTTTTCTGAATCCCACAACCAAGTACTAGAAACAAGGGCACTCAATCTATATCTCAGACTCCAACAGGTAGGTTTAGATTTGCAACTTGGAAGAAATTCTTTACTATGGGTGTGGTGAGGCACAAAGAAGCTGTGAATGCCCCTCCCTGGAAGTGTTCAAGGCCAGGATGCATAAGACTCTGAGTAATCTGGTCTAGTAGAAGGTCTCTGTGAACTTAAAGGTACCTTCCAACCCAAACCATCCTATGACTCTATGATTCTGTGACATCTTCTCAGCAGCTATTGCTTTTGTAATTTGTAAAATTGTAATCTTTCTTCTCCATTCACAAGAATATGTGAAGCCGATTGCCTAAAGTATCACTGAATGTATTAAGAACAGCTGATCTGAATTATAAAAATCACCGCATTAAACCAAGTCTGTAGCAGCCATATTTATAGCAATGTATGCATTTTAAGATTTAAAGAGTGGCAAAGTTATGATTCCTCTACCATTTCAATATGACAAATCTGCCTTCTTTCCAAGACAAAAGAACTTAATCAAATGAAAGATTTGCAATTATAAAGAAAAATTTACTTCTAATATTATAAATGTAATGGCTAAATTGTTCAGAAAGGCAGGATAAGATACATTGTTTCCTCATTTTATCGAAAAATTGAAATTATTTTACTCTGAAATAAATGCCTGTTTGTTTTACATTTATAGCTAATGAATGGACAATTGCACGAATTTAGCCCACACACATCAAATAGAACAAGTGGATGAACTTCTGAACATATTTAATTTATCCACAGTGTGCAGCATTGTCTTTTTTACTACAGTATACTTTCCTTCTTCCCTGTCCCTTTCCTGCTGTCCCTTTTCCCTATCCATATGTTTTGGTTTTGGAAGATAGGTGTTTGCTAGGGCAGGCAGAAGCCTCCTTTGGAATGAAAAATGTAGACTCCCTCCCTCCGAATTATGATAATCCTGAAATCAAGGGGCTCTCAGGCCCTTGATATTCTTATCTGGGGATAAGAATAACAGTTCTTTACTAGTATTTATAACAAGGCAAACAAACAACAATAACTACAGCATTAGCAAGAAAACAGAACCAGGGAGCCCGTGACAGTCTTCTCGGCTGAGCCGGGAAGGGATGGAGGAGAGGCTTTGCTTCACAAACCCCCTCGGGTGGGCAGTCCCAGTGCTCCTGCAGGACTCTGAGGAACACTCAGCTGGAACAGCAGGAATGAGCTGAGATCCTGGGCTGGTGGCTGAGGTGTATCAGCAGCTCCGCAGCAGTGGCTGGCACTGCCACGTGTCCCAGCAGGACAGGGGATGAGAGGCCAGCAACGAAGAGGGAAGAATGAGAAGCAGCAGCTCTGTCTGGGTGATGGCAAAATTCCCTTCTCTCCATCGCAACAGCTCTGTGCCGGAAGTGTTCTTCACTGAAGCTGAAGAAGCTTGACAAACTGTCCCCACTCTCCCCTTTTCCTGCCCTCTTCCCGCCCTGGGCCCTGTGGAACTCTTTGTGCTCTTCAAGTATCCACCAAGTACCCGCAGTTAGGTTTTCCCTGCAACTAATGGGTAAAAATTCTGCAGGTAACTAAAAGAACTAAAAGAAGGACACCTAATCCCCAACACCATCTAACCAAAAAAAAAGGCTTTTTAACTTAGTATTGTATGGATTGACAGACACACTTGCCTGCAAAACCATTACAGACCCACGCAGAGACGAGATCCTACACATTCACTTCCTGGAGCACCAGGAAATGGAAAACGGGTGAGTGTATTGACATGATGATTGTCTGGCAGGTGTGAGCTGGCCACTCAGAAATATGCTCACTCTAATTAGCCAGCCAGCTAAGAATCAAAATTCTCAGCTGATGCTGAGCCAAATGACTTAAATTATCTGCCACACTAAGGTATTGCTTACTGAGCTGTACTCTGCCCATGGATCCTACATCATACAGAAATTATTCCATCAGCTGTCTGGGAAAGCTGAAATCACAGCACTCTCCTGACTTTCTTCTATTTAGAAATGGAACATTTCTTTTTTAAGACATTATTGGTTTTATTTATTTTTTCCTTCAGACAAATATATAAGCAAATTTTATCCAGAGATGGAGGCAGACTGATGTAATAAAAATTTTACTGAGGGATTAGCATAAGGGTATCTCTATGTTAATCACTGCTGTGATTGTCAGTCTTGCAGACATACGCAGACTGTATTTTCACAGGAACATTTCTCCAAGGATTTACTGCTGTCACTGGCATAACAGTACACTACAGTTGCTTATAAACAGCATATGACCAATGCTCAAAGGAGCATTGCTTTTCATGAGCACCCTGTCTACCTTTATTTACTAGATTCGAAAATCTAGTATCAGCATCTTCTAGAGGAGGGAATACTTTCAGAAAAGAAATTACTTCCTGACTAGTTTATCATGCACAGATAAATTGCTTTGCCGCTACTCCCAGTGCACTGCACTCACGTAGCTTCTGATTGGGAAGTCACTTGCATCTGACCAGATCAAAATGAATTCAGAGGAAGATCCTTCAAGGCCATGTGTATTTGCAGCTGATTGAGCTGCAAGGTCTACTCTCTTGGCTACCCCAACTGACTGTGGTTCAGAATCCCTTGCTACAGCATACTTTGGAATGCAGCATACTTTTTTTTTATGTTACATGTAAAACCAAGAAGTGGGTGGCCTCCTGGGGTGGCTTTATGATGCTTGCATCCTCAGTCACCTTATTTATGCTACATATTAAGTTCTGCACCTTTAAGACAGGCTCTGAGAGCGAAGCGGGAAAGAAGAAGTGCGCAGTTTGTGTTCAGAAGGAGCCCTCACTCCCCTGTATCCTGCTCAGGACTGTGTTGTCTGCAGCACAGACAGCAGGACAGAGATCTCCTTTGCTTTTAGTTAGTTTTTAGATAGCTGAGGCAGAGAAGTTCCCTGGACTATTTTTTTCCCTTTTTCTTGGATCTGTTCAAACCTGCCCTGGACTGAAAACCCAGACAAACCCCAGAAGCTCATGCCTGTGGGCCACCAGGGCCTGGGCTTCCACGCTTTCTGGCACCAGAGGGACTGATAAGAACCTGAGTGAGCCGAGCTACACCACATGAAAAGGACTTTTTTCTGGATTTGCCATCTCATCAAACAGCGAGAGATTTCATTGTTTGATATTATTCAATTTTCTGTTAAATAAACAGCTTTTTTACACTTTTCTCCAAGGAAATATTTTCCTGAAACAGTTGGGGGAAGGACCGCTTGAATTTGTTTTCTGGAGGGACCATATTGGAGGTTCTCTCCCAAATTTGCCCTAAACCAGGACAGGTGGTGACTTCAGCCAGTGTTTGCTCTAGAATATATGCAGATTAATTCTTCTTTTTAGATAGATAGATAGATAGAACTGAAAATTCAGTAAGAAATTCTTGTAAGAAGAGAATATTAAAAGCAATGGTAAAATGGAGGAGAAAATTTTAGCTTACCAATAATATTTTGAGTCAGTTGTTTGAAGAATTTTAGAAGATTTTTTAAGTGATACATAAATGCAGGGCCATGAGTGCACTAATAGGCTTAAACTGATTTGACCAGCCTCAGTTTAATCTCCACCCACATAAACACTGCAGAGTGGTCCCAGAATTCCATGTAAGCTCAGGGTCAGGCCCTCAGTTCTAGACTGAGCTATGATGTTTTTGTAGGTGAAAAATATAACTTAAATTACTAATGCTTTATAGGCTGCTGATACTTTGTTGTGGATGACTAGCTGAAATCGAGCTTTTGAATTTTCTGTCAGGAGCCTGCTAGCAAAAAATACTACAGGATTGTTGTAAATTTTGGCAAAAATTGAACTAAATTTTTATTAGATTAGATTTTCCAAAGCAGCAAATTGTGAATCTGATGATTAATGAAAGAACACAAGATAAAACCACCTGTGCATAGACTGCACAGGTTTTGGTGAACATAGGTCTGCAATGGAAGTCATCAAATATGTACTTAACCAAATAGAGTAAGAGATCTATCCTCTCATCTTCTGGTTGTTTGTTTTTTTGTTTGTTTTTTTTTTTCTTCCTTAAATAACTCCTGGATCTGCTATGGCTGTTGTTTACTTTGTCTGTGATACCTGTAATTGTAAATATCTTATTCTCTGGTTCTGGTTCTGTCTCTGGGCTGACTACAGACCTATTAACTTGTCTTCTGCCCTGCCTCCTTTTCTTTGAATGCACCTCCTCTTAACTGCAATCTCTGATGAGAAAGTGGACCTCATTAATCACTCTGCTTTGGTGGCACCCTGCTATGACCCATCCTGCTCAGATATGGGGAAACTATAACCCCACTGGGAGAACAGAACCCTGCCTGCACTAACACCACCCTCTGCTATTGCTCACCCTCCCTGCTCTGGCTGTTTCTTGATGGTATCTCTGAACAACAAACCTACCTACACTTCTGGAGACAACAAAGGTTGGCTAAACTTCCTGTGCTCCTAGAAATCATTTTCCTGCCAATTCTAGGCACAGTGCACCCACATAAAGCCTGATATATTTTTGAGTATTTGCTTTGTTTTCACCTTGTTCTGGGGAAGTTGTGGGATAGAAACTAAAGGAGGAAAGAAAAAAGTAGAGGTCCAAACCAACAGGAATGAATGTGAGAGACCTAGATTTTAAGAGCAGAGTGGAGCATTCAGAGCTGCCTACTTGGTCCTCAGGGTAAAGGGCAATTTTTTGCTCTGATCTGCCAGGACAGCAGGGGCTAGGAGGAAGTCTTAAGAGTTACCAGGAACGCTTTGTCAAAGCTGAGAAATGGAACAAAAGAAACTGCAAGGATTTGATAATAGATGAATAGAAATGCAACAATATGTTGAATGTCAAATACAGCAGTTTCTCATCATTTATTGGTGAACAGCAAAACCTCAGAAACTAGATGTAAGACTGGCGGACAAAAAAATGACTCTGGTTAGTCAAATTGTGAACCACCAGTTTAAAGAAGTTATGGAAGAAGGAAATAAAATGTTAAGATGTATCAGGCAAGCTATTTCCAGTTTTCTGCTTCAAATGCTATTATGTACAAGCTCATCTAGAATATTGCTGTAATTCTGGCCACCCATTTCAATTCATATATTTCTTATTACATGTATTACATGCAACATAACAGGATCTCCTTTCTGTTCTATTTCTTGAGAAATTGGTTGAGCCTAGCAAGATACAGGCTGGCAGAAAACTAAAGTATAAGGATAGTAAACAAAAGGGAGAAGCTCTTTGTGCCAGAACTTGATTCTGTTGGTGGAAGACCATTTGAACCTTAAGTAGCAATTAGTGAGTTTAGATCAATAGCTAGAAGATCCTTTCATAATATTAAACAAATGGATGAGCACAACAAGACTAAAGGACATTCAAAGAACATTTTAAGGAACCTCATCTATCAATTTACCATATTTTTCTCATAATATTTTATTAATATTTATTAATGTTAATTTTTCTTATATTTTCTGGTATTTCTTTAATATGAATCAATAATTTTAATTTAATTG
Organism: Parus major; assembly: GCF_001522545.3. Lineage (NCBI taxonomy): Eukaryota > Metazoa > Chordata > Aves > Passeriformes > Paridae > Parus > Parus major. Next base: position 81,476,953 of record NC_031769.1, read on the forward strand.
TTTGATGTTTTTTAGTTCAATATACCTTTTATTTTTCCAAGCTAATGCAGCAAATTATTCTTTTCATTACTAGAAAATACATACAATAGAGATAACACACTTTAAAACTGAGAATATAATACTGGTATGGGGTATAAGCCATACATATGGCTCATACATGTTGGCTTAAACATATGGCTCAAGCATGTTTCAAGAGTGAAACAAGCTTTTACATTCTATTGAATTTCTCAGGCAGTATACCTTGGAAAGACAAGCCACATCCCAAACTTTAGTCAACAGAAAGACCATCCTCCATCACCTCTATCTTTATTGCAATGAAAATTGTGACTGAATGATAGATAAAACAGAGAAATCTTCCAAAATATGGAACTGTTTTAATATTCCACTGAATATTAAATTACCTGAACCTACTTTAAATGTCTATGTATTTGAGGAAGATAAAAGAAAACGCCTTCTGAATCTTTGAAAATAATTAGGAAAGGAGGAAAAGTGACTGAACGGCGTTGATCTTCTCTATAAACAGTCTCTATCATAGGACAGTATGCACGCTTAATGAGCTTGCAGATGATGCTGAGACAGTAGGTGTTTGGAAGAGCAAGCAATATTGCATTTCCAAGAAATATGGCTCCCACTCAAAGAGACCATGACAACCAGAAAAGTGAGCAAACAGGAAACTTGTGAAGTTCCAATTGCTCAAGGAAGAGTATAAAGAAAAAAAGTGATAGAAAGATAAGGATTATCAGAATATTGTTTTGGTTTTGTCTATGAATAGCTAATAAAATGTTATTTTTTTTGTTGGTGGTGATGTTTGGTTTTGTTTTGTTTTTTTTTAATTGCAGAAGTGACTGTGGAGAACATATGTTAGAGAGTTAGGCAATCAATCATGCCCTGCAGAGGTTAGGAATGTTACAAATCTGCACTGTGATATTGGCTTTCGCAAGTATTAGGATGAATATTATATGTTAAATACTTTTTGGCTATGTATGTACTTTTTCTCTTGCTAACAAGTTTTAAGCTTAAAGGAATTTTGTGGTACAAAGCAAGGAAACCCCAGAGGGCAAAGACAGTGGGGCCCAAGTTGTTATCAGCATAAAGACAATGGAGACCAGACTGTTGTCAGCAGCCAGGACCAGGCTGTTGGCAGCGGAAGGACGTGAAGTCCAGCTGTCACTGGTGGCAGGACGAGGGGCCCAGACTGTTATCAGCACTGACCGCTTGCAAAGAAAGGAAATCAAATTCAAATAAAATAATGATCAGCAAAAATAAAAACTATACGAAGCACGCTCTGAAGAGGCGGGTTCAGGGTGTAACCATGCAAAATGCTTCTTAGAAAAGTTTGAATATGCATTAAACCCTCACAGCAGGAGGGGATAAAAAGGGTGTTCCAAAGATATCAGGTGTGTTCCTGGCAACGTGCCAGGGCACCCAGCCGTTTTAACCCTTTGCTTTATTTCCTTTGTCTCCTAATTGTCTTTTTGTTTATATTAAACTTTTTATAATTTATTAAGCGGGTAAACCTAGTTTTTCACAGGAAGCTGTTCTGTGTCTCTTTCAGTAAAAAGAGCAAGCAGCAAAAGAAATTCAGTCCAATGCTGTCTTGGTTTTGGAAGACAGGTGTTTGCTAGGGCAGGCAGAAGCCTCCCTTGGAATGAAAAATGTAGACCCCATCCCTCCGAATTATTATAATTCTGAAATCAAGGGGCTTTCAGGCAGAGATCTGGGGATAGGAATAACAGTTCTTTACTAATATTTATAACAAGGCAAACAAACAACAATAACTACAGCATTAGCAAGAAAACAGAACCAGGGAGCCCGTGACAGTCTTCTCGGCTGAGCCAGGAAGGGATGGAGGAGAGGCTTTGCTTCACAAACTCCCTCGGGCGGGCAGTCCCGGTGCTCCTGCGGGGCTCTGAGGAACACTCAGCTGGAACAGCAGGAATGAGCTGAGATCCTGGGCTGGTGGATGAGGTGTATCAGCAGCTCCGCATTGGTGGCTGGCACTGCCACACGTCCCAGCAGGACAGGGGGTGAGAGGCCAGCAACGAAGAGGGAAGAAGGAGAAGCAGCAGCTCTGTCTGGGTGATGGTGAATTCCCTTCTCCCCACCACAACAGGTCAGAAAGAGTGTCTCCAGCCCAAGAAACCAGCCAGTCCCCAGCTGCCCCCACCCTCCCCCCTGGGCCCAGTTAAACTCCTTGTGTTTCTTGAGCACCCACCAAATACCATCAATCAGGTTTCCCTGCAACTAATGGGCAAAATATTCCATAGGTGAGATGGAACAAAAGGAAGGACACCCAACCCACAGCAAATGCTTTCAAAACAAAATTTCAAAAATCATAACCAAGAAACCCCCATATACTTCATAAAGATTAGCTTTAAGATATGTAGCTCCTTCCCTCAAGAACTGATGAGGTACTAGAGACCCTGGAGGTTTAAAAGATACTGAACGTTTTCTGGTGTGGGGAAAAACAGGAAAACACCACAGTGGCTATGAAATACAGAAGATGTTAATTGTGTTTAAAGAACAAAGTGACTATTTGGAGTGTGCTTGCCTGCTCTTATACTCCACAGTAAGCATCTTCCACTGATCACGGTTGGAGATGAGATGCTGTGGATGGACCTTTGAACAAGCACAGCTGCACTCAGTCCTTGACAGCACAGCACCCCTGTTGATCCTCTTCCATTTTAAATGAAACCACAAAGATTACAACCTCCTCTTCCCTTTCCTGCACCCCCTTTCTCAAAGAAAGTCCAGGCATGTGTCCTGCACATGCTACAAGAAGTGTCTGACATGGACAATCAAAGCACTGGGAGACAGGGGACAGTGCATGGTGCAAGTAGAGTAATTCAGAATCAGGGTGCTATAAGCCTCACTCCAGTAGCAAACCCTGTCTCAGGAGAACATTGAATATTTGCTTAAATGTATTGTGACTCATTGACGTGAAATGGGAAAAATAATAGCATTTATTTTTCAATTGTGTTTCTGGAATACCTAACACAAAGGGAACATAATTTGAAGCTTGTACTGCTAGTACTGGTGCTATTACTATTATCATTAGATTATAACTTTTGCCAGTGATGACTTACAAACTAGAGAGACTAGTGCTAGTAGCAGAGAAGGCCATAATTCAGTTCAGACAGTGATTTCACAAATTAGTTCCTTTCCATTATTCCAGGCATAACAAATTATTTTTCAATGTCTCTTTTCTTTTAATTCCTACTATCTAAGCCTGATCCTTAAGAAACTGGGGGACATGTATGTTATAAATTTGTATTGTGATATTGGCTTTCGCAGATGAATATTATATATTAAATACTTTTTAGCTATGGATGTACTTTTTTTTCTTGCTAACAAGTCTTAAGTTTAAAAGAATTTCCTAGGTACAGGGCAAGGAAACCCCAGAGGGCAAGGACACTGGGGCCTAAGCTGTTATCAGGAGAACAATAGAGGCCAAAATATTATCAGCGTAAGATATGAAACCCAGCTGCCCTCAGGGGAAGGATGACGGGCCCGGATGGTTATCAGCAAGTGACCATTTGCAAAAAGAAAGGAAACCAAACTCCAAAATAATGATGACCAGCAAGAATAATGATGACCAGCAAATATAGTGCTGACCAGCAGAAAATAAAAATTGTACAAAAGCATGATCTAAGAAGGCGGAACTAGGGAGGGGACATGCTTGAATATGCATTAACCCCTCACAGCAAAGATGGGATAAAAAGGGGTATTCCCAGATACCAGGTGTGTTCCTGGCAAGGCGCCAGGGCACCCGGCTGTTTTAACCCTTTGCTTTATTTCTTTTGTCTCCTAATTGTCTTTTTATTTATATTAAATTCTTTTTATAATTTATTAAGTGAATCTCGTTTTTAAGAATTTTTGGGGGCTCGACCGGGATAAGCGCCTCACCTCTAGGACCACCGGAGATCCAGAACGGAGAAACAGGCGCGCCCCTGCTGAGTTCAGCAGACCCTGCTCCATTTCTCCTAGCGTAGGCCAGAGGCTGCAGGTCAGAACCCCGAGGACAAGAAGGAGAGGGATAAAGCAAAGGAAACGGGAAAAAAGGCTCCCTAAAAACCGTGGTATTTTTGCTCCATAATTCTTGTGCATGAAGACCTAAAGAAGAAGACGGATTGTAAATAATCTTTGGGGTAGTGGGAAGCGGGGGTTTCAAGATACCCCCCGGGTTACTGGGACTGGGTCTCAGGGGAGGGGTTAGCCCCTCGGGAAAGGGACCCCAAGGTTTTCCTGGCACAATCCACTGGGAAAACAGAGTAAAATGTGGATTCTCTAAAACTTTGTCAAGTTGAGGATTAAATCCAAGAAATTTGGACTTAAAACTGCTAAATTGAGGAATAATCCAAGAAACTTGGGATATTTGACATATTGCAGTGCCCATGGGCGGATATTAACAAGTAACGGGAAGTAAAGAGCACCTTATTGTCTTGCTGTGACTGGATGGAGTTGAATGAACAGATGTGAGAATGCGTAAATAGGTGTGATTGTTGCGTTAAAGTTTGTGGGTTTTTTTGGAATTGCGTTGCTAAAGAGGAAAGGTTTCCTGTGCTGTGCTGGAGTAAGAGGGAACACGGGTCGATGCTTCCACAGGGACTGGATCACGGTGGGGACACATGGAGTGATTTGCTTCCTCCCTGCGAGCTCCTGTCCTGGAGCCCCGGGGGGGGTCAAACCAGAACTGGGATTTGTAACCCAGGAGCCGCGGGGATGTTGTATCAAATCTGTTCTCAGCGGGATAGCAGCTCTGCTCTCAGAGCAGAGCCAAGGTTATCTTTAGTGGTGATCTTCTCTCCGTGCCTTTCCTCCCCCCTGGGCAACAAGAGCTGCTTGTGGGGGAGGGGTCGCTTTGGTGAGCAGTGTTTGAAGTTGTTTGTTTTTTGGGTTTTTTTTGGTTTTTTTTTAGAAGTTTTTTTTTGCCCCACTGTAGCGGCGGTGAAAGCTTTTCCTGGAAGATCATGCTCCCAGGGCTACTCCCTGCTGAGCTATTGGGACGGAGGGGCGGGTCAGTCTCAGGAGTGCAGGGGAACTCCTGGAGCTCTGGCTGGCAGTGAGTCGGCCGAACCCTGATAAGATCAGGGCACGGAGGGTGCCCTGAGGGGATGAGTTCCAGCTCGTCCCTCTTGGGTAAAGCGAGAACAGGGACTGTCTAGGTTTTGGTGCCCCTTGGATTGTTTAAACTTATTTTGGAGCTCTCAAGCCGCAGAGCTGTGTTTAGGTGGCTGCAGGCAGGCTGGATTGAACCACAGATGCTGGTTCGGGTTCCCTGCTCCAGGCACAGGGGGATCGGAGGAGCTCTCAGTGACTCCTGGAACCTCCTGAAGCTGTGCAACAGGCCGGGAACATGCCCAATGGTGAGAGAGCCAGGTGAGTCCCTCTGGGACTCAGGTTTCCTATGCCGGGGTCTTATGAGACCTCGGGCACATTAAGTTCTGTGATCCCGGGAGTAAGGACTGGTGTCAAACTGTCTCAGAGAGCTTTTTCTTAGCCAGATGTGTGCGATATGGAGCAGTACTGGCGTATGGTATCAGCTCCAAACCAAGGGAGCTGCCAGTTGCAAGCCTCTGTTTTATCGGGTTCTGAGATAATTACGTGTATGATGGTGCTGTGGGCTCCTGCAGCAGTAAGCTGTGTCGGTGCTTAAAATTTGAGATCTCAGGAAGAGCAGAGAAGTTTTGGAGGGAGCTTAGAAGAATTCCAAGAAATGCATCCTGGGAGAAAGTGGAAAAGAAGTAAGCTCTGATTGTTTTTTCTTGATTGAGTGCAATATTTATTTTGTAGAGAAACAAACCAATTTCTTAGTATGCCTCCAATTTCTTTACTTTAGTGAATATCGTAGCATTTTGTGGTTGATTTTAATTTTAAAGGCAAGTTACAGTAATTTGCATAGTCGTCACTTCTTGAGGTGAAAACTTATCAGGTTGTCAATAAGTGTTAGAGCTGTTAACCCTAATGTTATTTGTGTCCCGTGCTGATGGGCACAGCCCATGGTTCTTAACAGCAGAACCTGGTGCCAGCCTAAAAGCAAAATCCTGGGGATTGTTGTAAGTCTTTTTACTGCTGCTGAAAATTATTTTGTCTTTCTTTTCACAATATGAAATGCTGATCATCTCTCTGATGATTTCTAAAGAGTTATTGTGATGGTGTGTTTAGGTGAAGATCAGGCTCAGAACTGCCATGATTTCTTGTTCTTTTGAATTTGCCAAGAGAGTGCACATGTCTCTAGAAGTGCTTGTGTTGTTTTGTAGCTGTGCTTATTAAAAAAGCAGAAGTGGACCCAGTTAAAAGATTAGAATTAGGATTGTTGGTGTTTTGAATTAAGAAGAGAATTGTGGAGACTCTAAACTTGGTCTATTTTAATAAGTACATGTGTCAATTTAGAGATGAATCTTATTTTGTGAAAGAAGAGTTTGAAAACAATTGTAAGACTGGTTCTTACTGTAGATTGTTCATGGAATGTAAGCTGCAAGTACTGTTGAAACATAAAGGTATTGTCAGAAACTTGTCAATGTATCTAAATGCCTGTAAGAATAAAAGACCTGATCATATCTTGTCATGAGAAAAGTTACACTAGAGATTATTCACATTAAGCAGCTGTGTGAAGATGGACTCCTTTGTACTTGTAGAAGAAAATTCAGAGAAGAATGATGTCTGTGTCTTCATTTCTAGCTTGACTGAAGATCTGTTCAAGGCAGTGGAAATAGTAATTGCATGTTTGTTTTAGTTGGTAAAAGTAGCTGGCTAGCTGACTGGTCTCTGTGTCTAGCACCTTTGATGGCTTTGGGGAGGGTCCCCAAAAAGAGGTGTTGGAATTTGTAGTTGATTCTGAAACAGAGTAATTCATGTAGTGGAGATTCTGGAGGGATGTGGTGTAAAGAGTGGTGAGATGGTAATGGCAGAGAGAGAAAGAGAGAGGTTTGTGATTCCTTTCATTAGAGTTGTAAAGATTTTTAGAAAGAGAGCGAGAAGTGTCTTGTTGGCTCTGAAGAGTGAGCACTGGCTTGTGGGGAGAAAAAACTTTCAAGCATGATTAGAGGTGAGAATTGTGCCTGAAATAGGGGATGTTAGGAGCATCTGGAGCGCTGGGTTAGGAGCTGCTTGGTTTAAGTGTTGTTTTATTGCTTTTATGTAAAGCGGCTGTAGCAGGACCCGGTCCCTGTAAGTGGTGAACAGCGGGGCCCAGAGCAGCGGCTCCCGGTCCTCTCCCAGCCGATGTGAAGGGTGCAGAGGGCGGTTCGTGAGTGGTGCTGCTGGAGGGGGACCCGCCGTGTCTGTGCCGGGGTCTCGAGGGGTGCAGGGTGCCAGCAGCGCTCGCTGGCCCGGCAGCGGTGCTGGGTGAGGTTTGCTGCTGAGGAGCGAGCTGGCCCAGCAGAGGAGCCCCAGACCAGAGCACTGTGGACTCCGGGCTCTGCCCCTCGGCTGTGGTGGGAGCTGAGTGTGAGAACATGCCAGTCCTGTGTGTGAAGGGACGGCACAGCGAAGATAGAGGGGACACGGGCTTTGCCCCAGGGTCAGCACGCAAGTGACTGGCAAGGACGCAAGTGGGCCCCTGCAGAGCGAGCGGCTGAATAGAGCCCGCTCGGCCCAAAGCTGCGGCAGCAGGGGTGGGGGAGAGATGGCCTGAAAAACTGCTGTCAATGGGAAAGAAGGAAAGGAACAAAAGCTGAGAAACAGACCGGTGGATGATGAGACCAAAGCAAAAGTAGTCTTGCTTGTTAGGTTCTGAAAACCTCATCAAGGTGTTTAATTTCTTGAAATAGGATCTCTTTTTCTCTTATTTTTTTTTTTCTTCCCTTTCTTTCTTTTATTCTTGTTGTTAAAAGGAAGGGGTTTGTTCTAAGAAACTGATAAAAGAAGTTTGTGAAGCTAAACAAGTAAATATTAACCAAAGGGTAAAAAGGTAATGAATGTAATTTATTTGAAGTCAAAACTAACCTAGCCTTTCTTGTTTAACTAATTTGAACGCGCAGAAAGAGATTGGCTCCTATGTTAACTGTTAAATTTCGTTTAACCCAAGAATTTTAAAGAATGCTGATGGAAAATTTTGATGCGATGTTTTCATTCTCCCTGTGTTATTAAGAAATTGTTTTCAGGTACTACTGATAATTAAGGCAGAGAACCTGCAATCTGAACCAAAGAGTGAAGTTCACACCAATAAGATCAAAAGACCTCAGGACTGAACTGTAACACCCAAATCCAGTGATACCAAATGTACTCTTGAGCAGAGACCGGCGGTAATGAACTGAGACAATCCAAATGATCCAAGGAATGAGCTAAGAATCACGCCTAACTGGGAAGTAAGACCAAGCCTGTATCAGTAGTTTCAAGTCCTGCCTGGACAAGTTCTGGGACACTTTTGATATCCACCTTGGGGAGGAAAACTCCCACTCCAAACAGGAGGACTGGGGCTGTTTTGGTTGGGAAATCCTCGTATATTTTGTTTTTGCCTGTGATTTGTATAAAGGAGAGGGGAGAACCACAACTTCAATCAGTGACACATCATATACCTTGTCTAAATCATCCCAATACGAGGCATGCTATCTGGATTCAATATAAGTATTTAAATTAGAGAATAATAGGTATTGTGGTTCACAAAGTTAAGCCTGTCATTGCAGGATGTGTTGGGTGCCAAATCTATTAAGAATAACTTAAATGATAACTTTCTTTTACAGATGGGAAATTACTAGTGCGTGTTGAGTGGGAAGCACCTGAGGAACGATGGGAAACTGCTGTTAAAAGGTGTCAAAAGAAATTTGCTTGGAAATTACAAAAGAGGAAGTGACAAGGAAATAGGGGGCAAGACCAGACTGACCACTACAACTCGCCACCGAGAAGAATATAAAACACCTGCTGTGAGCTGCAACCTCATAGGCAGGATAGGTGGGGGTGTAAGCCATACTGGACCCCTATTATTCCTTCTTCTGTCACTTATCCTTTTCCCTTTTGGGACACCAGCAAAGCCATGTTACAAATGCTATCAAAGGCTCTACATGGAAAGACACCGGGGTTTCTTTCTTATTACCCACACCAGTATCGATAATCACTGCTATAACCCATCCAAATTAAGTACCTGTATGCATAAAGGGAAAATATTAGACCACAGAAAATCTAGGAAGAAGTAGTAACATGTGGGTACGGAGGAGCCCGCTAGGCCCGAGATACTGGCTCTCCCCTGGAGAGGAGATACTTCTCTGTAAGAGCGACACAATGTTGCTCCCAGGGGTCTTTGAGTTAGTTATGTTAAACTGTTATGTTTCATTGGTGTTCTCCCCTGCTGTCCCACCCTGATACAGGTATCTCGGGCTTCCCCCCACCCCTCTCCTTCCCCATAAATACCCCGGGTTTTTCTCTGTTCGGGAGATTTGCTGTTACTGGCACCCTTCACTGGAGCTCTGCCTAAATAAAGGTTTGTGCTTTGGTGGAACGCTGGACCAGCTATCTCGTCTCTGCTTCCTGTGTTGCCTGCCGCCGCCGCTGCCAAACTGAGCTGAGCTGAGCTGAAATCACTGTACTATTACTGAGCTGAGCTGGAATCACTCGACTGCTCGAAGCCGCTCACACGCGCTTCGGGCCAGCCTTTCTCAAGGCTGCCTCTGGAGAAGTCGCAGTGCTTTGGGCTTTCCGCCACCACGGCAACTGGCGACCTGACCGTGGGGCTTTGAAGAAGCCCTGAAGAAGCGTCCGCTCACCGTTTTAGCTGCGAGGCGAGCCGCCGTTGGAGCCGCCGCCCCTCGAGGAAGCTTGCTTGCGTTCTCGCAAGAAGCGATCCAGAAGGCTATGACCGGGACCCTTGCTGACCATCTGGGGCAAGGGAAAGCCCCTGAGGACCGGCCGCCAGGTGACCACCCACCCAGCAGCTTTGTTTTTGCCCGCCAGCATCTGCCGAAGAGAAATTGTAAGTGTATCCCGTGAAAGGTTTTTTTTCGGGCTTTTTTCCTTTTTTTTGCTGTTTTTCTGCTAGGTGGGGAGTGAAAAAGGATGGGGAATGAGTCCTCTGTGTTTAGGCTGACCCCACCTGAGAGGGACTTTTATAACCAAGTTGTAACTACCTTAAAAGCGGGAAATTTTAAGTTTTCTAAAGGAGATTTAAAAAGATTTATTCATTAGGTTTTTAAGCATTTTAAGATTCATTCGGACTCTGCTAAATCAGGAATTTTTTGGGATAATGTGGGGAGAAAGTTATATACAGTTCAAGCTAAAGGGGATTTTTCTGTTGCAAAGTTTTTTCCTGTGTTTCAAAATATTATTTTCTCATTGGAAAAAGAGGGGAAAAAAAGAAGACGGAGTTTTGGGTCCCCAGTTAAACCCCCCCAACCCCGTCAACCTCTGCAAGTGTCCCCAAACCCTCTTCCCTATCTGAGAGCCAGTCGGCGGGTGGACATTGCCCCCGGGCACAGGGCTGCTGCCTTCTCCCTGACACCCCCTCACCGTCTCTCTACATGCACCAGGGCGGCACTGGCCATGCCGCTCTGGGTCTTTCCTCTACCCTCTCCCCTATGCCCTCACACCCAGTTGTGTCCCCCCCAGTTCCTAGCGTTAGCACTGATGGCACCGGCAGTGTGGCCAGCCCTGCCATTTTATCCCACTCACACCCCGGTTTTCCCGCCCTCGATGCCCAAAATGGCCACTTTCCCACC
>NC_031769.1:81487845-81510448 GCF_001522545.3 Parus major
GATTTTGAGCACCTCAAAAATGGGGAGATGAGAGATGGCCCCTGAACGCATATTGGAAACATTCTTGGGCACAAGATGGAAGTTGGGGATATCGAACCCCAATTTTTGCATTATGAAACTCCAAGCTGTTGTAGAAATCATAACCAGTGAAACAGCTGGAACTATGAAATTAATAGCCAGTCAGTGATGCAAAGCCAGAGCTGCTGGCTTTAGACTATTTATTGGCTAAAAGAAGGGGTGTTCTGTGAGAAAATTAATACATAAGATTGTTGTTTTCAATGACAATAAAAATGCCATTCTAGATATCGCCAAGGATATCAGAAAAATGGCCCATGTGCCAGTCCAAAAATTAAATTCAGTAATGACCACTAATTGGTGGGATAATATATCGGGGATAGAGTAGTAGAAGAAGCTAAGTTTCTTCCCCTTGTAGCAGTGCTACAGCTGGTTTAATATTTCTTCCCTGTTTAATTTGGCTAATCACCAAATTAGTGCAAGGCATGCAAATAGTAGCAATGCCTACAGACCTGAAATTGGCTACATCTGGAACAGCACCAAAAAAAAAAAAAAAATAAGGTATTAAGAAAACAAAATAATGTGAAAAGTCCATTGGAAGAAGCTGAATTGATTTGTGAAAAAAAAAAGAACGAGTGCTAGAAGCTAGAAAACAAGAATTATTGCTCAAGCCAAATGATTTATAAAAAAAAAAAAAGAGGAGAGGTTTGTTATAAATTTGTATTGTGATATTGGCTTTCGCAGATGAATATTATATATTAAATACTTTTTAGCTATGGATGTACTTTTTTTCTTGCTAACAAGTCTTAAGTTTAAAAGAATTTCCTAGGTACAGGGCAAGGAAACCCCAGAGGGCAAGGACACTGGGGCCCAAGCTGTTATCAGGAGAACAATAGAGGCCAAACTATTATCAGCAGAAGATATGAAACCCAGCTGCCCTCAGGGGAAGGATGACGGGCCCGGACAGGTTATCTGCCCTGACCATTTGCAAAAAGAAAGGAAACCAAACTCCAAAATAATGCTGACCAGCAAGAATAATGATGACCAGGAAAAAATAAAAATTGTACAAAAGCATGATCCAAGAAGGTGGAACCAGGGAGGGGACATGCTTGAATATGCATTAACCCCTCACAGCAAAGATGGGATAAAAAGGGGTATTCCTGAGATACCAGGTGTGTTCCTGGCAAGGCGCCAGGGCACCCGGCCGTTTTAACCCTTTGCTTTATTTCTTTTGTCTCCTAATTGTCTTTTATTTATATTAAATTCTTTTTATAATTGATTAAGTGAATCTCGTTTTTAAGATGTAGAAGGGGTGAAAGATTGGTTTAATGCCTATAACAATATTTTAAACAAAGATAGAAATACTTATGTGAAATAATATTTTTATATTTTTATAGTATATTGTCCAGGTTTAGGGCAAATTTGGGAGAAAACCTCCAATGGGGCTCCCCCCGGGAAGCAAACCCACATGGCCCTTTTCTCCCACCCCACAACCGGTTCAGGAAGAGATTTCTCTGAGAGAAGTGGAAAAAACCTGTTTATTTCACAGGCACAGCACAACCCAGCACAAAAATGAACGATATCAAATTACAAAACCTCTCGCCATTCAGAAGAGATGACAAACTTCAGAGGGTCTCTTTCCTGTGGGTGTTCACGCTGTTATCAGTCCCTCTGGTGCTGGAAAATGCCGCTGCCCAGGCTGGGTTCCCGGTAGTCCATGGGTGCAAGCTCCCGGTGCTCCCCCGAGTCCCCAGTCCAGAGCAGGTTTGATTTGTTTCAGAAAAAGGGAAAGAAAACAGTCCAGGAAGACCTCTCTGCTCCGGCTAGTTGGAAAGCCAAGGCGATCTGTCTCTCGTTGTCTGTCTGTGCTGTAGTCAAAACTCTCGATGCGGGGGGAGCAAGTACAGTCTCTGATAACAGACTCGGTGCTTCTTTTCCACTCACTTTTCCTCTTAGATGGAATTTTAAGAATACAAAACCTGTGTCTGGGTTAGGTGGATGAATGGGGATACAATTTAACATCATAATCAACCCAGGACATATATTTAAACTCTTATTGCATTAATAGTGCAATCTGTCATTTGTCAAATGCATAATGTAATTTGTCTAAGAGTTTTCTATCCTCCCTTAAGCAAGCAATATGTTTCAGAAAATCAAGGTATTGCATTTCTATTCTGGCATATATACAATGTTTAACGCCAAGACTAAATGAGATTTTTTTTCTGGAAAGTTAGTCACTTTTTTGCCTCATTGCATAATTAAAAGTAAATACAAAAAAAAGTAAATACAAAGAATTTAATATAAACAAAAGACAATTAGGAGACAAAAGAAATAAAGCAAAGGGTTAAAACGGCCGGGTGCCCTGGCGCCTTGCCAGGAACACGCCTGGTATCTCAGGAACACTCTTTTTATCCCCCCTTGCTGTGAAGGTTTAATGCATATTCAAAAACATGTCCCCTCCCTAGTTCCGCCTTCCTAGAATATGCTTTTGCACAATCTTTATTTTCTGCTGGTCAGCACTATCCCTGCTGGTCATCATTATTCTTGCTGGTCAGCATTATTTGAAGTTTGGTTTCCTTTCTTTTTGCAAATGGTCACTTGATGATAACCATCCGGGCCCGTCATCCTTCCCCTGAGGACAGCTGGGCTTCATATCTTCTGCTGATAACAGTTTGAGCTCTGTTGTTCTGATAACAGCTTAGGCCCCAGTGTCCTTGCCCTCTGGGGTTTCCTTGCCTTGTACCTAGGAAATTCTTTTAAGCTTAAGACTTGTTAGCAAGAAAAAAAGTACATCCATAGCTAAAAAGTATTTAATATATAATATTCATCTGCGAAAGCCAATATCACAATACAACTTTATAACATCCTCTATTTATACAGAAAGAAGAGATGGAGTAGAGGTCAGAAGTTAATTTCCTTGTGATTGAAAGATATAATAAACTGTAATAATAATTTTCAATTATGCATACAATTTCTAATTGTACTTCTAATTGAGTTTATGCCCCATTTTTTTCATCATGTGATTATACTTTTCCCTAATCAAATTTGTTATCAATATAAAAGCTAAATCTATCGCTATATACAAGTTCTTTGATCAGTTAGATATAGATTTTCTTTGTTCCTACAGTTTGCCACATACATTCTTGGGAATTAAATGCTTCATTTGATACTGAGATTTTCCAAACTGCAAGGAAAATCTGATCCTGAAAAAGGCATTTAGCACTTTCCAATTAGTGCAAATCCTACCCATTTATGCTAAACTTAAAGACTCTGGATTCCATTTGTTTCCCTTCCAAATTAAACATAGATAATTGTAAAAATGGGAACCTAAAAAATGACAGACAATAATTCCGAAAGTCATAAAACTGTGTACTGGTTTTGACAACTAACTACAAAGCAAGAAAAATAGTTTCCTTTCAGAGCATTATCTCTCATCATGTCTCTACAAGACATGACGTTTTAATTTTTTAATGCTTTTAAACATTATGACCAGTACTGCAGCATATAATCACTCTGTTCTTATAAAAAGGGAAGCATATTTAGAGACATCTTAGCCATGGAATGGAAGAATCTGTTGGGTTGGAAACGGCATCTAAGATCATAGAGTCAAACCTATGACCCTGCTGGGGGTTAGGTGTCCTTTTTTTAGTTCTGGCTTGTCTGGAATTTTTACCCATTAGCTGCAGGGAAAACCTAACTGCGGGTACTTGGTGGATACTTGAAAAAAGACGAGTTCGGCAGGGCCCAGGGCGGGAAGAGGGCAGGAAAAGGGGAGAGTGGGGACAGTTTGTCAAGCTTCTTCAGCTTCAGTGAAGAACACTTCCGGCACAGAGCTGTTGCGATGGAGAGAAGGGAATTTTGCCATCACCCAGACAGAGCTGCTGCTTCTCCTTCTTCCCTCTTCGTTGCTGGCCTCTCATCCCCTGTCCTGCTGGGACATGTGGCAGTGCCGGCCACTGCTGCGGAGCTGATGATACACCTCAGCCACCAGCCCAGAATCTCAGCTCATTCCTGCTGTTCCTGCTGAGTGTTCCTCAGAGCCCTGCAGGAGCACCGGGACTGCCGGCCCGAGGGGGTTTGTGAAGCAAAGCCTCTCCTCCATCCCTTCCCAGCTCAGCCGAGAAAGTTGTCACGGGGTCCCTGGTTCTGTTTTCTTGCTAATGCTGTAGTTATTGTTGTTTGTTTGCCTGGTTATACTAGTAAAGAACTGTTATTCCTATCCCCAGATCTCTGCCTGAGAGCCCCTTGATTTCAGGATTATCATAATTCGGAGGGAGGGGGTCTACATTCTTTCATTCCAAGGGAGGCTCCTGCCCTCCCTAGCAAACACCTGTCTCCCAAAACCGAGACAGACCCAATGTTCCCATGGCAACTAGACCATGGCACTGACTGCCACGTGTAGTCTTTCCTTAAACATGTCCTTGGGACAGTGTCTCCAACATCTCCTTGGGCAGCCCATTACAACCTTTAATCACCCTTTATGTGAAGAAATTCCTCCTGATGTCCAGCCTAAACCTCCCATGAGGCAGATTAAGACTGTGTCCTTTTATCCTGTCACTAGTTGCTGCGAGAAGAGGCTGACTCATTGCTGGCTTCAGCTTCCTCTTCGACCTCCTCTGCGGTCGCCCTGAAAACTCAGCTTCTGAGCTTGCTGACATAGTTTTCTAAGACTTTCCCAAGACAGTAACTGTAAACATAGAGATATGTATGCATTCCTTCTGTTACACATCTTGTGATGGACATCTCTCACTGCCAGTGTGGTTGGGAAAGTGTTATCCTGACCATCCAATCCCTGGCCATGGTCAGAAATATATAAATCCTGGGAGAAGAAATAAACTTTCTCTTCCTTTCACCACACCTCGAGCTGTGTGATCTATTCATCACCAGTGGCAACACTGCAGTCTGGCCTCCCCAGAAAATACATAGAAGTAGGTGTGCAAACCCTTCATTTTTGTCCATTTGCAATCATCTGTAGGACTCTCAAGTATGAGAGTTTTATGTGAGCAAGAGTGAAAGCATTCTAAGGACAAAGCAATTTAAGAATTACTATAATAGCAGAAGGACTATCATTAAAATTGTAGCTAAGTGGTTTGTATTTTATAATAAAATAAGTATCAAAAAACACTTCAAGATCTATTGCTAACACCCCTCAAGTCCCTTTGACATGGTAACTAGATCTAGGACATCAGAGCTACACAGATCTGCCTTTAATTACCAGGGAAACATGTAATATTTTGTATTTTTTAGGTTTTTTGAAATTTTTATATATCTAACCAAATGTGCTCTGATTTCCCTTCAGGGAAGCAGGATTTTCCTCCTAATTTGAGTAAGACACTGGTCAGCTTCATAAAATGACTGACACAAGTCAACAAAGATTTGGATACTGAAGTGAATTTGAGAAGCCTCAAGAGAAGCCAAGGGACATACTCATTTATACTCATTCTTAAATCTTATACTCAAGATTTGAGAATAGAGTTGCATTTTCCCTAGAATTAGAATTTTTTTTTTCTTCAAAATGCTTATGATTTTTCAACAGGTGATCTGCAGAGGCAAACTTCCCAAAATTCCACTTTTGGATTGGGATCTTCCTGCAGAACACAATTTCTTCAATATTATATAATCCCACATAAAGGAGTATTTTTTTCTTTCCAAAACTTATTAGCAAAAGTATATTTTCATAAATTTAGCCAGCCTCCTTATTCTACTTGCATAGAAGTTAAAGGCCAGTCCCTGCTGGCTCCATGACAGCTCATAAACCTACTTAGGAAAACGGTGTCACCCACACGCTCAATTTCTGTTAATGTCCAACTGCATGGCAAATTACAGTGCGAAGCCAACACAGCCCTTTCCCTTTTGGGATCCATACACCTTCCCCTACCCTGGATGAGGATCCTGTAGTCTCTGAGAATTCAGCAGCTATCTGTCATAACATGTAAATTACCCCTGCTTTTAGTAGAGGCTAAACAAGTTGACCTTCTGAGGCACCTTCCAGGCCTTATTATTCTATTTTAATATTCTGATTTGAGGAATAAAAGGAACCCTATAACTTGCAGAGTAGTTATAAGAGCAGGTATGAATTTATTCAGTGCTGAGGTGCATGGGGATATCTCCTCCAAAAAGCATGCACACTTTTTTTGATTAGGTTTTCCCTTTTTATCCTTTACAGACTAAGTTTACACAATACGCCTAATACATATTAATTTCCTAACTCTGCCTGTCTTCACTTCATATTACAATTAGCCCCATGCTCCTTTCAGTTCTTTGGCCACTTTTTGGGACTTCAGATCTGTTTCTTCCGGCTTAGGGTCTGAGGAATCTCCTTTATCCTGTGGTGTCTTTGTCTTTGCATCTTGTTTGTGCATTCCAGCTCCTTATCTCATCTTGCAGTCTGACCTTTTTTCCTTTTCTTGTGGATTAGGGTGTCAGGGTATGGTTTTTGTCAGACACCCCTTTTAGTCAAGCATTTCTTCCTAATTCTTAATGTTTCTGTTTCAATTCCTCCTCCCCTTCCCACCACACCATAGCCCCAGCTAAGACCTAAGCCCCACACTGCCACACCTACTCCCTTACCACCTATTCCCTACTACTGAAAACCAGCACCTTGTTTCTATTCCTCTCCCTATGCCAGCCAAGCCTTCCAGTCTTTCCCATGTCTAGCACATATACCTTCTCACCAACTTCATTCTCCCACTCTTAAACTATTTCTGTCGCACGCCTAAACATTGAACTATTGATGAACGTTCAAGCACTCCTGGTACCTGGCCAGGCTCATGCAGGGACTGTGAAACACAGCAGAAGAGATTCAGTGGTTAAAAACAAGGAACATTAAGTCCTTGACAGTCATCCAGTTTAGGTAACCTGAATGAGAGATGTACCTGCACAGAAGCACTTGTCCCCAGGATCAGACACCCATAAGCAGCCAGGACTTTTCTGCGTTAGATTACTGTAGTAACCAAAGCCTGACAAAAATTTAGAGAGACACTGAGAAACTAGTGAGAAATAGTAGTCTTAGGGCTGTAAAATCTCACACTGGAAATTACTCTATTTTCCTTAGCCTTTCTTTTTTTTATATAATCCAATGTATTTTATTTTGGTTTAGCATTTTAAATCTTCCATTTTAAATATGGCTTTATTTTTAAGGTATTATCATGGTCCCTACAAGTTCCATAAAATCCTTACTGAAGCATGACTGATGGTTTTTTTTTCTTTTTCCTCATAGGAGGTTACCAGGCTTTACATGTGGGAAAAATTTCTGCCTGATGCTCACAAAGTCATACATGCGATTCACATCATCCTCGGGGATGTCTGGCCTTATCAAACTTCAGCCACACAGTACCCTGTGGGAAATTCCCTTAGAAACTGTACAGAAACTGGGACAATAATCTCCTCTGAACAGATTTTCCATCATTTATGTATCTGAGATACAAGGTCAGAATATGGCTTTAAATCTTCAAGCAGTTTGACTTAACTTGTGGGATTCCACAACTATGAGCCCTTTCTCTCCTCTCCATCACTTTGAGGAGCAAAATATTTGAGGAACAAAATCCTTTTGAAGTTAGGATGCTTTTAGTTTTGCCTTTGCTTATCAAGGGACCTCATTATTGTTTTTTAAATTATCAACAGACAAAAGGGACCTCCACATGACTGTATTATGGATGCTAAATTCTGACAGTGCCTGTACATATTACAGGCTGCAGAGCTTCTCAGGCTGGTCCTGAGAAAGTAGTCTGGGAAAGAATTAAAACAATCCTCAGGAACACAAAACAGCCTTGCAGGTGTTGTTTTGTGTTCCTTGTTTTCCTTGCAGGAGAAAGTCAGGGGGGTGGTGTACCCCACTGACCAATGATGGTAATGTAGCAGTTTACTAACCAATAAGAGTTTCCTTTCTGTACTTTCCACGTATCTGTCTATAAAGCAGGCCTGCTAGCAATAAACTAAAGGATCCTCTTGTTCTGACTCCTCGAGAGTCTGTGTCGTTCCTTCCAGCCGTTCCCAATCGGAACGACACTGTATGCTATTTTTTGGCACTGCATTTTACATTTGTTGTATAACTAAATGTTCCTTAGCCTGAACCAATATGGTTGCAGAATCTTTACTTTGGCACAGCCACATTCAAAATGGAACTTAATGATCTTACTTGTTGTTCTAAAATTCTTAGCACAAAAGGAAAAATGGGGGAGCACATTGTTTCCTCTGTGCTTTCACCTGAGCTACAGGCTAACACAAAAAGCAAGCCACAGAAGCAGGTGAGCGGCCAGGTCTCTGAAGTGGAAGGTACAAGTC
The DNA here is from genome assembly GCF_001522545.3 of Parus major. NCBI lineage: Eukaryota > Metazoa > Chordata > Aves > Passeriformes > Paridae > Parus > Parus major. The sequence goes on from NC_031769.1 coordinate 81,496,144, forward strand.
CATATTCCTTTTTCTATCCCATCCTGCCTTGTGGAGCTTCAGAAGTACAAAGAGACTGATCAAAAGTGTACCTTGAAATTGAGTCTAATTTTGGGCAACTGCAACAACCTGAGCCACCAGATAGGCTCATGTGTGTCACTGCCATGAGCTGTTCTTCACAAGAATAGAAATGTGCATGTTATAAATTAGACATCCACATTTTTTAGATTACTGATGGCTTTAAAGTAACTACCAATGTGGAGGAAGACCAGTCCTCTGGCAGGCCTCCTCCCTGGAGATTTGCCCCCTAAGATAAGACAAAACCACCTAGTCATGGTGACTAAGCTGTGGACCCCTTCCTGCTTCAGGACCCCATGGTATCTCCCTGTTAACTATTGGTCATCTTATCCCAGTCTCAGACCATTGGTCCCCTTCCCAATAAAAACCCCAGCTTTTGCCCAGTTCAGTGGTTAGATAATCACTGGCCCCCTTTACTGAAGCCTGCATTAAAGAACTCCTGTGGAACACCACATGATCTCCCATCTCTTGTCTATGCATCGGCTGGGGTAACCCCTGAATGGAGCTGGCTGGGCTGATCTGAGCTGACCACAGAGCAGAAATGGCTTCTCAAGGAGCTGAAAGATCACCTGAAGCCTCTGCTGATGCTCCTAAGGGTTACCCCTGGCTGGATACTGCCTGGAACCCCCGAACAGCAGCTCCTTCCCTGGGAGCTCTATGTGGGCTTGTTATTGGCAGAAGCTGGGGGACAGACACCCAGGCCCAGCCACAATATACCAAGACCATTGGCACAGGCAGAACTTCATCTAATTCCTGACACTCTCTAAAGCAAAGTCTTCTCAGAGTCAGTAGGTTTTTGAAATCGCGAGTGATGCTATCACAAATACATACATTATAGAAAATCTTGAAAAGACTTGGATCTGAGCTGTTTTATTGCAGGAGCTCAAGTGTACTTTATTACAGAATGGATGAGTCTCTTGCACTTTGGTTTGTAACATCAGATAAATATGAAGAAGTAACTGGAAAAGTAACATTCTCTATCCCCTCCAAAAATCCTTTTCATCAAAAGCAGACCAGGCCTATGGAGAGCACCTGGGGTCTCAAGTCCACAACTGGTGCCTAAGCTCTCACACCAAGCCTGAGAACCCTATCCAGATCCAAATTTTTCAAGCTATGCTGTACCACACTGCTACATCCCTCTTTCAGTTCCCTATCTCAGTTCTATATGCCCTGATTGAGGCCACTGATACCCTACACCAATTAAGTAAGTCTTTATCAAGGTCCCTTGAGCCCAGAACTATAAGAGGTGGCATCTTGCTGGTGCTGGTATGTGGCCATGGTTGCTTGGTTGCTGCCACTGGGCCCAACCTGCAGATTGACATTTTGGCTTGACCGTGGTCCTTTCTCACTTCCAGACACTTGCCTGAGGATCTGGGCTCTTAGTTGAATGTGGCAGCTGTACTTCAATCACATTGATGGGAGCTGTGGGACTGGGCACTGTCTGGAGTGGCATCTACTCTGCTGACCATATTTTCATGTTCCTGAAGGAACAGTTGACCTTTGCTGCTCCTGGACAGGTGGGAGGGTTTGTTTGTGGAAGGTGGAAGTCTTACTTGCATTACCCTGATAGAATGTACTTCAAATTCATAGCTCTTGGTTTTCACCTGATTTCAGGCTGCTCTCTTGACCCATCACTGCCATCTTCAATTGTGAACCTTTCCTCTAAACTTGAGGAAACTGCTTTCTAATGTAACAACTTACCAAATACTACATTTATTCAGCCAAAACATTTGTGAATACACTGACTAGATTCCTACCTGAAGAAAAGTTGTACCTTGCACAATTAATCTCTTCTAATTTGATGTTAAACCATGAATATAGCTTTCCAGTAAGCTGTATCTGTCCTCCAGTTCTTCACATTTGTGTTGTATTTTTTTCCTTAACTTCATTTTAACAGCACCATGGAAAATTTTTACTAAAATTGTAAGATATGCAATTGTAAGATACAGGGTTTCATATAGCAGAAGAGCTAGCTTATTCTGAAATAACTCATTCACAACGCCATGGTGATATTTTTCAGTGTGATAATTCCTAGTTGGTTCAAAAACTATTATCAGTTTCAACAGCTTTTTGGGAACCAGACTCAGAATCTATTAACCGTATGGTGACAGGTCATGGTGTACACCACCCAAAGGAAAACCAAACAAAAAAACCCTTTGACTATATCTAATCTTACAGAACGTCTTTCATCTATTCAATAACTCTCAGAGTTAACTGACAGCTTCTTTAGACAAAATCCTCAATGTATCAGAAGCTGAATTTAATTTGTTTATGCCTATTTCAAATCATCAAGTACTGATACTTTCTAACCTGTTCTAACCTGTTGTCTTTCCATTCTTGTCCAAGCCCTTGTTAGTTATATAAATCCAAGGCAATCTTTTGTGTATTGACTAACAGACAGAAAATATGTTAATACATATGACTTCTTAATGTTACTTCTCATTAGTTTTTCACTTTCTTCTACCTTTTTCTCTAGCTCTGCCCTAATTTTTCTAACTCTTAAGAACCTCTTGTACCTATTATTGCTTCTCATCTTTAAAAATCTGATTTGTTTTATGCTTTCAGTAGGATTTCTGCTTCCCTATATACTTTTATATTTTGTGTTCTGGGGCTCTAAGCTTTACTTCTTACAGTGATGGCTGATAACCAACAACAAGCCAAGGGTGCAAGAAATTGAAATGAAATGGCATTGGTCATGTGAAATATCTTTTGCAACATTCCCATTCCTTGTGCACTCAAGCATCTCACAGTAGACCACAGTTTCAGTGCAAGCCCACGGCTTTTCTGAAAGCAACCTTTTTAACATTTTGGAAATAAATGTAAGGAAAAATCAGGCATGAGTTTAAAATAAAAGATTTTGTTTTTAAAATAATGCTTTATTTTAGAAAAACATAATGGAATTCAGAAATGCAGGATATTTTCTTCCTTGACCTTATGAATCTCCCTTTTACTTATTTATGTTTAAACTGAATGTTCAGACTGCTTCTGTGTTTTTCAGTTTAAGAGAATTGCTTATCTTCTTTTCAGATTCCACTTATTCTGTTACTTCTCCAGTTCTGAATCATCAAAATCCTCTCCTAGATTGTTTTACACAGACAAAAAAATGTAATCAACGAGTAATTATTACTCATAGGGTGTTACATACTTCGATATTATGAATTGTAATTTTTTTTAAATTGTTTGTTTGTTGGTTTAGAATTGAATCCTACAGTACAACTTAGTCACCTACAAGTAAAGATCAGAATATCGGTGGTACTACAAATCCTTTAAAACAATCTACTGCTTAATCCTTTGCTCTGTCCCTGAGTCATATTCTTTGGGTGAGACGCTGCTCTGCATGAGAGATGTTTATACTTTGTTCTGCCTAGATAAACATTCTATAACAAAAGCTCAGGATTAAGCTCTAGTTAATATTTGCTAAACTACTTATCGCAGATTAAGGTGTGGTTACACAGTGCTGATTAAACAGACTTTCAAAATTACTCATTGTTTTCCAGAAGACTAAATACAATATACACCACATGATTCTGATTAGTACTTCCAATTTTAATATTTTCTTCCCTTCATTGGTCTTTTCTCCATTGTTATAAATAATATATAATAGTTACAAATACAGGCATTTTAACCCTTTTGGCAAATGATAATATACCTAGCAATGCTATGCTTTCATATGCTATGCCCATTTCTCCATAGTGGCCTTGGGTATCAAGTACAGCACTCATTGTCATTACTGAAATTAGGATCCAAGTGCCAAAGTGTCACTGTAGGACACAAAATGATTCACACAGATGCAGCTCAAAGTCTGATGAAAGAAGAAGGAAGTTTATTTTGTTCTTTCAGTATTTATAGGTTTTCAACAACAACCAGGGATTGGATAGTCAGGTTACCATCTTCCCACCCACATTGGCCATGAGAGACGTCCATCAAAAGGCATATCTTTAATGGAATGTATAAACACCTATGTTTATAGCTACTTTCCTGGGAAAGTGGCTAGAAATTATGAAAACAATATCAAAAGGCCTGATTCTCAGGGTGACACCAAAGTAGAATTGAATGATGATTCTTCCCCAGAAACAGATACACAGTCCCTACAACAGGTACTAAACCTGAAATCTATAATGATTGATCTGAAGTAGGAACATTCTGCTTGTGTCTTCAAATTTTATGACTGCAGCTATTGAAACAACTTCTTTAGCAAAATTGACATTGGAAGCATGTCAGAGGCTTAAACCAGATAAAGAAAGAGAAACAACAAAAGGTCTTTTTATGGAACTGGGACTCATTGTGTAAGGAGTTGTGAAATTGAATAGAGGATAAATAATAGCTGAATGATAATTACAATCTAAATTACACAGTCATGGTATGGGAAGGGAGATTTACTCCTCTTTCAAATAATCATTTTTAGTATATTAATTATGCAGAAGGTTGCATGCAAATGGAATTTCAGCTCCTAATATGTCAAATTGCAAGAAATCAGTTGGGGACTAAATAATGGTTTCTTTGCAAGTCTCAAATTACTAAATGTTGCAGTCTGCAACCACAGGATCATGTCCAGGGAAGCCCCAGGTTCTGGGGACCAGCATGGAACACCAACAAGACAGGCCTCTGTTCATGAAATCATTTATTCAGCATGGGAACAAAGTCAGGTCCAGAACAGAGAGCCCCGAACAGAGGCACAGCAGGGGTTTTTGAGGGACAGAACTCTTGAGGGTCTCCACCTTTGAGGGTGGAGGTCAGGGTCAGGGACCACTAGAAACACAGCAAGGGAGAAACCCCCCAGGGACTCAAACCAAATCAGAACTGCTGGACTGCCCTTCACAAGGGGTTTGGGGTGGGGTAACTTCATCCAGGGCTCACGCTGCCTATCCCCCAACACAGGGGGTCAAAATTCACACAGGGCTTACACCCATGCCTCTCCTTTTACAATGCTTATCTGAAACTAACTCTTTGCCTCCCTGAGGCACCTCACAACAACTAAAAACAACACAATATTTTTCAGAAACCTTCTACTAACCAAGTCACTTCAACAGATACAGATATTGGTTAAGAAAAAAAAAATTCTCTCAACTGCTAGTTACAAAAACACGATTACTGGCAAAATATGCCACTTTTCCTATGCTAAATGCTCTTGGCCATTTGTGCCGAAGACAGTGTATATTCACTCAGAGAAAAAACATTTGGAAGAGGTAGTGATGTGGGAAAAAATATACTTTTAACTTCACAGTCTACTGTAGCACTGTTCTGATGGGAAAACAAGAAAAGTTGTCACCAAAGTGTTATTTAGTCATGAAATGGAATGAGCTCAGCTGTCTGTATCAAAGAATCAGTTCTGGTTTTATTTATTCCACATCAGCTCAGAACAGATATTGTATATATGTAGAGAATTTAATTCAGTAAACTAAGTAGTCTCATGGATGTACTCATCTTCACTGCTTATATGCTGCTATGTTTACTGAGTTCTTGAATGTCTTTTGCACTTCAGTTTTTCCTGTCACATAACACATCTGCATTGGCAATGGAGACAATCCAGATTATGGTAGGAGTCAAAAGGGGCACAAAGGAAAGCAAAATAAAATCATCCAATGTTTATTGCTCTTCTCTTTTTTTTTTATTTTTTTTTTCTTAAGAAGCAAAAGGCAAAAGAATGTGTTGGAAAATTTCTGTCTAAAAGTTTTCATGGATTTCTGTACATTTATTTCAGTCCAATAGGAAGAGGGGTATTTTGCCATTTTTATGTGCAGGGTTGAATTGAATAGGTAGGGTTAAGAATTTCAGAATCTAAGCCAAATTTACAAAGAAAGGCATTATTTGTCTCATCTATTATATCTACACATTCATTGATTTTAAAGACACATGAAGAGGAAACCTGCTGAACAGAAACTGAGAAAGATAGCACTTACCTATCAACAGCAACTCATTTAGTTAATATTTCCTATTCTCCTGTTAGTTTACCTACCAAACTTCAGATTTAAACTGTAATTTGTTTTGCAAGGCAACTATATTTGGGAATTATAATACAACTCAAGTATCAGAATTATTCACTCATGTACCACAGTTACAGATACGCAGAGGGATGCTCAAAATGTACCACAATCTACTCTCTACATTTTAGTAGATGATGTGTAGCTAAGTAATTTTTACAGCTACCTATCTAATCTTTTCTTATTTACTTGGAGTGAAAGAGTTGGTGATTCTGGAATAAGGGTGTTCATCAAAGTGCCCAGTTCAGACACACAGGGTTTCAGAGGTGCTATTTACTGGTCAATATCACTATAATTTCATAGTCATTTCATTATCATAGCATCCATACTCTCAGAGAGTTGCCTTAAGATTGCCTTCTGATGATTTTATCCTTTATATTCCCTTTTTTTTTTTCTGAATTAGATGGACTTTCTCATGGCTCTTGCAGTAATTTTTCTCCATTCAAATGCCATCTGAATTAATAATATGTCCCTAATTATATTTTCATATTTGTTCTGATTTTGATACCCTATTGAAGCTGATAATAGAAAATGGAGGAAGATACTAGTGCTGCTACTACAACTGCTACTACTACTGCTGAAAACTGAAGGTGATGAAAGATTTGGTAGGGCATGGCAAAAGAAGTTATACTAGGTAAAGATGAGAAAGAAGATGGATAGATTGGTGAGAAAGGAGCAATAAATCTGTAAAGTAACTGGAGGCTGTAATTCCTCAGTAAATATGAAGGCACATGAACATTGGTTGAAATTCATTTCATGAATGTTGCATGAGTTTTTAATAGTTAAATGGTTTGTACACTCTGGAGTAGTTCAGCTCAGTGTGATCAACATATTGTTTTGGATCTTCACCCCATTTTAGGAAACGAGGATTGCCTGGTAATGCACTTGGAGAGGATCTTCCAATTTTAGAGTACTTTGGGTCTAAGAAAACCACAGTGAACAGAACCAATAGAAGGTAAGTGGTGACTACTGGCTAATTTTCTTTGAGAATGTCCTCCTGTACTAAGCCAAAACAATAATGTACCCATAGGCTTCACCAGTTTAAGCCACTACAGCCTGGTAAGAGCATTTAACCAGGGAATTCTTCCAAAGGTGAGTCTTTGACCAAGTTCTGAGAGTTCCCAAAGTCAGCAAGAAGATGCTAGTTATACCTGTTCCACTCCTGTGGTCTTCTGAGCTGAACATGTGTCTTCTTGTTGTTGCAAGCATGGATATAAAGGAGAATGTATTATCAGGTGGTAAGCAAGGATATAAAGGAGAATATATTACCAGGTGGTAGACTGCAGTGTTGGGAATAGGCGTAGAAAAAAAGATTGGGAAACACTGGAATTTTTTACAGATAATGAGAAGTTTGCCCTGAAGAAGTGGGTTATCAAACATTAAAACTTGAAAATTTCCTTTCATGCTATTGTATACTCTATGTACAGGCTTATTCTCCACTAAAGAAACTTACCTTTGTCTCTGCTTTTCTCAAGTTTCATTATTAGTCAGAGAACACATATATGGAAATTTCTTTATCTCTTTGTTTACCATTTGTATTGTATGGTTTTGTTAGCACAGAGCACCTCTTTCAACTTCAGCTTTCTCAATGTCTCCCAGAAAACCTCATCTACCATATTAGGAGAGATATCAAGTACATAGCCTTCATGATACCTATGAAATTCCAGCTATTCTATGTACAAAGTACAAGGATTTCCTGTCTGCTCAAAAGTGGAAGTGAGTGAAAGTAACTGGAGCAAGGATCACTGGATCATTTCATGGAGTAAATTCTAGGTGAGGCTAGCATACCCTCCTGTCTCAAGAAATACACAGCCTCAATAGTCAAGACACAAAGAATGATAAAATTAAATTAAGATATGGAATAGCAAGCAGAGGTCCCAATTTTAGACATTATTATCATATTATTATCTATGTTTTATATAGCATATCAAGACCCTCTGCACAAAGGATATTTCCATTGAACATACATCCACAGTAGAAAGCACTGAGAACCCGGGATAACAGAGAAAAAAATTATTGTCATTATTCTGAGAGACCTCTAAAGACATGCTGAACCTTAAACACTTTAAAGGATCTCAAGCTGAAAGACAGACAAACTGGAGGCCAGTGTATCTGCATGCTTTTATTGTACCATATTGAACCTGGAGTTCTTCTCAACCAAAAAAATCTCCCTGCCAATGAACAAGCAAGGGGCAGGAAAACTTCTCTTTAATGTTTTTTGAATGTAACTCTTGAGCAGCTAGATCTAGAAAGATCTACAGCCTGTGTACAAAATATGCATGCTGAACATGAAGTATAGCTTTGTAGATAAGCCTATGAGTGAGTAGATACAAAGGCCTTTGCAACAGATACCAATCTGTAACTTATTCCAGGTGTTCTGCAACATGAAGGTGCTCACTTCACACCAGCTGGGAGTAGCCATGGATAGTATAGACATGACATGTTTGGAACAATTTCTAGAGAAGGCTTTGCTCTGTCAAGGAGATGGTAAGGACATTATAGTCTTTGTCTGCTTATACTTCAATCTTCATATTACTCATCCTGTTCCTGCTCTTTTCTCCACTGTATCTCATATCTGTAGTTGTTTGAAATCTTGTTTCCACTCAGAGCATGTTTTTGCATCAGTCCCTTGTTGGTCAGTCTCTTCCATCCTGACATCTACTTGTCACTGCACCCTGGTCAACTCATTTCCTCAGTTTACTTTTTGTAGGTTTTGGTTCTGTTGTGGGATTCTTTTGGGTTTTTTGGGGGGTGTTGGGGGGGGTGGGGGGTGCCCCTGTGTTACATTTCTCATTCTTTCTCCAATCCACATCAGTTTCTGTTTATTTGTCTACATATTTTCTGTCTTGCCTCTTGCTCAAATAAGAAATAGTGCTCCCCTTAATTAATGTTGAGGGTTAGGTGTCCTCTTTTTAGTTCTGGCTCACCTGCGGAATTTTCACGCATTAGTTGCAGGGAAAACCTAACTGCGGGTACTTAGTGCCTGAGAAAACACAAAGAGTTTTGCTGAGCCCAGGGGGGAAGGGGGGCAAAAAAAAAAGGGAGGGCAGGGGCAGCTTGCTGGTTTCTTCAGCTTCAGAGAAAGACATCTGCTGGGAGGTGTAGTGGCAGAGAGAAGGAAATTCGCCATCACCCAGACGGAGCTGCTGCTTCTTCTTCTACTTCTTCCCTCTTCGTTGGTGGGCTCACACCCCCTGTCCTGCTGGGACGTGTGCCAGTGCCAGCCACCACCACGGAGCTGATGATGCACCTCAGCCAGCAGCCCAGGATCTCAGCTCATCCCTGCTGTTCCAGCTGAGTTTTCCTCAGAGCCCTGCAGGAGCACCGGGACTGCCCGCCCGAGGGGGTTTGTGAAGCAAAGCCTCTCCTCCATCCCTTCCTGTCTTGGCCGAGAAGGCTGTTACGGGGTCCCTGGTTCTGTTTTGTTGTTAGCGCTGTAGTTATTGTTGTTTGTTTGCCTTGTTATAAATACTAGTAAAGAACTGTTATTCCTATCTCCAGATCTCTGCCTGAGAGCCCCTTGATTTCAGAATTATCATAATTCGGAGGGAGGGAGTCTACATTTTTCATTCCAGGAGAGGCTCCTGCCCTCCCTAGCAAACACCTGTCTTCCAAAACCAAGACAATTAAGCAGAAGAAATTCTGTGTCAAGGACACATGAGGGATAAGGAGGATGGAGGCTCCCTTTCACAAACTCTCTTGGAACTAACCTCCCAGGAATTAAGTGCAGTTGCAGATAAAGAGTGCATGACACCAACTCGTATTTTGCTGGATTTTTTTTTTTATGTTGTTGGTTATATGCTTTTTACTCATTGTACAGCTTGGGAGCTTGAATGATAATGCTAATGTATAGAGGAAACAAAGCTATTGATTCTGACAAGAAGAAATACGCTTTTTCAATATCTAAGCAGCCATAAAGAGCAAGGTGCAAATATTGATTTGGTATATTGCTATCATTCTTTACTTAGGAGTGTTCGCTGAGATGGTGATGTCAGTGGACAGTGGTGTTCAATGGTTATTGCTGTAGAATGGACTGTAGCTGATCTGACACTGAGACAGCCATTAACATGCTTTGAAAAAAAAAATCATTAGATATAAGTCCAGACGTAAAATTAGACAATAATGTTAATCAGCAAGCTTGAGTGTGGTAGAAGTGTGGTAGACAAACAGTTAAGTAGACTTTTCCCTGTGGTACAATGAACTGCTATTGCATTTTGCCAAAGAATGATATCTTGGAGCACAGCTATGTAAGTGAAAAAACCCTCACATATGTCAGGATCCAGTAGGTCTTTACCTCTTTTGGTTTAGGTTTTACTTCTGTTTTTTTCCCTTTTTTCACCATGAAATGGGGAGTATGTTTATACTAGAAAATTAAGAACCCAATATTTGGATTCTTAATCCTCCAGCAGGAGGGAAGAATGTGGTTGTTCAGAAATATAACAGAGCTAAGAGCTATATTTTTATGCTGGGGACATGGATGTTTCAGTTAGAGTTATACTCTTCAATTTTCTTTACTATGTGGCACATTGTACACAGTTACTTTTGAGATACCCTCATTTTTCCAGTGGTAAAATCTGCAATCATTGGAAATACATAAAGCGGGCTGCACAAATGAGCACAAAATTTTGTTCCACAAAATAGGTTCACTCCAGCATATCAGAGGTAAATATAGTAACGCTCAACACAGTTACCCCATGTTCACTTTAAAATTTCTGATCATGGACTAAGGAACAGAAGGTGAATGTGCAAATAGATTTTAAACAACGAATATGACAAGATGGCATACCTGCAAACACTCTGCTGGGAGAAAACATAAACAAGCAACACAAGTGGTAACTTTATATGGTTGCTCATAACTAAATGTTCCCAGGTGGTTTTACATCTCTACAATTAATAAACCACCTTTCCACAGTATTTAATGGTTAACAAAGAGCTCTTTGAGGTGCTTGACAATAGCTCCTGTCCTGGGGTGATGTCCTGGTTTAGGGCAAATTTGGGAGAAAACCTCCAATGGGGCTCCCCCCGGGAAGCAAACCCACATGGCCCTTTTCTCCCACCCCACAACCGGTTCAGGAAGAGATTTCTCTGAGAGAAGTGGAAAAAACCTGTTTATTTCACAGGCACAGCACAACCCAGCACAAAAATGAACGATATCAAATTACAAAACCTCTCGCCATTCAGAAGAGATGACAAACTTCAGAGGGTCTCTTTCCTGTGGGTGTTCACGCTGTTATCAGTCCCTCTGGTGCTGGAAAATGCCGCTGCCCAGGCTGGGTTCCCGGTAGTCCATGGGTGCAAGCTCCCGGTGCTCCCCCGAGTCCCCAGTCCAGAGCAGGTTTGATTTGTTTCAGAAAAAGGGAAAGAAAACAGTCCAGGAAGACCTCTCTGCTCCGGCTAGTTGGAAAGCCAAGGCGATCTGTCTCTCGTTGTCTGTCTGTGCTGTAGTCAAAACTCTCGATGCGGGGGGAGCAAGTACAGTCTCTGATAACAGACTCGGTGCTTCTTTTCCACTCACTTTTCCTCTTAGATGGAATTTTAAGAATACAAAACCTGTGTCTGGGTTAGGTGGATGAATGGGGATACAATTTAACATCATAATCAACCCAGGACAGGTGGCTTTATGATACTGGTATCCCCAAACACCTGGTTTATGTTATATATTAAGTTCTGCACCTATAAGGCTGGCTCTGGGAGCTAGGGAAGTTGAAAGTGCTGGAGGCTGATGGGAGTTTTTTCTCCTAGCCAATAACTAACCATTTCTGAGAATTGACAGTGATTTTAACCAGTAAAAGTGAGATCGACCTGTGAACACCTACCTTAATATGTAAGCCCGGGAATTTCTGGCTCTCTTTGGTTTCCGGCTTCTGAAGAGGTAACAGGCCCCAGCTCAGCCTCCTCCGCTGCCCCCAACAAGGCCGGACAAGGATGCGGAGGGGTGTGGGGGGCAGAAAAGCGGAGCCGGCCAGCCTGGCTCGGTTTGCAGTTTCTGCCGCTGAACTGAAACCTGACACCATGAACATCTGCAGCTTGAGCAAGACCTCAACTCTTTTACTACCTGGATGAGACTTACAGATTAGTCCTTTTTTCCCAGAGAAAGGAGAAGAGAGAGAGGGAGTGATCAACTCCCAGAGAGAGGGAGTGATAAGGAGACACCAGAAGCTATCAAAGACAGTGAAGAAAGGAATTAAGTTTTAGAGGGGAAAGAGAAAATAAAGAAATGCTTTAATAAGCTGAAATATTTTTCTGTTAAAGCTATGGAGATGGACAATAGTGTTCTGGAAAAAAAACTCCTTTAATTCATGACAGAGTATATTGGGAGGAATGGAGTGTTTCCAAGTGTGGATTTTGAGCAAATGGTGACATGGTTGTGATACTGTGGAATGCGGGAACAGTGCGGGGGAGAAGTAATAGTTGAAGATTTGTGGCCTTTCAGAGACAAAGAGAAAACTTCTGTTTCCAGAGAGGCTCACAAAAACAGATGAGAACTTTTGCCTTAGAATAACTCATCCTTAAAAATTATATCCCTAGACTCATTGACCCATACACACCTCAGAGTGATGTGAAATGGGAAGAGACAACTGATGGCAAATTTTTTCGGGCAGCTGGCATCAGAGAAATAGAAAGCTATGAAAAAAAAATAGTTTTCTTGTGAGAAACTCCATAGATTAGCAGAAGAAGACTTCTTTTTCTCTATGAAGACTGATGAAAAGACTCTATCAAGAATTGGGACTGTTTTAACCACCAATGTTTTGTTTGTCTCTATGTTGTCATGTGAACAAGGGAATGGTTGGGTAGTGCGGGAGAAAAGGGTTGTTCTGGAGGTTTTATTCCAGTGTTCTTATTCTTGTAGTTTTTGTTAATAAACTTTCTTTATTCCTTTTAAGTTTTAAGCCTGTTTTGCTCTTGTTCTAATCCATATCTCACAGCAAGAAATAAGTAAGTTTTCTAGTGATATTTTAGTTACTGCTTTAAAACCATAGCTCCCACTATGTAAAACAGGGATAACCATTCAGTCTTTTTAAACCTCTGCTTTTCTAGACAAGCACACCGTAACAAAAGAGGGGAGTAAAAGTTGTCAGAAAGAGTTAGAAAGTGTCAGAAGACTTCCATCAGCCTAATGGAACCCATAAGTTATAGCAAAACACAAGCTAATGGTGTACTTGCAAGCCTTTTGCTTTAATGATGCTGAAATTTGAGATAATTTTGTTTGTATATTTGGAAACGTGGTATAAGAATCCTCAGAGGCAGTACTGTCAATATGCTCTTCTTCTTTAAACTAAAGAATTTTCTTCTTCCAGAGTTGTTACACAGTGTTAAGCTGAACGAAAGGCATTTTTAATGCAATTCATACAGGAACAAAGCAGGCAACTGTGCCATGGGGAGGACTCTCACTGCAGAGGCGTGAGACCACAGGGCTGAGTTTCCATGAAGAATCTGTGACCTTCTGAGAAACCTGGAGGTGGATTTGTAAATCAGCGTGTAGACAGAGGAGATGTGTGGAAGGCAGTCAGCAAGAGAAGGCTGACTCTGAAAGTGACTCATAGAGTGAAGGACATGGAATCAGAGAGAAACTATGGCTGAGCTCTGAATTGGGAAGTTTTGGAGAGGAAGAAAAGAATTAGGATCTCTCAAGAAGGACAAAAGAGGATGAGCATTTTTTAAGGATGTGAGCTGGGTGCATAATATAAAGTACTCTGGTATTTGGCCACAAAACCTCAGCTGGATGTGCAACACTGCTGAATACTTTCAAAAAGCAGAGTTTGTAACATTTGTACCTTTTCAACAATAGATGAAAGGAAGAAAATATTTATTGTCTCATTTTGTTTCATCTTTGTGAAGTATGCTGGTTTGGACTGGGATAGACTTGATTTTTTTCACAGCATCTAGTAAGAGGCCACAGTTTGAATTTGTGCTGGAAATAGCACAAATTTTACCATGGGAATATTTTCATTATCGCTGAGCAGCCCTTACACAGAGCCAAGGTCTTTTCTGCTCCTTATCCCCCTCCAACAAGTGAGGAAACTGGGGGTGCACAAGGACTTAGGAGGGGTCACAGTGCGACAGATGACCCTGACTGACCAAAGGGACATCTTATACCATTTGCTCAGTGCTGGTTTTTCAAGCAAGGCAAACACCCTAGTCCAGGAGCCAGCCCGTGGCCTCTCTCCTGGTCCACCCTGGCCAATCTACCCACAAGACATCAATATGATGGATGGCGTAGCAATGGCGTTTATTGCGGGGGAATTTGACAATTTATAACCTAGGGT
>NC_031769.1:81513273-81515549 GCF_001522545.3 Parus major
GTGTAGCTGACGAGCTTCTTGTAGGGTCCACAATCCTTTTGCGGCAGCATCTGCTTTGTCGTTGCCGACTTGGAAGAACCCCTTGATTGGATTGTGGCTGTTAACATGGATGACTGATATGGTACCTTTTCGAGAGGAGAGCGCTTCTTCTAGCATTAGAGCTGCTGTAGATGTTGATATGCCGGGTCCTGACATAGGCAGGCAAAGCTTGGCTACAAACATTGAATCAGTTACAATGTTAAGATGCTCTGTTTGGAACAGTCCACATGCCAGAACTACAGCTGCTACTTCCAGTTGCTGGACTGAGAGTGTACGATCAGTCACTTTGACACAGTGCCACTTGTCCCCCGATTGCCACACTGCAGCCGCAGTGGAGGTTGTCGAGGATGCATCTGTGAAGACTGTTGGTGCTGGTTGGGGCCGGTCCATGACCTTTTGTGGTAGGTCCATGTTGACAACAGCTAGTATCTGAGTCCAAGGGGGCTTTGCAGAATACTGAATCTCTCCGCCGAACACAACCAGGGCTGTCGCCAGGTATTCTGACATCACTGTTCACTGGATCTCATGTGTTCAGAGGCAGACAGTCTGGTCAGATGGACAGGTGACTTTTTGAACCTGCCAACAAAACACAGGCACTCCTCTCCTTAAAGTTAATGAATTACACTAATCAAATTGCTTTTAGGGTATCACTTTCCCCCGTTTTCTAAAAAATAAAAATGAGATGTATTTCTGTTGAACATTAACACAAAACCTTGTACACAATTAGTAAAAATCTGTAACAGTTGAAAATCAATTAATATAAAAATACTGTTAATTATTAAAACACTGCACCAGCATGTCATAGTTAATAAACAAACAAAACCAAAAATCATCAGTGAAAGATTGGCTAATCATCTCCAGAAATGATTCTCCAAGCTCACTTTAAAATTGATCCAGCTGTCATATCAATAGGGTCAAATTGCAAAGTCAAAAAGTGACTCAAATATTAATTTAGGACAGAAAACATCTGGATCTGTTGATAAACATTCTGTCCAGGTAAAGTCAAGGCTTGGCCAGGGCCTGGCTTTAAACTGGAAAGATGCTTCTTAACATATTTTTAAAACAAGATTTTCAATAACAACAGCTATGAGATGCTTACAGCACAGCAAATTGTTAAAATGCATTTGTACAAAGCAAATAATTAAAAACCTTAGGTACCAGGCTAATTAAATCATTCAGCAGTTGGTTTAATTTGAAGCTTCTTCAATGGCACCTGATCTTCAGCAATGCTACATATTTTTTAAAATTCTGGAAACACTAAAAAATAAAAAAATTATAACAAACAAAACTGCAAAAATGCAACAACTCAATAGAACTCTTGATGAAATCAAGGGTGTCACGGACAGCATCCATTTCTGTCTTTAAGCAGGTGTTCATCAGTGGTCCATCACAGTTGCTTCAGTTGTAGCCGTCTTCATATCTCTAGAAAAGTAACTATACCTCACAATTTAGACAAGTGTTTCTAATAAAACATAAAACAATTCAAATTAAACAACATTTAAACTTAACAATAATTATTTATAACAAAAGGAAATAACAAAACTTAACTTTAAGAAAATATCCAAGTTATACAGCTTAACTAAAACACATTTAAGTCAACAGTGACATGGATTCACTATAAAAATTATAAAAATGTAACAAATACATCACAATTCCATGTTATCTAGCTTTGAAAATAACTCACAATAACTGCAAATGTTATCAAAAACACTCATTCACAACCAGAATTTGCCTAGTATATGCTCAAATTAGTTAAAATTTCAAAATGCAGCTTCTTTTTAAAAAAGCCACAACACAAAATTGGGCAAGTTGTCATTTAGCTTTTGTAGCACTTTTCAAAAGCATCAAGTCCAATTCTTAAACTAAAATCCAAAATCCAAATTGATATATATGCAGTTATATGTGTTTTAGATAATAAAAAGATTCACATTAGAATTTCTTTATTAAAATTGTCAAAAAACTCTGTAAATGGGTAATATATGATTAACATAACTTTAAAATTACTAAAACAAAATAAAAATCCTTTAAATTTCTTGGGATGCAAAAATACAACATTTAAACTTTTTAATCTATTTTCAAGGGCACTTCATTTAATTGAAACTTATTTTTAAATCTCAGTTTTAATTATAACAATTTGCTAATTTATACACAATACAATTTACAAAGCTTCTAATTTTTAAATTGTCTAATTAAAACTCTCTTTTTTATTTCTCTCTAAAATGTCCAGCTTTTTGTTG
>NC_031769.1:81516437-81532808 GCF_001522545.3 Parus major
TAGCCAGAGCCCTAGTACATTTCTCCCACACCTCAGGGTGAAGAATGTCCACTGATCGCTCTATAATACCAATTTGTAAAAGCTGTATAACAGCAAGCTTAAAATCTTTAGATTTGCAGTCTACACCCTACTGCTTATATAGTTCAGATACGACCTTTATCGAAGATTCCATCGTCGTTGAAGATGCAGGGACGTCTCCCTCGTCAGAAAGGTCCGGCCTGTCCTGACCGCTGCTCCTGTTTTCTCAGGGATTCCTCGCTTTCTGGATTCTTTCCAGCTTTTCCTCCCGGGTTTCGGGCACCAATTGCTGGTTTTTCAAGCAAGGCAAACACCCTAGTCCAGGAGCCAGCCCGTGGCCTCTCTCCTGGGCCACCCTGGCCACTCTACCCACAAGACATCAATATGATGGATGGCGTAGCAATGGCGTTTATTGCGGGGGAATTTGACAATTTATAACCTAGGGTCATTGTGTTACTCCCATCTGCTCACGTCACACCTAAGTGCTATTGGCTAATTACAGGAGGTTTTACTATCCTAACAGAAGGGTTTTTTTCTAACTTTCCGTACATCCTGAATTCTTCCGCAGCGCCAGGCCTTAAACTACAACAGCTCAGCACTTAAACCTGTGAGAAGAAGAAGAAAGGGAGGGACATGTTTGGAGTAATGACATTTGTCTTCCCAAGTCATGGTTACATGTGATGGAGCCTTGTTTTCCTGGGAATGGCTGAGCACCTGTCTGCCCATGGGAAGTGGGGAATGAATTCCTTGTTCTGCTTTGTTTTCATGCACAGCTTTTGCTTTCCCTATTGAATTTCTGTCTTTATCTCAAACCACAAGTGCTCTCACTTTTACCCTTCTCATTCTCTCTCCCATCCCACTGTTGTAGGATAATGAGTGAATGACTGTGCGGTGTTTAGCTGCCTGCCAGCTTAAAACAGGACATGCAGTATTATGTAAAAAGCTGAATAGAAGTATTCAGTTATGGCCTGTAAACAGTTGGTAGAGGTGTTCCTCTCCATCTAATACTCAAGGAGGACTTACGCAAAAATTGAATATGGGATTCATACTGTACTTACTGAGGATATAATTCCATCCTTGAGAGGATAGGTGACCTTGTAACCTGCCTCCTTGATCTCTTCTCTGTCTCATTTAGGCAATGTTAATGAATAACTGGAGGATCTTGTGCATGGAGTCCTCATATTCAATGCACATAGACACCATCACAAGTGGCTAGGTAGAAGTGGATGGGTAGGGGATGACTCTCTAAGGGTCTTGTAGAGGGATATTTGTAAATGAGCATTTGAAGAAAAAGACCTCCCTGAGGAGGTTGATTTTAATATCTAGAGTAAAAGTATTTTAAGTATTGGTTCAAAAAAAATTCCCTTTCTTTCTCTTATGTCAGTTTTGAAGGCAAGTTATTTGGTGGGGCAACTCTTTCCAAGCTCACAGGGCTCATCCCCCAAGGCAGAAGGTGGAATTTACTCTTCCCAGGCTTTAAAGCCATGCCTCTCACTTTAGCAATGCTTATCTGAAACTAAATCTTTTCCTCCCCAGGCAGAGGCATCTCACACAATCAAACAAAAAAAACCCATGAAAAACTCCCAAGCCATCCCACATTACCACACACATGCACTTTGCCAGATTCTTGTGCTGCTGTTTTCTATGAAAATCCCATTTATTTTTCAGTGACTCTAGTCTACTGTGGACAAATACGGAAGAAAATAAATGCCCTGGCTGAAGACAGATTGAAAAGGACTAGATGAGTGTGGCCACTCATCTGAGTGCAGTATATTCCTGAAAACATACTTATCCTTGGTACAAAAAGCTGCTAGTGAGAAGTCATTAAAAAAACTCCTAAATATATATGTGAGGAAAAGCAGCAGCAAGGGGATTAGGAGACTGGCTTAAAAACATAGGCTTGCAGCATGTAGACAATTACGATTCACACAGCTGTGCTGTCCTCAATGAATTTAGCACTGTAATCAACAGTATATACGTTTGTCTTCTTTCCATCAGGTAAACTAGAAAAGGTTTAGTCAGATTTTCCATTCATCCTTCCAATTCTCTAAGATCAGTGTGACTCACACTTATTTTAGATGTAGAATCCTGCCCTTCTGTCATTTTAAAGTAAGTTCCCAGTGACTGCATTCTGGGAACAGATTTTCTGCCTTGCTTGGGTTTCTGTGTGTAATTTTTAATTAAAATACAGTGTAGTCGGCTAAAATCCTATACTCTCTCTATATCACTGTGTTGTTATTAATAGAAAAAATACAAATAATAGTACTGTGTGTTTTAATTCTAATTTCCTAAGGAATTTATTTAAGTGAACTTTCAGTTCTCCATTCGATCCTTCAAGCTTTTGATGCCTTTCTAAATTTGGCTTGACAGGATGATAGAGCTACCAAAGATAGACAGCTGCTTCAAGTGTTCTGAAACTTGAGGGCTGAGCAGACAGGCACCAGCAGCAGAGCTTGAGCATACCCCTCATGGCACAGGCATTGGGCACCTGTGTTTGCTGCTGGGTCTGAAGGGCACAGGAAGGACCAACAGACACCTGTCAGGCTTTTCTGGTGGCCAAGGGGGACAGAAGGGGCTGAGAGCACTGCCAGGGCAATGGATGAGGTGAAGCAAGTAGAGACAGTGGGAATGTGATGATGAGGATGCCATCTGATGGGACACGGGAAGAATACAGCAATATTGTGGGGGATGTGATGCCTTTCCTCAGGAAAACAGGCTTCAGTTGATTTGCCAATTAAGGGACATATATGTTTGAAAACTTCCGTTGGAAAGGAAATAGGAAATTACATATTTTTAAATTAAATAGTGGAAAAGTTATGCAACTCTTTTTTTATTTTTCTTTGTTTATATTGATTAGGCTTCTTCCTCTAGTCAAATCAAAACCTAACTAGGAGTTTGAATTTCTGTAAGTTAATTCATTTGGCACTTTTCTTGGAAAATTATTTCTAACCCTTTGCATTTTCTTTTTTTTCTTTTCTTTATTTCTCCCCCCACTCTTTAGTTTGTTGTCATGTCATTCATGGTATACTGGTGAAAAATTTCTACAGAATGCCTGCCTGCTTTATCAGTTATGACCAGGTAGAAGGGGCTAAGTTCTAATTCCAAATTTGTTTCTAAATGTGAACATTAATAAAATATTTATATATGCAAATTGATCCACCACTCAGTATTGAGCTTCATGCAGAGGCTCCTTACAAACAGTGTAAACATTTTAATATTGTAAATGCTACATCTGATTTTTACTTGTTGCCTGTACTGGAATAGAGTCAGGAGGATTATTTGGATTCAGGTCAGTGCTTGCTAAGATGCATTAGATTTCAAATTAAATCACATGATGAACACAAATAACATATTTTTATGGTACAAGTCCTGAAGTAGGAACCAAACAGTACTTTGTGACCTCAGGTCACAAATACTTCACTATTTTGTGGTAATAGTTTAAATAAATAATTTTCAAACAATGAACACTTAAAATTAAGGCTCTAGGATGGTATTTAGAAGACTTGTTTCTGCTCTTGAATTTGCTATAGCTTCTGCATTTGACCCTTGGCCAAGATAATTAGGGCTTTGCTTTGTATGTTTAATTCACTGTCTGGGAAGTCATGATAATATTATATTTGGCTAGTAACAGGTAAAAGCATTCAAGTTTGTAATGAACTGAAATACCATGGCAATAAAAGACAGTGGAGGATAAGCAGGTGTGTAGAGCTGCTTTGCCCCTGTGAAAAATGATATTCACTGTTCTGGTAAATTTTCAAAGTTATTAAAATTAATGAAAAAGAGAATAGGAGAAAAAGACAAAGCAAAGGGTTAAAACAGCTGGTTGCTTGGCACTCTGCCAAGAGCACACCTGGTGTTTTGGAAACACCCTTTATATACCATTTCCATTGCATCAACTTGATGCATATTCATAGACTTTATGCATATTCAAACTTTTTTATTAACTAGCTTACATTTTCCAGGAACTGTTTAGCATGGCCACTCCTTGGGCCCATCTTTTTAGAGCATATGTGTTTCTTGGCTTTTGGTTTTAATTCTCTTCTTATCACCTTTTAATTTGGGCCTTGGTGCGCTCTTTCCACAGACGGTGAGTGTTGATAATTAATAAGGCCCCCATCATCTGTTCATTGAATGTTATCCTAAGCAGACAGCTCAAACCTACTATATTGACTATTACAGCAAAGCCATTTTAACATTATACATATAACATTCATCTTAATTTGTATGAAAAGCCAATATTATACTATGTATCTATAACATCCCCAAAAGCACCTTGTGTTTTCCCCTGGTTTTGCTGGAAATACAGCTATTTTTCTTCCCTACTTAGAGTTTAAGGTATTGGTGTGAACATTTTTCTGGCCAAAGTCCCACAATAAATAAACCCCACAGTAAACAAATAAAACTGGACTCTAGTTCTAGCTTCAGGCAGGATGGACTTCAAAGCTAGGTCTTGCTCAGGAATTTATTTAGGCATGTTTTGAAAAATCCTTAGGATGGAGATTGCCCTTTCTCTCTGGGCAGCCTGTGACTGTGCTCAGACACTCTTGTGGAGTTGAATTTTTCCTTCTGTCTGCTTGGGATTTCTCTTCTTCTGAGTATTGTCTCCACTTCATGCATCTCTAAGAAAAGTCTGAATCTGTTGTCTCTTTAGCACCCATTTGGGTAGAAAAACACAGCAATTACATCATCCCAAGGCTTTTCTTCTTGTCTAAAAGCTGTTTAGGCTTTTAGAGAAATTTGGGTGTGAAGGTGGTTTTAGATTTAGCATTTTTTTAGCTCTGATGAAACAGACTGCTTTGAAACTTAACAGCAATTTAAAATTATCTGCAAACATGATTTTTTCCCCCTGACTTTTGGAAAGAAGTAACCCCATTGTGAATCTTTATTTTTAGAAAGTGATATGTCTTAATTTCACTCACAGGAGAATCACATAATTTTCTCAGAACCCAATTTAGTAAGGTAGTTACATTAGCATTAGATTTTACATCCAAGAATGAAATAAGTAAGAAGGCAGTAAGGAGTGGTAGGACAGGCACCGTTTTGCATAAGAAAATTTAACTTTTTTTTCTTTAATTTCTTCAGGTGTGGCATTGTGCAATTACTTGAAATAAACCCTTTCAACCCCTTATCTTGGTTTAGAAGACAGGTGTCTGCTAGGGAGGGAAGGACCCTCCCTTGGAATGAAAAATGTAAACCCCCTTCCTCCAAATTACTACAGTTTTGAACTCAAGGGCCTCTCAGGCAAAGATATGGGGGTAGGAAAAACAGTTCTTTATTAGTATGTATAACAAGGGAAACAAACAACAATAACTATTGTTATACATTTGTATTGTGATATTGGCTTTCGCAGATGAATATTATATATTAAATACTTTTTAGCTATGTATGTATTTTTTTTTCTTCTTGCTAACAAGTCTTAAGTCTAAAAGAATTTCCTAGGTACAAGGCAAGGAAACCCCAGAGGGCAAGGACACTGGGGCCCAAGCTGTTATCAGGAGAACAATAGAGCCCAAACTGTTATCAGCAGAAGATATGAAACCCAGCTGCCCTCAGGGGAAGGATGAGGGGCCCGAACTGTTATCTGCCCTGACCATTTGCAAAAAGAAAGGAAACCAAACTCCAAAATAATGATGATCAGCAAGAATAATGATGACCAGCAAATATAGTGCTGACCAGCAGAAAATTAAGTTGTGCAAAAGCATGATCCAAGAAGGTGGAACCAGGGAGGGGACATGCTTGAATATGCATTAACCCCTCACAGCAAAGATGGGATAAAAAGGGGTATTCCCAGATACCAGGTGTGTTCCTGGCAAGGCACCAGGGCACCCGGCCGTTTTAACCCTTTGCTTTATTTCTTTTGTCTCCTAATTGTCTTTTTATTTATATTAAATTCTTTTTATAATTTATTAAGTGAATCTCGTTTTTAAGACTATGGAATTAACAACGAAACAGAACCAGGAACCCTGTGACAGCCTTCTCAGCTGAGACAGGAAGGGATGGAAGAGAGGCTTTGTTTGAGTGCCCACAAACCCCCTGTGGGCACTGGATGCTGGTGCTGCTGCCAGACTATGCAGAAACACCCAGCTGTAATGGTAGAAATGTGTAGAAATCCTGGGCTGGTGGATGAGGTGTATCAAGCTCTGAGGTGGTGACTGGCACCACAGCAAGTCCCGGTGGGACAGGGAGGATGCAGGGGGTCCACAGATGAAGAGCAGAAGAAAAAGAAGCAGCTCTGCCTGGGTCACAGCTAACTCGCTTCTCCCAGTAACTGCAGCTCCGAGTGTGTCCTGCTCTGAAGCACCAAGAAAAAAACAGCCAGCCCCCAGCTGTCCCACCCTCACTTTTTCCTGCCCCCCCTTCCCCCCTGGGCCCAGCTGAATTTTTTGTGTTTCTCAAGCACTCAATAAGTACCAGCAATCAGGTTTCCCCACAACTAATGGGTAAAAATTCTATAGGTGAGAAGGAACAAAAGGAAAGACATCTAACCTTCCTACTCTTCCCCTTCCTACCCTTTTAATGCTAATGTAGTTTGAACTGAATGGCCTTACAAGGTCAGTGGCTAACTTTGAACTACCCCCCATCTAGGAATGATGGAGCTGACAGCTGCAGTTCCAGACAAGGAATGCTTAGAGGGCAGTAAGTGTGGACCAAACTTTTTGAGATGGTTGTGGATAGTATTTGCATATGGGCATCATATGCACTGCAATGACAAGAATCTTTATTGATAAAGGTATGATATAATTAGCGCAGTTACTGACTCACACATAGCACAACCAGAGAAATTGTTCTGTGCTTCTGTATAACAAATGTATATGTGTAACAAATAATGTCACTGTTTCTTGACAGACAAAGAGTTCCTAAACACAGAATGCATCATCATGGAAAAGCTGATGTGGTATTTTGTCATTCTGGTTTCATGTGTGCCTCAGTCACTTTTGTTACAAATGCAAAGGCAAAATGAGGTTAAATATGAAAACAATTTATTATACAACAATTTCAATAAAACAAATAATGAAAGGAAAAAAACACAATAAAATAAATCAGCGCAGCGCTGGGTGGACAGGGGTCTATACCCAAAGGTATAGGTTTTCCCAAATCCACGATCGAGGGTTCTCTGTTCTGGGTTTTTATAGGGGTTTTGTGTCCTGAGGCTAAATTCCAAGCAAGCACCATTCACCAAGGATCCTTGATGGTTGGTTGAATGGATTTCCTGTGTTTGAGGAACTAAATCAATAGACGTTTGGGCAGAGTCTCCTCATATGTAAAAAGGTCCTGGGTGTTCCTTGATTTCATCTTGGGTTGAGCCATCAGGACGAAGTGGTTGGGTCCGGGTAGAAGCCGATGAATATCTCGGCTGGGCTTCTTTCTTTGTCCATTTTGATTGCTTTCCCAACTGTGGCTTGCAAGGCGGGGTGGTCAGGTCCGGTGATGAGTATCTCGTCCGGGCTTGTTTCTTTGTCCAGCCTGATGGCCCGTGTCCTGCTTATTCTCTTAGGTTGATGGGCGCTGGCTAGGATGGCTAGGATCGTTATCCGGGTGCCAGCTAGAATTGTTACCTCTTGAATGGGTATTCGCGGCGGGATCTAGGGAGGAATTCTTTGCCACACTATATTTTATATTTTCTTATATTATTACAACTACAGATATATTTATTTAAGCTTTTACGAATTTTTATTCATAAGTTCATTTATCACACTTTTTATGGCTGTCAATAACAAAGCTGACACTCCGAGGAGCTTATTTGGACATTATACCTGTTGAAATCAGGAACTGAGACCAAGCATTCAATTCAAATGCTTAATTATGCTAATTGTGATGACATTAGACTTCTGTAATTGAAGAAAGAACCCTTGAAGCCTTTTGTTATAAATGCATATTATAATATTGGCTTTTTGCAAGTATTAAGATGAATGTTATATGTATAATGTTAAAATGGCTTTGCCGTGTGAATGTAGTTTTTTCTTCTCTTCCTATTAGCAAAAATTTAGGCATAGTTGGTAATAGTCAATTTAGTATATTTGAACTGCCTGCCCGGTTAGGATAACATCCAGTGAACAGATGATGGGGACATGGCTGCTATCAAAACTCACCACCTGAGGAAAGAAGGAGCCAAAGCCCAAATTAAATGATGATAAGAAGAGGATTAAAATCCCAAGCCAAGAAACACGCCTACCCTTAGAAGGCAGATCCAAGGAGTGGCCATGCTAAACAGTTCCTGGAAAATGTAAACTAGTCAATAGAAAAGTTTGAATATGCATAAAGCCTATGAATATATATCAAGTTGATGCAATGGAAATAGTATATAAAGGGTGTTTCCAAAACAGCAGGTGTGTTCTTGGCAGAGTGCCAAGCACCCAGCTGTTTTAACCCTTTGCTTTATTGTCTTTGTCTCCTTTTGTCTTTTTATTTTATTAAACTGTTGGGAAAGATGAAAGTTTGGCAAGAAAGTTTCAGATACGTATGCTTGGCAGAAAGCTCTCTGCATGGAGAACCTGAAAGCAGAATAGAGATGGAAGCAAGTTTTGATGTAGAAGAATAATAGATGTCTAAAGAATTTCTGAGCCAGTCATTACTGAACAACTAAGAAAGCAAAGGTTAAGTTGAGCTGGAAGGAGGTTTTATGGCTAGAGCAAAGGATATGTTGACCACAAACAAAAAAGATGTTTTTACCAAGCAGAAGATACCATAGGCAAAGAAACATGCCAACCTGGCAAGTAAAAAAAAGGTCTAAGAATTTTCCACTGCAAGAAAACAGAAAAAAAACTTTTAGCTTAAACTGTAACATACTAACTCTAACATGTGGTACTAACCACTAACATGGGGTTGGATAGTAATGACCATAATACAGTAATGATGGTAGTTATCATAGGCTATAGGAAATAGTAAAGGTATTGTGTATGATGCTGATTGGTTATCATGTACTAAGATGCTCAGCAAAGAAAAATATATAATGCATTGTAACCAGAACTAAAGGGGCTTCAGGTTTGCCTATAAGCTGGAGCTGGCAGCTTTAGGTGTGGCTCTCTTACCCACAACCCATGATGTTGCGGCGTGTGTTTATTTTAATGGTTTGTTAATTTACAATTGTATAGTTAATGGTTTGTTACTATGTACCCCCCATGTTTCCCCAGAATTGGTGAGCCCCTAAATTGTATCCTCCCCTATGCTGCCTGTGAGGAAGAAGACACAACTTCAGGGTTCAAATAAACTAGGGTGTTTATTAAGGGAAAAAAACAAAGGGGAGGAAGGGATAATGGGTGATGGAGTAAAAAGAAAGGAAATAAAAAAAAGGTCTGAGGATTGAAGAATTCTCTGGCCGAACCAGCATTTTGGTCTCAATGCAAGAACTCAGCAGCACTGCAGTGAATGCAGCTAATCTGCACTCAAATTTATATATAAAAAAAAAAATCTCTGAAAGAGATGTAGACCATAGTCTGCAGTGTCGGGTCCTCTGCTGCAGCTAATCCACAGTTAACGGCAGTTCTTATAGTCTCGTAGTTCCTTTTATAATCTCTGTCCCCTCATCTTGTTGCTGGCAGTCCCACCCCTATAGTTTCTGTTGATTGGTGCTGGTAAAACCTTCTCCTCCAACAGTCTGCTGTTGTTGGGGTAACTGAGGTTTTTGGTGGGAAAGTTCCTCATTAGTATGCAGTGTTGCCGTGGCATCAAGCTACAAGTCCTCTGGAGCAGGCTAAAAATTCTTTGTAAGATGCTTCATGCTGCTGGCAAGGGGATTTGCTTTGAAGCCCTCAAAAGTGACAAACTTAAAAGGGATTTTTAAACTTACAAATAATGGATCAATAGCAGCAAATAAATGAGTAAGGGACCACAAAAATAGGGATAACGCTTATGACAATCAAGCATTCAATTGAAACACACAAAAAACAACCAGTACAATTCCATAATGACCAACTTCTAAACAACAACAAACAATCCTACATGCAAAAGCCCATCAAAGGGGTTTATAGATGACACTGCCCATCATTTTAACCCAACCCCTTGTTACAGTGCCTTCCCTATCAATCATTGTGAGCCCTGCCCCTTGTTCTCAACCCTTCCCTGTCAATCTCCAGGTGGGCCAATCCCACCCCTTTGGAAATCCCCTAAATCTCGAGGCCCCACTTTCCCATGTGACCTGTCCTCTCCTCCCCCTTATCCTCACTGGTTCCCATGCTGTAAACCCTGCTTCATGCTCCTCCCCTGGTTGTCCTTGATTGGTTAAGAGTTTGTACCCACCCCTTGAAACCTCCCTGTATTTAATCCCTAGCACAGAGGGGCGAGGGGCTCTTTATCCCTGACCCCTCCAGCATTAATAAACTGCACCTTGCTGGAACCTCATACAAAGAGCCTCCTCCTCTTCCTTCGCCTGATCCCTGATATCTGATCCCATAGAGCAAGAGGCTCTCAAGGTTCAGCCTCAGGAGTTGAATCTCTGAGGCTGTTCTGCACACTTAGCACAGTGTTGGTGTGTGCCAAGAGCTAGCCAAGGCTCCAGCGACTGTGTCACCATGAATGTTGTAAAATCATCTATACAGTAAACAGCATTTTGAAGAGCCACATGGTGTCCCACATCTCTCGTCTCAGGCTCTTATATTAAACCTTTTAAAATTTACCAGGAAAGTGAATGTAGGTTTTCACACTATCATAAAAGGTGTGTAATTAAAGAGTAACTCCTGAAATGATAGCCAAGTTCTAGATGGTACATTCAACCTTATGTGATATGTGATTGCAATCCCATTGCAAGTCTGGAATTCTGGAAAATTCTGTTCAAAATAGACTTCCATATCCAGCTGTAGAGGTGATAAAGGAAGACTGGGTTTTGAGGTAGCAATTTAGTCACCTGGACTTTTGGTGTATTTGAAGCCTCAAAACTTTGTTCAAAACACATAATGCACAAAATAAGGAACATTTCCTTCTTTTTGAGAGTTCTAAGCAGGCACTTCCAGATAACCAGCTATTTTGCTCAGGGAAATTATGATTGCTTTTATTTATCTACAGCAAGGGAGTGTGCGTTATGGCCACTTGAGAATTGCATAGCACTGCTTAGTGATTATCAAGTAATGGCTGATTCCTTTTGTTGATGGGTTCACTTTTGATGTTGTTTGTGTCATGTCACCTCACATGCAGGATTCTGAAGTATTCTGCTGAACAGGAGAACAGTGTTAAAAAAACCTGTCCTAGAATTCCATTGTTTGTGAATGTAGGGGTTGTAAGCTATAGGAGGGACACAGGCACTACATCTCTACCATCATCATCACATACAGAATGACAGAAAAATTATAAAAAAATATACAGAGCTTAGAATGATACAGTTTTTCAAAGAACAAATAACTGCTTCCCTCTTTCCATCTTTTTCTTGTTATTTGATATCAAGTTATCAGTACTTCATTAGTTAGTTTTCATTTTTGAATGTTATCTTCTTGTACAAGTAATTCTCCAGTGAATACTCACAGTTATTGCTCATGTACTGAGCGTGGATTTTTATTTATGTAAAATCCATAGTTTCCATCTGCTTTAAGGAATGATCTCTGAAACTGATTTAAGTATTAAGTTTTACTTTCCTTTGTGTATTATGGCAAGTATTTTGCATAGAGTTTCTGAAAATGTTTATGTGCTAAACTTTTATCTTTCTTTCTTAAAATCTTTGTTCTGTTTCAGCATGATTGAAATTATTTCTGTCTGGACAGTTTCTTCAGAGAAATCATCCCTGTTCTGGAACATTCTGGAAGATTTTTCATTAAAATAGCTAGTCACCTCTGTCGGCCTCTTCAGAACTGTTGGAGTTCATTTCACATTTGAAGGCTCTGAGTGATGCTTGCACAGCATCGAGGCTTCCTCTGTTTCTTAGACTGTGAGTAGACTGGGATGCTAGGGTAGGGAAGAGCTAGGGAGGGGACACAGGCAGCACAGCTGACCCTGACTGACCATATTCAACACATAACATTTTGCTCAAACTTTTTGTGTGTGAGAGTTTTTCTGAACTATCCACTGATCAGAGTGTGACTGAACATTGATGTGATACTGTGGAGATGCTGAGTGATTGCCTGTGCAACACATTGTTTTCTTCTATTTACTTCACTTACTAAACTGTCTTTATTTAAACTCACAAGTTTTTTCTTGCTTTTGCCCTTAAGATTTTCTCCCTGACCCCACCGGTGCAGTGCGAGCAAGCAACAGGATGGTGGCTTAGTTGCTGGTGGGAGTTAACCCACCATGTGCTTATATTTCTAACTGTTCTGAGAGACTGTGATCCCTCACTTCCTAGTTACAGCTGTTACAAATGTGTCATTGCTTGATCATCTTGTGCAGACTTTCTATTGCTCTCAAAGAGAGACAAAGATTTGAGTATGAGGTAATATACTGTAAAAGAACTAGGATTTTAATGAAAGGTATTAAAATATGGGATTTTACTGAAATGTATTTGTGTTTTAGAATAAAGGTGAACAAAGTTATATTGGCAAATCAAAGATCTGCCTTAGACACTTGGGTATTTTTGTCCAGTCTCCTTTGTTTCAAGTTAGTTTTCCTTAACTCAGGATTTAGAAATTAGCTTGGGTTTATTTGTACATTTTTATTTTCTTTTTCTATGTTGGGATTGCATTGGTGCTTAGAAATAATGGTTAAAATAAGTTCCAGAGATAAATTACTTGGGATGGAATTTAAAAAGTCTGAGACATCTAGTAAGAAAAATAATAAGTGGAACAAAAAAGCAGCACAAATGGAAGAGCTGGTGCCTGCTCTCAGGTCAAGAATCAAAGCATTCACTAGAAGACCCATCTTCCAGTTCCATTATTTATTCTAATGACATCCTTCTACCTCTGCAATGTCCCTAAAAGTTTTAATGGCCTACATTTTATTTTGGGGGAGAATGGTGCTACCCATTTCTTTCAATAAACCTGATCCACCTTCTGTAAAGTAACATTTCTGGAATAAGTACTGACATCTGTATGTACAGACTTATAAATGAATATCATAACTAATACGCTTGTAATATTTTCTCTTTGTGCATGTATTTAATTAATGAACACTCAAGTTTGACATTTCAAGTAGAATTGCCTAGTATGAGACTGCAAGTTTTGCCTTCTTCTCCCAGTGTAGTTATAGGATCTTGGTAGGAAATGTTTTTTAGAGAGAGATATATATGTGTTAAAATCCCCTCAAAAAAAACCCCAAAAACCTAAAAGCCTAATCAAACAAACAAGCACAAAAATCCCCAAAACCAACTTTGCTGTTCCATCATTAAGCATTAGATGTTGAACTGAATTTTATTTCCTCCAGAATACCTGTAAACACAAAACCAATTTTCCTTCTCTGCCGAATATAATTAAAAATTGTGGACCATTCTTGGAGAACAGAAGCTACAGTAGTTTGTAAAAATAGATTCACAGGAATTAATTATAATAGCTTTTGTAGTGCTGTTACTAAATGCACATGGAGAAAGTAGTGAATATAGTTTGTTTTATATAGACCAAGAGTTACGAAGTTTCTGAAGCTAATTATACAGGGAAAAATTTTGTGCAAAAGGAAATTACTCATTTGCATAGTGTTAATAGCCATATTTAGAACAGTGCTAATACTGGAAAAAATATTTATTTGCACTTCTGCAAATTCAGTAAGGTTTCTAGGTTGATCATGGGATGATTGAAAAATTCTGGTCAAGAATCATCTCAGGTGATCCAGTCTTACCTATTACTTGAAAAAGCATCATTGACCAGGTTGTCTAAGACCTTTCCCAGACTGACCTTGAAAATATCTAAGAATGAAGACTGTATAACCTTTCTAGGCAACTTGTTCCACTGCTTGACTGTCTTCATGCTGGAAAACTATCTCCTTCTATCCAGTCTGAATCTCTGTTCTTTCAACTTAAACACCTTGTCTCAACCCACTGGCACACACAGGGTGGAAAGCCTTCTTCCATTTTCCATTTTTTTGATGACATCTTTCCAGATTTTAGAAGGCTGGTATAGGGCATGTGTCCCACCCCAAGCCTTCTTCTCTCCAGGCTGACGGACTCTGTTCCCTCAGTCTCTCCTTCCAGAGCAGATGCTCAAGTCCCTTGACTGATCAGGTGGCCTCTGCCCAGCGTTCCAGCTTGTCGAGTTTGTCAAGCATAAGTGGGGCCCAAGGCTGAGTGCAGATTTTGAGATGCAGACTGACAATGGCTGAGCAGCAAGGAACAGCAATTTTCCTCAATATGACAGCTACAATACTATTTATGCACTCCTTGGTAGAGTTGACCTGTTTGACTGACAGAGCACACTGCTGGCTCATGTTCAGCTTGCTGCTACCAAGACTCCCATTCCAGCAAAGCTGTTCCCCCACCTGGAACATCACCAGCCTGTGCTGTTGCAAGCACAGGTTTCTTCTTCCTAAGTACAGGACTTGTTGAATCTTTTAAGTTTCCTTCTAGACCCTCCCTGAACCCTGTCAAGTTCTACTGAATGGTAACTCCACCCTTAAGCATGTCCAGGATGCTGGATTCTGCTACGCTTCTCACATACAGATCCATAGGCATTCAAGCTATTTCCCATCAATGTTATTTGTTGTAGAAGTATGTAAAAATGGAAAAGAAGCAATATAACTTAATAACAATAAAAAAAAAAAAAGGAAAATGGTACATCTAAAATAACAAACGTGGAACCAACACGTGCTTAGCTAAAGTGAGCTTTCAGACCATCTCTTGGCACAACAAATGTGACAAGTGAATGCAAAATGAAGAATGTAAAACTGTTCAGTTAAAAGCGTATCTAAATACCCCATGCTTTTTCTGTGAAATAACTGCCCTTTTTATAAACTATTTTCATACTTCACACCTGAGTAGACAGGCTGTGAGATACCCTCATTTCTGTGACAGACAAAAAAAAAAGAATTCTAGGATATTTCTTATCCTGAAGCCATGCAGTACTAAAAAAAGAAGGTAAAAGAATCATAAAAATTACTATTTATGAAACTTAGTAACTCAGGTTGTAATGTCCTCTGATAAATGTCATTAATGTTTTCATCAACATGGAAGTTTACAACCAGTTTAACCTGAAAATAATTTTCTCCATGGAAAAGTCCTGTCAGTCTGATACAGAAGCTAAAAATGGATAAGAGGGGAACAAGTGGCAGGAAACTTACAAAATGAATGGTATATATTGGATTGAGCTGGTTGAACAGGATTAATAAATTACAAATGCAAATTGGTATCTACCAGCCAGTCTGGTTGACTTCTTTTGCCAAAGTGTATAGATAATTGTACAGATAAGTGGACATAAATCAGCATCCAGTAATTTTAGTTCAATGAATAATAAAATTTCATTTTATGATAGGCTTTGCTCAAAATAATTTCAATTTAAAAAAAAATAAAATTGTACATTGTGTCCCTTATCTGGTTGCTGGTTAAGTCTGACGTCCAAGAGAATTTTCAGACCTGCAGGTGCTGAGTTGAGACTAAATACAATAAAATATCCATAGCAGGTAAGCTATCAAACAGTGCTTTGATAGTGTAGATCATTTCTCCTGGAAAAAAGAATCAACAGAAAATAGAAAATTTCTGGTCTGTAAGACAAAAGGAAACCTTGCTACGGTACTTCCCATTCATGAAGAAAACATACCAATTGTGCTGATAATAGTGTCACTGTATCTTTTTCTTTATACTTAGACATTCAGACTTACATTTCAGTCCTTTGGAATGAACCAGGAACTTTAAACTCAACTCCTTCCCATCCATACAACCACACACAGGACATGTTTTTGTTCTGTTCTCATGCTCATTCACAAAGAGAATCACCAGCTACCTGGCAAAAGTCATGAGCAAGATTTGTTTATTATTAATCTTGAATGATTAAATCATGTATATTTCTACTTTGCAAGTAAATGCAAGTTTACAGCACTGGTCAACTTAACGCCCTTTTTGTTTCTTCCTATTTAAACCATAAATTGTAGTCTCTTTCACTCAATGAATGCTAAATACTGGACAAAATTTGGAGCCCAGTACTGTCTGAGGAACTTAGGAGTGCTGTTTCCATATGGTACTGGAACCAAAGTGCACCTGTTGCATCTGAATATCACTCTGCCTCCCCATCCTACCTTCATGTAATGTATCACCTCACACGATACAAGCAGAAATCAATTAGATGTTTTATATTTAAATTTATTTTATTTACTCTAGTTCAATGGTATATAAAATTTATATTGTATAACACTCATTGGTATGGTTCATTTGAAATAACACAATTAAAAGTTTAAATTTCACCAGATGAACCATCATAAAAGGTAAACATGAAAAAGTACCATGGAATAGAAGATAGAAATTACATAACATGGTGCAAAATTGTTGAGGGTTAGGTGTTCTTTTTTTTTTTGTTTTGT
>NC_031769.1:81539400-81601453 GCF_001522545.3 Parus major
TATACTAGTAAAGAACTGTTACTCCTATCCCCAGATCTCTGCCTGAAAGCCCCTTGATTTCAAATTTATAATAATTCGGAGGGAGGGGGTCTACATTCATTCATCCCAAGGGAGGCTCCTGCTCTCCCTAGCAGACACCTGTCTTCTAGAACCAAGACAAAAATCCTTTCAGAAAATATGTCTGAGAAAATCCGACATTTATGAAGACTACAGTTAGACCACATATGATGTGATCTACTGAGCTTTTAAAAGTAAATTTATATTATAAAACACTGTATTTTTCTTACGAAGAAACCAGAGAGCATCCTTTTTGACTCCCTATTATTGGAATAATTTCTAAATAAATATTTTATGCCTTCCACAGCTGTAAATATTGCTGTGTTAAAATGATTTAATAGCCTTTTCTGCTTGGAAGTGAGCCTTTCTCCATGTGGACATTATATACTCTGCATTCACCATTTTGCAATCCACTCTTAACCTTATGACAGAAATTCTGGCTTCTGTACCACTCAAATGAATTCTCAAATCTGAATTAGATATGAGCTTAGGTATGCAATGTGTGGGCAGCATTGTGCACCTGAGAAGTGTTAACAGAAGCCATAACACTAAGCCAGAAATAACTTTCATGAGCTGGCAACAAATGCCAAGAAGAGTGATGAGACCTTGGAGCCTAAATTGTGTGGTTTAATTTATGGGTTTTTTTCAGGAAGATGAGGAATGTTGTGTTGGACAAGTAGACTTGCAGAGGTGACTCCCAACCAGTATTATTCTATGAATCCATGATTCTGTGACTCCAGGTGGAGGAAGTGACCATTACTTCAGTCTTTGTGTCACATTAATGACAAAAATCTGAATGCCAGTTTGTACCCATGGTGCTGGCCTGGGGCCATCAGCTATAGTTGTTACTCTGGCCAGGCCCCACGGAAGTCTGAGTGAATTTCTGCTTGGCATGTGGAATATACACAGTGGTACCAGCACTTCTGAGAGCTCTTCACCAATCAGTAGAGACCAGTTTGAGCTTGGCAAGACCACACAAAATGGGCATGATTACAATAAATGTCCTCCCTTCCCTTCACCCTTGCCTTTGCTTTCTTCCCAATGGCACCTGCAGTATCTGTAGTATCCTACTAAGGTGCTTCTAAGGCTCAGCTGCCCAGCTAAGTCTGACAGACAACACAGACAGACAGACAGCAGGGTCTTTTGGGGCAGTTGGCTTCTAAACAACACTTAGAGCAAGAGGATGAATTGGAGCTGCATAAATTCAGTGTGCAGAGAGACTGCATGGCTGGTACAAATCATTAATAAAATGTGGAATCCAGGGAAAGTCAAAATGTAATGAACTTGGCCAGGGCTAAAGGTTTGCCTTGGCAGTGGCTGGTAGAAGGCAGAGAAAACCTGTTGCGGCGTGTGTTTGTTTTAATAGTTTGTTCATTTATGCTTGTATAGTTAATGGTTTGTTCCTATGTTCCCCCCCATATTTTCCTCCAGAGTTGGTTTGATCCTAAATTGTATCCTCCCCTATGCTGCCTATCATTGTGACCCAATCCCTTATTCCTGAACCTTCCCTGCCTGTCACTGCAATCCTGCCCATTCTTCCAGGTCCTTCCAAGTCAATCCCCAGTTGGACCAATCCCTGATTGTACCACCCTTCTGGAAATCCCCTAACCCTCAATGCCCCATTGGCCTGTGTGATTTGTCCTCTCCTCCCCCTTAGCCTTATTGGTTCTATTGTAACTCCCACCTCATGTTCCTCCTCTGTATGTTCCTGATTGGGTAAAATTTTGTACCCACCACCTGAAATCTCCCTGTATTTATTCCTGAGGCACTCAGGGCTCTTTGTCCGTGACCCCTTCAGATAATAAATGTGTTTCCAGAATTCCTTACAGAGAGCCTCCTCCTTGTCCTTTGCCTCTTCCATGTGCTGACAGCTTAACATGCTGTAGAGCAGCGGCTTTAAGGTTCAGCTCCTGCTGCTTAATTCAGGAGCTGTGCCCCACACTTGGCATGGTGCCCTGAACTGAGGGCTAGCTGAAACTCTGTCACTTTGTCAAAAACCCACAGATATGAGGAAAGATTGGAGATCATGGGTGCTTATGCAGGAAGTGGAGTTCTTTGGCCACTGCTACACAGGCATAGATGGCCTCATACCTCTGCCTTCCCTATCAGCAGCTCAGACACTTGGGGAAAGCATATACAAATATAGAAAACAATGATAAATGCCTCAAATACTTTTCTAGCATGAAGGAATTACAGCTTGGAAACTTGCCAATACAGAAGTGAATTCTCTATATTTACCACTCCGTGGATGTATCTCTTACACTATTCCTTCTTCCTTCAAAGCCAGGCAAACAATCAGTCCTCACCAGCACCTGGCAAGAGAATCCTGTAGTTTAACATCTGGTGAAGAACCTCCTCTGTTGATTATTTTGAAACTGCTACTAACTAGCTTTATTTGATGGCTCTTAGGGTTTTTTGAAAGAAGCAATGTCCTGTATCCTCTCTCTCTCCCTGGGCACTTTTGATGTTGTAGGCTTTTTTTGGTACATTTCCATTGCCTTAGTCATCTTCAACCTAAATTGAAGAGTTACTGTCAAGTTGTTCTGATACAGATGCTTCCCATAGTCTTTATCTTCATTGTTGACCATATCCATATGTTTTCCAATCCTGCTATAGCCTTTTTTGCAGTTAAGTTCTATAGAGGAGGAAGTTGGCAAGGATCAGTTTGAGAAATGCATGGCAATAGTGTAGCAGTACCTTTTATTCTTCATTCTGTGTCTAGTAATTTAGCAGCACTTTCTATGGATTTTGGCCCTCACTGAGCACTGATTAGACGTTTCCATGGAGCTATTAATTTCATGAAACAGGCAACTCTATCATATGTATACCAAAGAAGCATTAAAAGTTGCTAATTTAAGAGAGACTGTGGTATGTTAATAGAATTTTTTAGAGCAATCTTGATAATTTCAAGGGAAAAAAATGATGTATGATTTTATTTATTCGTGGAAGGAAAAGCTGCAGACAATATCCAGACAATACCTTATCCAGACAGTAAAGAAAATTCTGTAAACAAAATTTTCAGATTAGGAAAGTTAGGATTCCTGTACCTTTTTGTGTCAAGAAACACAGTGAGGAATACAGTTGACCCAGAAACTCCACAGCTAATTTTCACCCTGTTACGTGGAACTTTATAATTTAAAATATGCAAGCGCTGAATTTCATTTTCTGAGTTCAGCCAAGAGAATCTCAACAGCAGATGAATTGGGAGGGGATTTTCTGCTTGGGTTTTGTGTCTGTTTTGTTTTAGTAATTTGATCTTCAGTTTTGTTCTGGACAATTCCGTTATTTTTCCATGTATTCTAATCTACTGGTTTAAATATGTGTTAGCTCTATGAGAAAAAGTAAGAACTTGGGCTTTGAATTCCAACATGGAGGATGAGTATTTTATTACCTCTATGACTATTCATTGAGATTGTCCAAACCTTTTATTTATGAAACAGAGGAAAAAATGAAAGTGAACAAGCCTTTTTCTGCCAATTTAATGGTCTTTTCTTGTGCATTTCCACTAAAGATTCTGCAACATTTTCTTTCCATTTTAACCCTGAAAAAATGAGAAATAAACAGCAGAATATGCTTCCAAAACTTAATTTAGAAACTGGAAATGAGAAAATTTCCTGTAATACCTTGGAGAAAAAGAAAATCTTGGCAAAAAAGAACTGGGAGAAAAAGTTTGGCAACACCTAGCAATATTCTTTCACTGTGCTTTAATTATGTACACAATTTTTGCCTACTTCACTCAGAAATTTGAAATAAATATGCTTATAAAAATTCTAAATGACTAGTAAGGTAAGTAAAGTTGCGCTTAGTGATAAAAGTTTGTTTACCCTTGAACGATACAGTGAGGAACATTAACCTCCACTTAATGGAACATTATATTCATTAGCGGACCACCTGTTTACGTGAATGGTATTATAAATATCACTTGTGTAACAGCATGAATAATTACCCAGATATTCTGCCTGGACTTGAGAAACATTGGGTTTACTCTGCATTCAGTGAGTCAGCTGAAAAAAGGAGAGGCCCTATTTTTCATAATGAGATTAAAAAAATCTGGCATCCCAGGAACCTTCTGAAAGACGCTTCACATCTATGGACTGATTTTGTCTTCAGCCATTATATTTACAACACAACACCAAAATTTCAGGTAAGATTGATTGTCATAAAACCTGAGAGAGACTCTGGTGAAACATGTCCTGCAAAGAGCACTCCAGGGTAAAGGAACTGGGAGATGTGATTCCCAAGATGTACATCTTTGTCCGGTGACTGTGGAAGGTACAATGATGGCAGCTTCAAGCAGTGAAGCAAAAATGGGTGACTTTTCCAACTTCTATGAACTTCTGCTTTTGCTCTGTGAAATAACCATCTGGGCTCAATATAATATCATCATTTCTCACTTCTTACTTTGGCTTTTATTTATGGTTGAGTCATTTTCATTTTGGCTTATTGCAATATCTTATGCCTGTGTGCTTACTGTGGATAAGTATTATTGCTTTTTCTTTTGTAGCAATGCCCAGAAGCAACAGAGAACAGAATCCTGGTATATTTGGAACACATTTGGTACATACAAGTGGTAGGAGCAATTCCTACTTAAAAACATTCACATCGCAAAAGGACATAGTTAATGAAGTGGCAAGAGAAAAAAAGAAAAATTGTTGTGGTTTGGTTTTCTCAGAGTTCCACACCTGGATAGTGGATGAGGCATGAATAAATCAAAAGTCTATAGCAGTGGCTGCTATAGACTTTGCAGCACTACAGAACTGCAGTTAATCTAGCAGGGGGCCAGAATGAGATGTCTGAGGGGCTGGAGCACATGATATAAAGTAAGAAGACAGGAATTTGAATTGTTTAGCTTAAAGAGAGGCTCGGGAATCCAACTGTTGTGTTATTCTGCCCAGAGAGGTACAAAGAAAGGAGTCAAGACAATACTCAGGCTGGAAGAAAGAAAATTCCAAATGGATGGAAGGAAAAGTTTCTCTTCCGTTATGATTCTGTGTATTCACTAGATAATTTCGTCCCCAAGCTCTTTCACAAAACACAAGATTGTCTGGTGGTGTAAGAAGTCATCTGTGTTTCAAGCAGGGAAACAAGTGAGAAGAATAGATGGTTTTGAAGAAAAACATTTGTATACATTTGCTGGCTGTCCAGTAGCTCTTCTGAGATTTCATATTCATAGTGAGGTATTTTTACAGCCAGGGTCAGATCCTTTTCTAACATCCCACAAGAATATGATTGTGTGCTATCACATTGTCTTACTGGTTATAAAAAATTCACCTGACTTTGTATCCTTGAATTGAGTCTGGTTATATAAATAAGACAAATCACGGGCACTGCTGATAACTAAGACAAGCACTGCAACAATTTGCTGGTGTCACCCTCTACTACAAAAAAACATTTTTCTAAGATAGCAGTGGTTGTCTTTCTGTTGTGTTTTATGTGAAATTTACTATTTTTTTTCTCACAGCATTTCATAGAAGCTCTACCTGTAAATACTGTTATGTTGCAAAAATGGCAAAATCTGATAGTGAATACTTGGGAGCTGAAGGTGAAGGGTAATAAAAACAGAATATTCTTGATTAAAGGAGAGAAAAACTTAAATACCAATTCTGTACTGAGTAAAAAAAAAAAGTCTCACTTTGATGTCTTTATTCTTCAGTGTTAGTCAGTTTGTTTTTGGAGAACAGTGAGAAGCCCTTGAGGAAGTGTTGGTTTTCTCACTACAGCATCCATTTTATTTACAGCTTGCACTGAATAAGTAATGCATGCTAATGTAATATATTTGTACTGCTTTGAATAGGTATCCATTTATACATTAAGATAATTATCAGCTTTTATCCCAACAAGTATGCCACAAGATATCTGTTGGTTTTGGGGAGTTTTTTGTTGGTACTGTGAGGGTTCTTTTGTTGTTTGTTTTAGTATATTCCTTTGAATATATTTGTTAATTTCCTTTAAATATACTTGTTCGCTTTTTGGATGTCTGAGTGAAGGTCTGTACACCTTAGATTTCAATAATTTTAAGTTCACAATTAGTCTGAGAAATCAGCAACAGTAACCAAAATGTCTTTTAAAAAGGTTAGCTGTTCATCAGTTTCTTTAACTGAGAAGTTTACCACAAAACAGCTTAGTTAATGTAAAATATGTAGCAGTTCTACTTGCTCTATTATGATGTGGATTGTTCACTTTTAAATTGCAGACAGTGATGTGGATTTCAGTAAATTTTACAACCCATCCGAGATCTCTTTAGGAAGAATCTATTTTAAATATATGTGACAGAGCAGGCTGTATATTCATGTCTATTTACTCCTGCTTTACTTTTAATCACCAGACGAAAGGCGGAAGGGGTGATACTTGAAGCTATCTGGAAAGCTCTTGCATTTTAGATTGTGGTTGCCCACTTCATATATTTGTATATAAATTGTACCTCAGAAAATTTTCTATAGAATTACAAAATTAACTTTAAGTAATTAGTGCAAATAAAACAGAATATTATCTACCTGTATGTCTTTATGTGTTTATTTCTGCACTGGGAACAGGGTGTCTTAATATATTTTTTCCCAAAGTAAAATGTTTCTTGGAGAATTTCTTTCTGCCTTTTGTCTGTGAAACACAATGAAATTTATTGATCTGAGAACTTCTATCAGGTGTTATAATTGCATCAAGTGAAACATCTGGTCCATAATATTGTTTAGTAGACCTAAGTACTTAGCCAATATTTTGTGCTCTACACACTGTTTATGTTGGTTTAGACAAAGAAAATAACGATGGAAGGCAGCTTATCCATTTTAAAAAAAAAACCTTTCAAAATGGCACATAATTTTGTTTTCTTGCACTATAAAAGCTCTAATTTAACTTATTTTTTTTTGGAGAGGCAGTTCTGGAGCTTCAGAGACAGTTGTATCTTAGAGCCACACAGTTTCTCTGTTCCTAAGGCCGTGGCTATTTTTTTGTTCTTCTCTAATGGTTCTTTTCATTGCCTTTTTTCTTTGTTTAATGGGAAATTAGGCTCTGGAAATTTCTGCCATAAGCAGTTAAAGCCCAGTTCTGACAAACTTTTCAGGAAGCCCTGCTATCTACAGGACAGGAGGCTGAACTGCTGAGATACCTGAACTTCTTTATCAGTTTCATCCTAACTTTCTACAATATTTTGACAGTCAGATATGCTCATTGTTTAACTCATAATAGTCCAAAGGACTCATTTACGTTAGAGGAAGCATAAGTAGGAATCAGCACCCTTCCTGAGCAGATTTTCTCCTGTGCCACCTGGTAGGCACCAGGAATTGGTATAATCTAAGGGCTGGCTCTCGCAGAACCTGCTCTGGAAGTGCAGAGTCACTTAACTCTCCTTTGGTGCACTGAAATTGGGATTTTCAGCTTTTCCTGTTCCTCAGCCTTCCTTGAGGAACATCTATGATGGTAAGGGGATAACAGAGGTTTTATGGAAGGAGTTCTGACCACATCAAAAGGCACTTTAGTAAAATTATTGTCAATCTACAGAGAATAGCAATTACTCTACTTGTTTAGATTGCTCCCCTTGTTTCAAATAGCTGCTCTGACAAAAGTTTAAGTATTTTACTGCAGGTATTCCTTCAATAAGAAATTGTAATTCAAGTAGTTTTCCTCTAGAGAGCTTCTGGTCACAAACTAGAAGATCGCATTTTATTCTCATGTAGATTCAGATAACTCACAGAATAATAGAAAATGTGTTACAACCATCAGTTTGCTGCCTAGGCTACGGTCTACCAAAGAGAGTATCTGTTTTCAATTGTTTTTAACATTGAACTAGTTTGTCTCATTCCTGCTGTCAACATAATTCCTTCATTTGCTATCGTAATTACAGCTTAATTAAATAGACAAAATGCAGTATATCATAGGATCATAGAATGGTTTAGTTTGGAAGGGAGCCTTGAAGATCACCTAGTTCCACCCCCACTGCTGGGAGCAGTGGGCAGGGACATCTTCCACTAGACCAAGTTGCTCAGAGCTCTACCCAGCCTGGCCTTGAGCACTTTCAGGGATGGGGAATCCAATTTCTCTGGGCAAGCTGTTCTGTTGCCTCACCACCCTCACAGCAAAGAAATTTTCCTAATATCTAATCTAAACCTACTTTCTTTCAGTCTTTTCTCCCTTGTCCTGTCACTATGTTTCATAAACAGTCTTGCCCCATCTTTCCTTTAAGTTCCATTCAGGAACTAGAAGGCCACAATTAAATCACCTCAAAGCCTTCTCTTTTTCCAGGTTGAGCAATCCTAATTCTCTCAAC
This sequence comes from Parus major, assembly GCF_001522545.3. Lineage (NCBI taxonomy): Eukaryota > Metazoa > Chordata > Aves > Passeriformes > Paridae > Parus > Parus major. Next base: position 81,547,718 of record NC_031769.1, read on the forward strand.
CTTTCCTCACAGGAGAAGTGTGTCATCCTTTAATTCATCTTAGTGGCCTCCTCTGGACTTACTTTAACGGGTCCTTTGCTGGGGTCCCCAGAACTGGATGTAGCACTGCAGGTGAGGTCTCAGCAAAGCAGAACAGAGGGGCAGAATCCCCTCTCTTGCTGTCGTGGTTTTAAAGCAGTAAGTAAAAAATTACTAGAAAACTTACTTATTTCTTGCTGTGAGATAGGGATTAGAACAAGAGCAAAGCAGGCTTAAAATTTAAAAGGAATAAATAAAGTTTATTAACAAAAACTGTAAGAATAAGAAAACCAGAATAAAACTTCCAGAAAAACCCTTTTCTCCCCCCATTATTCAACCATTCCCTTGTTCACATGACAACATAGAGACAAAAAAACTTTGGTGTTTAAAACAGTCTCAGTTCTTACTAAAGTCTTCTTATCAGTCTTTGTAGAGAAACAGAAGTCTTCTCTGCTAATCTATGGAATTTTTCACAAGAAAACTAGTTTTCTTCATAGCTTTCTATTTCTCTGATGCCAGCTGCCCAAAAATCTGTAATCAGTTGTCTCCTGCCATTTCACATCACTCTGAGGTGTGTTATGGGTCAATGAGTCTAGGGATGTCATTTTTAAGGATGAGTTATTCTAAGGCAAAAGTTCTCTTTATCTGTCTCTGTGAGCCTCCCTGGAAACAGGAGTTTTCTTTTTGCCGCTACAAAGCTACAAATCTTCAGCTATTACTTCTCTCCCTCTGTTCCAGCACCTCACTCTATCACAACTACTTTACTTTTTGCTCAAAATCCACACTTTGAAACACTCCATTCCTCCCAATATACTCTGTCATGAACTAAAGGAATTTTTTTTCAGAACACTATTGTCCATCTCCATAGCTTTAACAGAAAAATATTTCAGCTTAATTAAAGCATCTTCTTACTCTCTGCCTCTTCTGAAGCTTAATCCCTTTCTTTACTGTCTCTGATAGTTTATAAGGTCTCTTTACATGTTGATAACGCTCTTTTTCTCTCTCTGGAAAGAAGGTTTAATCTGCAAGTCTCATCTGGGTAATGAAAGGGTTAAAATCTTGCCCAAGTTTTGTAGATGGTTCTGTGATCTCTGCCAGAGCAGCAATTGGAACTGTCTGTGATGGAAGATTCTTGGCTGCTCTGGAGAGTGTGGTCACTGTCTCAGCCCGCCGCAGGTCAGGAGCTTCTTTTCCTTTCTTTACTCAATAGTCTCTGATTAATTCAGTCACGGCAAAAACTGCAGCCGAGCCAGAGACCGGCCTGGCCCGGCCAGAGCCCAGGGAGAAGCTCCACAGGCCCCATCTCCCAGCTGGGAGCTGTGGCAGGCCCAGCCCAGCCCCTGCCTGAGCCACATGGCCTGGGCAGGGGAACAGGAGCCAGCTAGAGCTCTGTTACCTTTCACAGCCAGGAAACAAAGAGACCAAGAAATTCCCAGGCTTAGGTCTTAAGGTGGTGTTCACAGGTTGATCTCACTTTTCAATGGTCAAAACTGCTGTCAATTCTTAGAAATGGCCAGTTGTTGGCCAGGAGAAAAAGTCCCAGCAGCCTCCAGCAGTTTTAACTGCTTTAAGTGCTTCTCTTTGTTTTCTTAAATGCTAATCTGTCACACTTGCCCTGCTGGCCACACTGCTTTGGATGCGGCTCAGGACACGTTTGGCTTTCTGGACTGCAAACACACTTTTCCAACTCATGTCCAGCCTCTCATCCACCAGCACCCCCAAGTCTTTCTGGTCAGTCTGTTCATTCTCCAGCCTCTGTTGGTACTGGGGTTTGTCCTCATCCAGGTGCAGCACCTTGTACTTGATCTTGTTAAATCTCATGAGATTCCCATGCACCCACTTCCTGAGCTTATCCAGGTCCCTCTGGATGGCACCCCATCCTTCAGATGTGGCAACTGCACCACTCAGCTCAGTGGCATCTGCAAATATGCTGAGGGTGCACTCAATCCCTTTGTCTATATCATTAGCTATTAAATAACACTGGTCCCAGTATGACCCCCTTGAGGGATGTCCCTTATGGGACTCTGAGCCATTGACCACTACCTTCTGCATGTGACTCTCCAATCTGGAGAGAAGGATTTTTTGGGGGATCATGTCAGGAGCTTTACAGAAGACCAGAGAAATGACTTCTGTAGCACTTCTCTTGTTCACTAGTGCAGTCACTCCCTCATAAAAAGCTGCAAGTTTGCTCAGACAGAATTTTCCCTTAGTGAAGACATGCTGTCTGTCTCAAAACACCTCACTCTTCTCCATATGCCTTAGCACAGCTTCTAGAATATCTGCCCCATGATCTTCCTGGGCTCAGAGGTGAGGCTGTTAGTTTAGTAGCTCCCTGGGTCCTCCTTTCTTCTCTTCTTAAAAATATTTCTCTTTTTCTAGTCACCCAGGACTTCCTCTGACAATTGCTGTAGTTGATAGCTTGAAATATATCTTTTCCCCTCTTTCAGTTGTGATTTCCCCCCAGCTTCTCTTTCTCCTAATTGTTTACCTGGTGTCAAGTTACCATGGTTACTGAAGTTTTTCTCCTCAGCCCCACGGGCGAGAGGCCGGAGAGACTAAAGAGAGGAGGACCCTGCTGGCATTTCCAGCTGCTTGCAGTTTCTTTAGCCCAGGAGACCCTTCTTTCTAATACGGAAGTTTGTAACTTTGTTTTTCCTGTCCCAGAATGCCTCTAAACTATGGAAGCTGGGAGGGCATGCTTACCTTGCCTTACCTTTCTTTCCTCCCTGTGTTGCCAGGAAACCAGCCTCCCTCTCTCCCCCTCTGCCCCTCTGTGGAGAATACTCCTACATCTTTGTGGGCATTTGAAGAAGTTGGTGTCTGTTATTTCTTATCTTGGTGTGTGTAACCTTGATTTGTAGAAAGTTTGTAAGATGTACTGAGAAAAATAATTGGTTCTTTCTCTGATGTTCCCTCCCTCCGAGAAACCCTGTTAAAAGAGACCCTCCCGACCCTAAATCCTTTGTCTCTTGTCCCTTGGATTCCCCTTCACAGAAATAAACTGTGGAATGCAAACCAGAGAGAGAGTCCCCCCCTGATTTCTTTACTTGCTTTATAGACTCGAATTCCTGAAGAAAATCAGTGAACCCCACAAACATATGCTGGCTCGAAACTCGAGTGAAGAGAAACCTCATCACTGAGCTAGCCGGGCCACACTCGAGAAGATCGAGTCACACCATGACTTTTTGAATATCATGGAAAGTGGCTTGGCAACTATGTCAGCCAGTTCCTTCAGGACTTTGGGGATGCATTCTCTGGGTCCCAGGAGCTTGCATGAGAAACAGTCTTCAGACAATATGCTGTACAGCAATGCCTGGGCTCACATCTATGCCAGGATGAGGCACCATTCTCAAGTATACCATGGTCTTGTCTGCCCTGCATGAGATCACCAATATCACAAGGTTTTGACTTTTCTGAATCCTGCAGGTATAACAACTGTCTGGAAAGCTTCAGAATATGTAACCTTTGCTCCAGTAAAGAGAAGAAAAAGTTCTCCTCCAACAGCTTTAGATAGGGCTGTCTGCTGGCCTGAAGTCCTATGAAATAAGTGATTGGGAACATCCAGCAGATTCTTTGGATGCTTTGGCATTTGGAGAAGAATGTCAGGGAGCAAATCATGGCAAAAGAAGCAGCACTACAGTCAGCAGCACAATGGGATGTCATTGATGTGCTTAATACCATGCTTGGCTTGCTATAAATCTGAACTACCCCTCTGTGGGGGTGCATGTCTCTCTAATGTGTTACCTCTGTGATCTTTGAACAGCCAGTGTCAGAGATGAGCCCTTTTTTCACCTAGGGCTAGATTCACAAGAAGATAGGTGAGTCCAAAAATGTAAATGGGCACCTGCTGGGTTTAATTTTTGTTCCTTTGATAGATTTTCAGTTCTCATTACTTTTTAATAAGAGGGATGTTGAGCATCTATCCACAGTCCCAACCCATTTTAAAAGCAGTCCTTATACCTCAGAGAACAGACACAGTCTCCCTCTAGATTCTTTCTGCAGCTGTTATGTCCCAGACATTCTGATTTCATTAATCCCTACAGCCCAGTTGTCCTCGATGAACTTGAAGAGGAATATTGTTGCTGAGCTGGGGAAACATGTCCCGTTAAGGACTTTTGGGTTAGGTTCTTTTTCCCTTTGAACTGAAGATTGATGAGAGGGAGGCTGTTTTTTCTTGTTCGGTCTCAGTAGTTTATTCTTTTCTTATCAGCATTACAAGGTACAAGGAGCTATGTGCACTATGATAGAAAAGGGTAAAATGGCTAACAAAGATCCTCTTTGAGGTCTTTTATATGTCCATTTACCCAATTAACAGATGCCAACTAAATTGTTTTTCTTAGTGACCCAATGACCCAACAGCTGTGTGCTGCACTGCAGCATTTTTTACTCAATCACTTACTCCTACCCAAAAGCCTCTAGGAGAAGAACATGAAGAAGAAAGAAGGACAAGAGACAACACCCTAAATCCTCCATCTTGTCTCCTGTTCTCTAAACTACTTTTTCATCCAGTGATTTAAGAAACTTTCTAATCTACACACTTACACTTTTTCTAAATTTAACATTTGTTTTCATGTATCACCATGAAAACATGCTCATGAATTTCATATTATATGAAATTCAGTGTTTCTTTGAATCCTAGAACTAAGTATTAGAAACAAGAGCACACACTCTGTATCTCAGACTCCAACAGAAACAGTGCAATGCAATGGTTCAAAGTAGCCGCAAGAGCACTGAACATGATTTCAAAATACCAAGTTGTTTTTACTAAGTGTGGAATTTTTAAACTTTAATTTATTGAAGTTGCAAAAGCTTTTGCATATGTGAAATAACATGGTTGCTTAGGCAAAACAATACTTCTCCCATCCCAAAATATAAAAGCAAAAGTTAGGGGAAAGCATTTTAATTCTTTATTTGCAATTCTATACAACTGTAAATAAAAAAGCTAAAGCCTAGTTGTAACTTCAGTCAAAGAAAGAGAAGGAAATGCTTTGGCTGCAGTGGTAAATTCAATCTCCCAAATCTCTGACTTCTATTTTGATAGCACATTTCCTTGTATACTTTTTTAACATTATATTTGCCTCTGCTCCAGGATTCTAAGGCCTGGGCTTCAGTATGACTGGATTTACAGCAATGAAGTGAGTCTGTTTTGCAACATGTCATATCCTTTGTATAAAGTGAAGGGCCACTTAAATCATAGGACCTATCTTTGCATCTGGTCAAAGCAGGTAACAGTGCTATTTGTTAGGCATACGCCAGTTATCCCACCAGACTGTTTGTGTAGTTCTTGTGAATAGACTACAAAGTTTATAATAGGTGCACTTATGTCAACAGGCAAAATGGATGTTCTCATGCTAAATCACTTCTTTGACAGACTTCCCAAGTCAATGGTTATGTCTGCCTTTTTCATTGTAATAACCTGTCATGGATGACTTTACCTGGATTTGTTTAATTGCTTTTATGAATTATATATATTTTGGGCAAGTATGGCTTTCTGGGGGAAATTATTCTATAGTTTAATTTTTAATTTTAATTATAGTTTTTGTGGAAGTAGTCCTTTGCTTGCTTCTGATCTACAGCTTGGTAATTTCTTTTGATGTTTACTATAGTTCTTGTCAAAAACAGTGAATTATTCCCTATTCACCATGTTTAGGGCATCATGGCTTTATAAACTTCTTCATAATGTCTCATGCAATTATTGATTTTCTATATTGAATGATTCTAAATTCACTTAATCTCTACTTGTGTAAAAATTCTTAGATGCATTTGCTTTTTTGTCCTGTGCCCAGCACTTCCATAAAATAGATCCTGGATAGGAAGCTTTACATACTGAAAACTAGAAAAGCATTTGTCAAAAATTTACCCTAAGTAGGCAGTGTGTTGAGGTCAGTGAGACAACCATGGATAATGTCTAGTTCTCCAGGCCTTGATGAAACTTCTTTTCTTACTACAAAGCTTTCTTTGCTGACTTGAGTAGCTGCAATGAATCAGAACAGTCTTGACAATGCTGCCTTTTCTGCTGCACAGCCCTAAGTCAGCCCAATACCTAAATAAAACAGAGATCATGTGGCTAAAGTGTAAGGCTGCAACTGAAAAGGGTCTAAAAGAATTCTTGCTAGAAGCTATCAAACCAAGGCTGTGAAGATAAGAAATGCCAGGACTAAGACAGACTTTTGTATGCTTTATTGTGGTGCATGCAAGTCTTAGATTTTCTTCACTTCCAATAGAAACTCCCCCAAAAGTTCCCCAGAAAATGCATATTGCATTCACAGAATGATACAGATTGGAAGAGGTTCCTGCTGGTCTTCTGTTGCCTTAGCAAGGCAGACACCCTGGTTCAGGAACAGCACGGTGGCCAAGCCCAGGCCACTCAGTCAAAGTGCACACAAGCATCAATGTGATGGATGGCAGAAATGGCATTTGTTGCTGGAGAATTTGACACTTTATAACCTAGGTTCACAGTGTTACTCCCATCTGCTTTCATCACAGCTAGGTGCTATTGGCTAATTACGGAGCAATTACCATACACTGTGGAGGAGGGGGGTGACTATCTTTCCATTACATCCCAGTATCTTCCGACCGCTGGGCCCTAGCTTCCACATTTCCCCCTCACCCTTATGCCTAACTAAATTAGCTAGAATATGAGGTGTATTAGTCTTGAAAGTTCTAATGTTACTTTATGTATATCTATCTCTAAACATTTTATCTAACTTACCTATATTATGAAAAGTTTTAAAAGTAGATATTATAAACTTAAGTAAAATATAAGGTACATTATACTTAACTAAAAGGTTAAAAACATAAAATAGACACCGCAGTTTTTCATTAGTAAACATAAGGCACATGCGGTGACCAAGTGTATTCTTAGAGCATCTGCTGTCTTTCTACAAACAGGATATTGACCCTCTCTAGTTGGCTCTTGACAAAAGACGCAAGCCTATTTAAAACACACATTTTTTCAATTATCTGCAAGTCTTTATCAATTGCCATTTGTAGCTGAAACAGTCTCTGTTGTTGGGTCACGATGGCAGAGACACCTGTGGCAGCACCAGTTGCTCTCAGGCTAAGCAGCATCACTGTGGTCACACCTGTCACCAGTTCTCTTTTCTGAAGTCAGGTGAGTCTCTCTGCCTGCAGGCTCGATTCTTCATTTTGGTGGTACAGGACCCTGGGAACAATCACAACTTGCACACAAAAATCATTAGAAACACTGAAGTTATAAACTGATAGGCATAGGGTAATCATTGTCCCGTCTGTGCTTATCAGCTGTTGCAGGCTGGAGCCTTGCAGTTCAGGATTTATTGGTGAGTGAACTCTCTGTCTCCCCTCTGTCACCTGGACTGGGAATGCTAGCACAGCTGAAGGGACCCAGCTGACATATGCAGCTTTTATCTGTCCCCAGTCTGTGAGAGCAGTATCCTCTCTCAGTTCTTTTTTAATGTGGAGGGGGGTATTCTTGTTTATCTTTGTTGTTTCCTCCTCTAAGGAGTCAGTCTCTGACCGTTTGTCCTCGCTAGTATCTCTGTCAGAGTCAGAACTCGACTGGCTAGCTATTTCCGGTTTCCCACATCTTTTTGTTGGGCTCCGGCCCTACAAAACCGGCCTACACCCATTGTGGGCGGGCTGTTCCCGCCCTCCTGGTTCTCCCCGCCTTTCACTCCACCCTCTGTTCCGCCCTCTGTTCCACCCTCCTCTCCTTTCCCCCTCTCTTACATTCCTTTCCCTCTCTCCCTGAACACCTCCCACGCATCTTATCTCTTTAGCTTCAGTTTCTCTTTCTTCCTCACATACCTTATCTTTCCCGTCCCCCCAACTATGTTCACCCATCAATGCCAGTGCTTGTTCTTTGTTCTCACTAAGGACATTTTCCCCTCGCTCTTTGTCTTTTTGCTTAGCGCCATCTTGGGATGCATAGGGCAGTGGTTCCCCCCGGACTTTTCGTGCAGCACCCCTAGCTGCTTCTGTTAACTTTTTACAAAAAAACTTCTGCTCTTTATTGTCTCTCTGAGAGCAGATCAGGATTTGGGGATTGGGGGGACGTATCGCTCTCTTGGGCCCCTTTTGGCTCAGCCAAGCCGCTCTCATCTGGGAGCTGTAATGTCTGGGTGGCCGCTCTGACCCTAAATTTCGGGGTGGCCAACAGACAGTTTTTTGCCACCCTCCAGGTCTCTTTGGCAAGGGTTTTAGTACATCTGTCCCACACCTTAAGGTGGATAATCTTTACTATCTGATTTATGACCCCAATATCCAAAAGCCTTGCAATAGCAAAAGTAAAAGAATTAGGTTTACAATCTCTACTACATTGTTTATGTAATTGCAATCCGACCTTTATCAGCGCTTCCATCTTCCTTGTAGGCCCAGGAATGTCTCTCATGCCAGGACTAGTCCAGCTGTCCTGACCGCTGCTCCTGTTTTCCAGGTGATCCTCGCTCTCTGGATTTGAATTCCGCTTTTCGAATTTCAATCCCGGGTTTCGGCACCAAACTTGTTGCCTTAGCAAGGCAGACACCCTGGTACAGGAACAGCACGGTGGCCTTCCCTGGCCACTCGGTCCAGACTGCACACAAACATCAATGTTATGGATGGCAGAAATGGCATTTGTTGCTGGAGAATTTGACACTTTATAACCTAGGTTCACAGTGTTACTCCCATCTGCTTTCATCACAGCTAGGTGCTACTGGCTAATTACGGGGCAATTACCATACACTGTGGAGGAGGGGGGTGACTATCTTTCTGTTATATCCCGATATCTTCCGACTGCTGGGCCCTACCTTCCACAGTCTTCCATCAAGCCTTCTGTTTCATACAAGAGCACTGTTGTAGATGAAGCAGGTAGCTCACAACCATGTCCAAACAAGGACATCTTTGACATCTTTTGACTCGAATCTTCTCGAGTGTGGCCCGGCTAGCTCAGTGATGAGGTTTCTCTTCACTCGAGTTTCGAGCCAGCATATGTTTGTGGGGTTCACTGATTTTTCTTCAAGAATCCAAGTCTATAGAGCGAGTAAAGAAATCGGGGGCGGGGGGGGGGGACTCTCTCTCTGGTTTGCATTCCACAGTTTATTTCTGTGAAGGGGAATCCAAGGGACGAGAGACAAAGGATTTGGGGTCTGGGGGGTCTCTTTTAACAGGGTTTCTCGGAGGGAGGGAACATCAGAGAAAGAACAAATTATTTTCTCAGTTAGTACATCTTACAAACTTTCTACAAATCAAGGTTACACACACCAAGATAAGAGATAACAGGCACCAACTTCTTCAAATGCCCACAAAGATGTAGGAGTATTCTTCACAGAGGGGCAGAGGGGGAGAGAGGGGGGCTTGGTTTCCTAGCAACACAGGGGGGAAAGAAAGGTAAGGCAAGGTAAGCATGCCCTCTCAGCTTCCATAGTTTAGAGGCATTCTGGGACAGGAAAATAGAGTTACAAACTTCTGTGTTGGAAAGAAGGGTTCTCTTCTCCCAACCCCGTGCTTTCCTGGGCTAAAGAAACTGCAAGCAGCTGGAAATGCCAGCAGGGTCTTCTCTTTACTCTATCTGGCCTCTCGCCCGTGGGGCAGAGGAGAGAAACTTCGGTAACCATGGTAACTTAACACCAGGTAAACAGTTAGGGGAAAGAAAAGCTGGGGGGTAGAAATCACAACTAAAAAATAAGAAAAGATACATTTCAGGCTATCAACTACAACAATCTTTAATGATGGAAATTTCACAGTCTCCCTTGGCAAGCTGCTCTGCTGCTAAAACAACTTCACTGTGAAATTTCTTTTCTATTATCAGAACTGTGATATCTCTTTAGTAACTTGTGCAGAAACAAGATTAGATTCTTTTCCGGGGTTCCTTTTAATTGTTGCAAAAGAGTGACTGGCAGGAAAAAAAAGTTTTCCTATTTTTTTAACTTGACCATTGAAAAGACAGGCTCAACCAGTGGACTTTACACTTATTTTGATAGAGTCAAGTTATACTGGTTAGACATCTTAAGTCTTGTTCAGTCTTCCACTTTTCTGTACCTTTGTCCTTTGGCATTATCATTCTCTGGGCCATAACCTCATCTTACTTAAGGCTCTCCTCTCATCTCTACCTGACTCTTTTTCATTTTATTCCCATTTCCCCACACCCTTTGGATTTTTTCCAGGTTCAGTCTCCCTGATGAAGCAATTATTTCCAGTCTTCTCATTAAATTTGGCCCCTGCACCATCATTCTGGCCCAGTCTCTGCCTAGGACTGTGTCCTGCTCAAGTGGTTTCTCACCAGCCGGAGGAGTGCTGTGATCGCAAGAGAGGCATCACCTTTTTTCACATCCAAGTGCTGCAGCACTGGAGCAGAAACCACAGGTGCATTTCCACTCCCTCAACTTCAAACTCGCTTCAGGTGGACTACCAAAAAAATTACCTGTCCTGGCATTTCAAGAAGAAAATAAAAGATTTTCATCTGAAAAACAAACAAAAAATGTGTATAACTCATATTTTTATGGTTTGATTTAACTAGAAAATCCTCAAAAAACTGTTACACCACTTTCTTGTATTCACATATAATATTTATGTATTTATTTATGTCCTAATATTATACTTAGACATTTTTTCTTACTTCAATAGTAATTTTGAAACCTGTCGTGTCTTAAAATGGCATCAGGATTTTCCAGAATAACTAGGGGGCAGGGGATGCGTGAACCATACATCAGATACTTTACTTCTACCGAGGTCTTCATCCTAGAGAACATATGTACTAAAGCATTAGCTTTGTAATATGTATAGTATTTTGTATTATAAAATGACATCACACTAAAACAAATACTGTGTGAAAATAACAATCTCTAACTGGTTTCTAAGAACCTGTTGTGTATCAATTTGATATATGAAAATCTATTAATTAGGTAGCATTATTATGCAACTTACCCTGTGTGTTGAAAAGGAGCAGATCCCTGTTAGATAATGCAGGTGTGTGGACTCCTTCCTGCCCATGAGTCTGTTTGAGCCACCCAAATCTTAACAACAGCACAAGATTTCAGAGAACAAATTGTTTAGTGCACTTATGAAGAACCTAAAGGAAAACTGTCCTGGCTGGTGGTACCTGGTAGACTAGCTGTAGTGCACCCCTGCAGCAGCTTGTTTCACCCACTACCCTGCTAGGTTATATGAAGCTTGTTCTAAACTGTTTCAACATTTAGTTCTCCCTGACCAACTTTTTTACACAGTTATGGAAATGACTGTTTTGTCACCAGCAGTCACTAGTAATGGAACTTAAGTCTTCATTTTTGATAATTTTCCATTTTCTTATGTATTTGAAAATCAATAGCTGAATTAGAAGTTCTAGTCAATTTTCACTTCCTATAGTAGAATTTCAGAATAGCTTTCAAAGCTCTGAATTAAAATTTATGTGTTGATGAAAGCAGTTGATCAAGTAGTGTTGCTAGATTTAGACCGGCAGGACTTCCCTTTTTTTTTTTTTGTTATTTCTGTCTCCTATTTTGGCCTGAAAACCTCAGCATAGTTTTTATAGCATATTTCAACCTGAAGAGCTACCCAGAGAACAACAAACATAAAGCTCTTTTTTTCAGCTAGCATTGAAATTTAATCAGCAATATACTAATTCAAATAGAGATAGCATAACATAAAGTCTTAATTTACAGAAGAAAATATTCCAAACAGAAGTGTCTTGGGGTGACTTTACCTTTAAGACAGCGTTGAGAGTGAGGGAAGTTGAAACTGCTGGAGGCTGATGGGAGTTTTTTCTCTTGACCAATGACTGGCTATATCTGAGAATTGGCGACGGTTTTATCCATTGAGAAGTGCGATCAACCTATGAACACCACCTTAAGATGTAAAGCCCGGAATTTTTAGTTCGCTTTGGTTTCTGGCTTTTGAACAGGTAACAAGGCTCCAGCTCTCCAGCTCGGCCAGCGCCCCCCATCCCCCGGACAAGACCGGGGCGGGGGGGGGGGGGGGGGGTGGGGGGAAGGTGAGTGGGCCCAGGCTGTATCAGGCCAGTTCCCCCAGCTTGGCTGCAGTTTCTGCCACTACTGAGTTTTGTCAGAGACTGCTGAGTAAAGAGAAGTCATTGCAGACAGCTCCAGCCACCACTCTGGCAGAGATCACAGAACCATCTACACAACTTGGGCAAGATTTTAACCCTTTCATTACCCAGATGAGACTTGCAGATTAAACCTTCTTTCCAGAGAGAGTAAGAGAGAGTAATCAACATGTAAAGAGACCTTATAAATTATCAAAGACAGTGAAGAAAGGAAGTAAGCCTCAGAAGAGGTAGAGAATAAGAAGATGCTTTAATAAGCTGAAATATTTTTCTGTTAAAGCTATGGAGATGGGAAATAGTATTCTGAAAAACAACTCCTTTAATTCATGACAGAGTATATTGGGAGGAATGGAGTGTATCAAAGTGTGGATTTGGAGCAAATGGTGAAGTGGTTGTGATACTGTGAAATGCTGGAATGGGGCAGGAGAAGTAATAGTTGAAGATTTGTGGCCTTTCAGAGGCAAAGAGAAAACTCCTGTTTCCAGAGAGGCTCACAAAAACAGATGAAGAGAACTTTTGCCTTAGAATAACTCATCCTTAAAAATGATATCCCTAGACTCATTGACCCATACACACCTCAGAGTGATGTGAAATGGGAGGAGTGAACTGATGGCAGATTTTTTCGGGCAGCTGGCATCAGAGAAATAGAAAGCTAAGAAGAAAATTAGTTTTCTTGTGAGAAACTCCATAGATTAGCAGAGAAGACTTCTGTTTCTCTACAAAGACTGATGAAAAGACTCTATCAAGAATTGGGACCGTTTTAAAGTTCCAAAGTTTTTTTTGTCTCTATGTTGTCATGTAAACAAGGGAATGGTTGGGTAGTGCGGGAGAAAAGGGTTGTTCTGGAGGTTTTATTCCAGTGTTCTTATTCTTGTAGTTTTTGTTAATAAATTTTCTTTATTCCTTTTAAGTTTAAAGCCTGCTTTGCTCTTGTTCTAATCCATATCTCACAGCAAGAAATAAGTAAGTTTTCTAGTGATTTTTTTTTAATTGCTGCTTTAAAACCACGACAAGAAGATACTATTAGAGTGTGTTTATCATTAAATCATTGTGATTTGCTCGCACTTTGCCTTCAGAGTCATAGTCATAAAATTATGGAATCATTGAGTGGTTTATGTTGGAAGATACCTTAAAGATCATATAATTCCAACCTCTCTGCCATGGGAAGGGAAACCTTTCACTAGAACAAGCTGATCAAAACCCATCCACAGCCTGACCCCAAACACTTCCAGGGACGGGACATCCACAACTTGTCTGGGCAGCTGTTCCAGTGCCTCCCCACACTCAGAGTGAAGAATTTCTTTTAATATCCAATCCAAACCTACTCTCATTTTGTTTGAAACCATTTCCCCTTGTCCCATAACTCCATGCCCTTGTAAAATTCCCTCTTTCTTTTAAGATTCCTTCAGGTACTGTAAGGCTGCTATAAGGTCTCCCTGAAGCCTTTTCTTTTCTAGGTTAAACAGCCTCAACTCTCTCAGCCTGTGTACATAGGAGGAGAGGTGCTTCAGGCCTCTGATCATCTTTGTGGCCCTGATCTTGACTCAATACAGCAGGTCCATGTACTTAGGTTGGGGCCCCCAGAGCTGGACACAGGACTCCAGGTGGGGTCTCCAAAGAGCAGAGGGCTGGAATCACTTTTGCTGATCATGCTTTTTTTTTTTTATGCAGCCCAGAATAGGGTTGTCCGCAAACCATAATGCAGTTGGCATACTTAATGCTATGGCATAAGTCCACATGATAGTATATCACTCCTGAGGTGTTTCCTTTAGTGAACCAACTGGTTACTTTGGTGTATAGCCACAGGTGTAGTAGACTGTAAATCATCTTTCTTAATACTCAACTCATCTGTCACTTTATGGAAAAGAATAGTACAGGGCCCCAGGGGCTGCCTGGGACATGAAAAACTCAGTGAGGGGCCTTATGTATGTCTATATTGTTTTCTTGTGGCTCCCCTGCAAGCAGCCTCTCCAGGCACAACCAGAAAAGAATGCACAGAATTCTGTTTCTGCCAAGAAAAACCCCTCTCAGTGATACAGTTCAGTAAGGAAAGCTGGAAGCCACTTATGCAAAAGATTGGGATACAGACCACAGTTCAGTGTGCTGAGCTGCATTGGCTCTCTGACTGCTGTGTTGGATTAACCCTGGCCAGCAGCTGAACACCCACCCAGTCCCTCACCCACCCCCCTGTCACATGAGGCAGAAAGTAAGTAAGGAAGGAAGGAAGGAATGAAGACTCATGGACCAAGACACTATAATTTAATTGCTGAAGCAAAAGCTACATACATGAGCAGAATAGAATGAGGAATTAATTCTCTATTTTTTTTTTCTTCATATCACTAGTAATGTACTTATTTCTAACCAGAACATTTCTGTTTTGAAGGGTTTGGGTTTACAGATACATACAGTGATATGTTCAATTTCATCCAAAATGCATGAATTGACAAAAATAGTTGCTATACTCATAACTGTTTTCTCAAGTGAATACTAAGCTTAAGAGATTAAATAGCTCATATGAGAAACATACCAGCTTTTTGATTCCTGCCTTGGGCATAGAACTACTTTTCATTACTTTGAACATTGAAAGATTTATCTAAAATTTTCTATGTTGAAGATAATGATTGAGTTTGAAATGCTGCAATGCACAAGAATTTTTAAATGATAAAATTTTTACTTGTTAATAGGCATAACTGGTGTTCTTCAACGTAATTAGTGTTACATGAGGGCATGAAGGCTAGCTTTATTTTTATAATTCCTTCCTTGACTATTCCAGATTAGATTTTTATACTAAATTAATCAGTACATTGGAATGCTTCCAGATGAGAGGAAATACGTGCATGCAAATAAAGCAACTTAAAATCCAAATTATTACCAGAATTGGCTTTAGCAGCATGTGAATGAATTCCATCTGACTTCTCTGCTCATTAGAAGTTAAAAAAAGATAATTTATTTTTATTTTAAAAAGTCACACGATCTTTTAAGAATTCTGACAGTGATGTTTGTCATGGCTGGTTCGCTGTGACAATAATCTAATTAAGCATATTTTATGTTTATGTATATATTTTAAGAATGGATAGAAATACTAATATAAGGGATGAAGAAGCTAGGTGAGAGGGATGAAATATCAAAAAGCAATTATGAAAATCTACCTGTCTTTGGCTAGGATTAAAATAAAGTCCTCTTAAGTGTCCATAACATTCTCCAGTTACTGAGGTAAGGGCAATCCATAAGGTGCTGGATTTCTCAAACATTTTACTCTTGTTAATGTGTTTTTCATCTTCTTTCATGGGTGATTTTATACTTAAAGGTATGATGTCTTATAACAATAGTTTAACAAGTGCAACTCACAGTTCTCTGCAAGAAAGAATTTTCTTTTTGCATGAGTCATGTTCCATTTTTTAATTTTTTTTCCTCTCTCTCTTCAGTATCATGACTCTTATAGACCTATCTGTGGATGGGGAGTACTTCCAGATCCTTGAAATGAAGAAATGAGTTTCCTGGAATCTAAAGAGTGTGGTTCAACCCTCTTCAATCTAGAAAAGCACAGAAACCTTATGTTCCTCCTTCTTAAATGACAAGTGATAATTATACCAAAATGCCACTTGCAGCATCAAAAGCTAGTTGTGAGTTAAAAACCTGAGTATGTAGGGCCTAGGTCTTGAGCATGTGCAATTTTCTGTGTCCATGGAGACTTGTGCAGTACTGACCTTGGTTTAGAATCATATCAGTTGCACAAGCCTTCCCCTCTCTCTCCAGACAGAGGTACGCTCAGGAGCCCAAGCTTACATAGCCTGGGAATGTTAACATTCACAATTAAGATGATTTGTATATTTGTTCAAATCTGTTTGCCAAGTTAATTCATTCCCTGTTTTGGACACTTAATCTTCTGGTTATCCAGACAGCTCTGACTTGGACCAAGCCAGATAATTCTTTCTGTGGGGAAACATGGGTGTTTCCTGCCCAGATGCTGTCTGCCATCGTCCTTGTTTAGCAGTTTGGTCCCAAATTGTCCTCTTCTTTGTTATGCAGTCTTACAAGATATCAGTGATGTCTTCTGTGCTCAGAGCTTATGACAGGCCCTTATAAACATGCCGTGTGTCTGTCACTGGGCTGTAAAACATCACAGTAAAACAGTCTGGCAGGCTGCACTCCTGTTATAGGTACTGCTATACTTTTAAATGGTGATGGCTGAGGACCAGGGCAAAAAACCTTGTAGTCCAGAGGGCAAGGGAGTCAGGGTATGCATTTGCAAAGGACTTGCTCTCAGCTGGAACTCTACTGTGTCATGAGGCTATGTTGGCAGCCCCATGTAAAGCCTGCTGAGCGGTTCAGCACTGCTAGCTCCCAGCGTGGCACCAAGCAATGCTACTTTAAACTTCAGAATTTGAAATGGCCTATTTGAAGGTGCAGAACCACTGAACAGGAAAAACCTGGAACTTTGCCATGCCTTCAATTTCAGCAAGCTGCATTAGCCCTTTTCTAAAACCGTTTCAAATACAAGCATACATTTGTGAGATTCTCTACTGTAAAGGCTCAAAGGATTCTTTAGTCCTGGTCAGGACTCTACATGATAAAAAGGATAAAGGATAGTTATGAGAAATTCTATCCCATTTGATCCAAGAACCAGGTTGTGTACACAGTGAAAATAGTATAAACGTAGAATGTTTGAATTTAGCTGCAGACAATGGAGCAGTGTACACTGCAGGTACACTACACATGTACCTAGCTCTTATTATTTTTCAGTATCAAAATGTTAGACATTGTTTAAACTGTTCAGAGAAAACTAGGATATTTATCATTACTTATCCTTGTAATCTACAGTATGGATTGCATTTTCCCATTGGCCAGATTTAGTCCAATTTATACAATGCGTCTATTCTGTGAGACACACTTCCCTGTAGTGTTTTGTTGTTGTTGTTTTTTGGTTTTTGTTTTTTTTTGTTTTTTAAAGTATTCAGAAAGCCTGTCAGTTCCCTGGAAGGACTGTTTTCTCTACAAACTGGAAGTAATATTTAACATTCCTCATAAAACATATTTGAAATACTGTATTAACATGACATTTCAAATTTAACCAAATGCTTTAATTTAAATAAATTTTGAAGGAATGGTATTTATCACTGGAACTGTAGGCACAAATATTTCAAGTGTGGAAGGACCCCAAGGTCAAATCAAATATTTTGAAGAAGTTAAATGGTGAATGAATCATAGCCCCAGAGTTACATGCAACTGTCTCTGAGGATGCTCCCATTATTATACACATTTTCTTAAGACTGATACATCATTTTAGTAACTGAATTCCCGCAGTGATTTAAGATAGTTTCTTTTCTCATTCCTCAGAGTTAATTTAATCTATCAGGTTACAAATTGTCTAAAATAGGAAAGAATCCAAAATATATGCTAAGCTCTTTGTACCTAACTCAATTTCTCTATTAATAAATTCCTCATCTTTCAGAGCAATTACACTTTTTTAGTTTATGAAGATATTCTTCCATAAAGGATAAAAATGTTCTCGAAAGATCATGAGAATGTTTTGGTTTTAAGATTTAAATAAATTTTTTATTTTATTTTTGCCTAACACTTCACCATGGGCATGTCACCTACCAGGAAGTGATCAAGTTCACTTGATCAGGAATGCATCACTTGTCATTTAACTTTTCATAAAAGACCAGAAATACATTTTTAGCTTATTACAATTTTGATGCTCAGCATATTGGCTTAAATCTCTCTGGATGCCTAAGGTTATGAACTGAGTATGTTATGAACAGTCAGTTACTGCCTCCCAGATGATATGTTGTGACTGCTGAACTGCAGGAACCTGTTTTTACATGATTCTACTTTGGGTTGCATTGCCTCATATTATAAGTGTGTTTGTCATTTTAGTATCCATATGAGGCTTTCCACAGGTATGTTTTCTTCCTTCTGCTGCCTGTGGACATCTCTTCTTACTGCTTGGTGATAGTCTCACTAAGTCCAGGTGCTATGTATATACACATATACTACATTTTACTCTTTTTTTGGCTTTTACTTTCCTGTAGAAGTCTCAGTAGTTCCTGTAAACCCATGCTTAAACTGCAAAGTATCAGTGCTCCCCTATGATCCATGACATCTCATCTCAGAAAGGTCAGCTTTGAAGCAAGCCTTTCACCTTGTTCTGAAATTGGTTCTTCAGCAAGCTGATAAAAATAGATTTTTCAAAAAGGTTTTGTCCTCAGCCTCTACTCTTTTCCTTCCACCAAGCAAAACCCTTTCCAGAGGCCTACCAAGGGCCATAACGCTCAACTGTTTGCTATTATTTCATTTGGAAAATGTACAGCTACACTGTGTAGTTGGGAAGGTCAGGAATTTTACTAATTTGGGAGGCAGCTATTGAAAGGTATTCTGCTAGAGTGCTGGATGAGTTTGGCAATTGTAATTACTTCATAATTAACACTGTTGGTATTTTAGACTGGTATATTAGTCATTACTTCATGTGAGAAAAGGCCCAGTCACATCTCTGAGATAGCATCTCAGACTGCTTCTTAAAAAGAGCTTTCAAAATTGAATGGGTATTGCCACAGATTCCCATGGTGCTTACTCAAAGAGTAAAGGATTTAATTAAGTGGTATTTTAGCAGTTAAGTAGACTGGGGATTATAAAAATCTGAAGCAATTTTCTAGCATTAGAACTAGCAAGGTACATTGTTGTGGCTGGGTCTGGGGATCTCTCTGACCCCCAGTTCTGCTGGCAGCAAACCCAGATAGACGTCCTGGAAGAGCCACTGTCCAGGGGGTTCCAGGCAGTTTCCAGCCAGGGGTAACCCTTAGGAGCGTGGGCAGAGGCTTAAGTGAACAGCTCTTTTAGAAAGTGATTTCTGATCTTGCAGTGACCAGCTCAGATCAGCCCAGCCAGCTCTGTTCAGGGATTACCCCAGCCAATGCATAGACAAGAGACAGGAGATCATGTGGTGTTCCACAGGAGCTCTTTAATGCAGACTTCCATAAAGGGGGCTGGTGACGATCTACCACTGATCTGGGCAAAAGCTAGGGTTTTTATAGGGGAGGGGAGAATTGGGAAGAGGACCAATGGTCTGAGACTGGGATAAGATGACCAATAGTTAACAGGGAGATACCATGGTGTCCTGAAGCAGGAAGGGGTCCACAGCTTAGTCACAATGACTAGGCAGTTTTGACTTATCTTAGGGAGCATATCTCCAAGGGAGGAGGCCTGACAGAGGACTGGGCTTCCTCCAGAGTACATGGTAGAAAATTAGGCATCGTAAATGTTTTATCTTAGGAATCTGAAAAAGCTGATTTTACAGGAAGATGATCTCAGGGAGGAGTCTAAAAGTCAGTTTTGCTCTTCATTGATATGAAAAGTTCAGGAAATTTTCAGACTTTCCTCTAAGAAAACGTTGCTTTGCAAAGATAATTCAATATATGGGTGGTGATGATCCACAGAAATGACTGCACAAATCAATAGAAAAGTTTTAAGGGAAATGGTTCAATACTTAAGGAAACCACGATAAATTAATGAAAAAAATGAATTAATTTTCTCCCTTATTACTATTTTGATGAGCTTAAAGTGAGCAGTTAGCACAATAAAATATAATTACTTTTTAAACTATTCAAAAATATCTGAATAAAAGGCAGTAAGTATCACATATCAAAGTATTTAGAATACAGTTTTTGCTGTGAATTCATTAAATATTATGTCTGAATTACAGATGTTTTAATGATGAGAAAAGATTATAAACGTGCTAAAGATTAATTTCCACTTTGGGTGAATGAGAAGTCTTATATCTGACTTGTGAAGCTGTAGCAATGTCAGAACTCAAGTTTTCATTAAACTGTCATGATACATGACACAGAGATTAAAATTCCCCTTGCTTGATTGCATACAGTTCTGAGGTTATTTTAGATTTCATTTCTTTAAAAACAATACATTTCCAGGTCTTGCAACTACATAAAAAAGTATAGAAAATACTGTCTAAAATCAAAGAGCAAATAACAGAGAGAGAAAAGCTAGAACCTATATAGCACAGGACAGCTCTCCCCTATTATCACATACTTCTGGCTTGGACCGAGCCAGCTAATTCTTTCTGAATTACGTCAGCTGACAGCTGATGTTACAATGATGTTATGATATTCAGACTAACAGCAGATGTTATCATAATACCACACTATGAGGCCACTCTTAATTCCCTTTGAAAGGCTGTGATGATTAGAGCTTCTTGAGATGCAGACAGCAAATCACTCCAGTCATCAAGAAGAGCAACAAGGGCCCAGTGAGATACAGTCTCACTGAGAAAGTGATGGAGCAACTAATTCCGGAAACCATTTCCACACAGGTGAAAAAGGTGATTGGGAGCACTCAGCATGGATTAATAAGAGGAAAATCATGCTTAATCAACCTCTTCCAATGAGATGATAAGTTTGGTGGGTATGGGGAGTTCAGTGGATGTTGTTTACCTTGCCTTTAGCAAACCACTGCCTCCCAAAATATCCTGCACTGGGTTTCTGTGGCCAGGTTTTAGTATCGGGGGGGCTACAGGAGTGGCTTCTGTAAGAAGCAGACAGAAGTCTCCCCCATGTCCAACAAACAATGCTAGCCAGCTCCAGGACAGACCTGCCTGCCATTGGCCCAGGCCAAGCCAATCAGAGCAGCACCTCTGGGATAACATATTTAAGAAGGAGGAACAGCACCTGTGCAACTACAGTCAGAGAGAGGAGTGGGAATATATGAGAGAAACTTCCCTGCAAACACCAAAATCAGTGGGGAAGAATGGGTGAGGAGGTGCTTCCAATTCCTCTGCAGCCCACAGTGTAAACCATCAAGGTCTATGGTGGAGACGAGATCCACTGCAGCCTGTGAAGCACATGCCAGATCAGGGGGATACCTGAGGGAGGCTGTTACCCCACAGGAAAGTCACGCTGGAGCAGGCTCCTGGAAGAATCTGTAGACTCATGGAGAGAAGTGTCTGTGCTGAAGCAGGTTTGCTGGCAGAACTTGTGACCCTGCAAGGGACCCACAGTGGATACCCTTTTTCCTGAAGGACTGCATCCCATGGAAAGAGACCCACACTGGAGCAGTTCATTAAGACCTTCAGTCCATGGGAAGATTCATGTTGGACAAGTTCATGCAGGTTTGTCTGCTGTGGGAGGGATCCCACACTGGAGCAGGGGAAGAGTGGGAGAAGTGACTCCTCCTGAGGAGGAAGGAATGATAGAGACAACATGTGATGAACTGACCACAGCCCTCATTCCCCTATACCTCTGATGGGTAGGAGGGAGAGAAAATCAGAAGTGAAGCCTGGAAGAAGGGCAGGGTGGGGGAAGGTGTTTTTAAGATTTGGGTTTATTTCTCATTACTCTACTCTGATTTGACAGGCAAAAAATTCAATTAATTTCCCCAAGCTGAGGTAGTTTTGCCCATGACAGCAACTGAGAAGAGAACTCTCCCTGCCCTTATCTCAACACACAAGCATTTTGTTTTATTTTCTCTCCCCTGCCCAGCTAAGGAGGGGAGCAACAGTTTGGCTTTGGTGGGCACCTGGCATTGGGTTACAGTCAACCAGCCACACATCCCAACACAGACAGGCTAGTTAAAGTACAAGGGAAGTGAACTGAAAACTGGCTGAACTGGCAAGGTTCAGAAGGGCTATGATCAGGACCATGGAGTTCTACTGGAGCCCGTCCACTAGCAGCATGCCCCAGGCATTGGTAATGGGTCCAATCCTGTGTAGCAATGACCTGGGTAACGAGACAGACTAACTCATAGAAGAAACAAACCTGTAAAGAGTGGCCAGTACACCAGTTTGTTCTGCCATACAAAAGAACTTTGAGAAGCCGGAGAAATCTGTGAAGAGGAACCTCATGCACTTAAGAGAGGGGAATGAAAGCTCTGCACATGGTGAGAAATAACCTTATGCACCAATACATGCTGGGAGACAGTTGACTAGAGAGCAGCTTTGCAGAGAAGCCTTTTTTAAAATAGCTCCAGTTATTCAATAAATTGTTAATCCTTGTTGGAGTAGCAACATGGTGGGATACAAGCAGTTGAGGAAATTTTTGGTGTGTGTCAAAGATAATTTATTCATTAAAACACTTATGGCAAGCAAGGGTGATGCACAGTTGTATCTGATACTCATTGACAAAGAAATGTTGCTGACCAAGACAAATGTATTACTGATAGCTGATACAAGTTCTGAAGAAGAGGACAAGAAGAAGACAGAACCAAGCTTTTCATGGTGTTGTATGCTAGGAGGCCCAGAAGACAAGGGCAGAAGTTAAAATGAAATATATTAAAAATAGTTAAATAGAGAACTTTATTTATCGTAAATATAAATAGTCATGTAGTATTTATCGTAAAGATAAAGAGTCATGTAGCACAAAAAGTTGCCCAAAGTTCTGCAATTTCCATCTTTGGAGCTCTTTAAGGTCAAACTGGAAGAAAAACAAACAGCTGACACTTCTTTGGGCTGCAGGTTCAATGACATAACTTCTCGAGTTACCGTCTGTTACAGTAAGAGTTGTTAGAATATTATTAATTTCGTTTATGTTAGTAGTTGATAGCTTGGAATGTATTTTTCCCCCTTTTCTAGTCGCGGCTTTTCTTTCTCCCCCCCTTCTTTTTCTCCCAGCTCTTACCAAGAGGCAAGTTACCATGGTTACCAAAGTTTTCTTCCTCAGACCCTTTTGTTTGTGTCCTTGCTGCCTCGGGGGGTCAGGCCGACCCTCCCCGCCCCCTCGGCCCAGCAGCGGGAGACAGCGGGAGGCAGCAGGAAGCAGCAAGAAGAACGACAGAGAGGAGAAAAAACCCCGCTAGCATTTCCAGCTGCTTGGAGTCTCTTTAGCCCGAGAAAGGGTAGTAGCTCGTGGCTTTGTTTTCCCCGACCTCAGACTGCCTCTGAGTGTCTTTCCGGTTCCTGTGTCCCAGTTACGGAAACCGAGAGGGTATTCCTACCCTCCCTTTCTTTCCCTCCGACGTTGCCAGGAAACCATGCCTTCCCCCTCTCTCTCCCCCTCTGCTCCTTCTCTGAGTTTACTCCTACACCTCTGTGGGCATTTGAAGAACTTTGTGTCTGTTATTTCTTATCTTAGCGTGTTTAACCTTGATTTGTAGAAAGCTTGTAAATGTGCTATCTGAAGAAATAATTGGTTCTCTCTCTGATGTTCCCTCCCTCCGAGAAACCTTGTTAAAAGAAATCCCCCGACCCCAAACCCTTTGTCTTGCTCTCTGTATTTCCCTTCAAAGAAATAAACTGTGGAACAGAATTCAGCAGAGGAGGTTCACCCCTTATTTCTTTACTTGTTCGAGAGACTTGAATTCCAGAAGTGAATCAGTGAGCCCCAAATCCTACATCTCTGGCTGAGGCCCAGAGCCCCATCACTGAGCTGGCTGGGACACTCTGGGGGTTCAAGTCAACCATCCAGTCGAATTTTCCTACAGTCGTACCATCTCATTTTTCTATTTTTTTTCAACAAAATCTTTCCTTTCAGAAGAGTAAAACTACAGATTATTTTAAACTGCTATTTTAAATTAATATACATTATACAAATCACCCATCCAAGGCCTCTGTATTTCACAGATACCTCATTAGTATTTTTCCACATGGTATGAAGTTGAAAATGTGTTGCTATTTATTTCTGTAAGTTACTTCTAAGTCATGCTAATCGATTTAAATATCTTTAAATGTATTAAAGAAACTCAGTTGCTATCAGTGCTACTACCTTGCAGCACGCATCATCTTGTAGATATTATGTTCTGTTACATTTTTAAGGAACCAAACATTATGCCAATAACCTTGTGGTTCTGATTATTTAAAAACTCTCAGCTTTGAACTTGTTTTCCTGCTCTGCTTCAATCACAGCATGCTGAAGAGATTACTTCACTCAGAATTTTGTTCTCAGCTGTACATGATAAATTCCAAATTTTAGACTGAACCTACACAATCTGTTTTTGAGCTGTTCAGTTAAGACATTGGCTGCTGCATGTGCTCCTCAAAGGTATAAAAAACATGTTCTGGAGTACTACTGATATTGATAATTATTTTAAGTGCAGTCCAAATAACATTTATTCTACTGATAATGTTTCAAATATCTTTAGAAGGGTCTTAAGAGAAGTGAAAGGATGTACTTGAAAAGTTGGACTCTGTATTACTTTCTGTCACATTAGCAAGATACAGATGTAATATCAGGAATTGTGGAAAACTTTATTTTTAAAACTTTATTTTGCGAATTTATTTCTTGAAATAGTATTAATTATAGTTTAATCCAAACTTCACACACAGTATTAAAAATATACGTGTTGGGATTTCGGTTTTGGTTTTTGGGGTTTTTTTTGCATGATTGTTTTGATTTGGGTTGGGGTTTTTTTTCTTTGTTGGGTTTTAGTTTTAGCTTTGGTTGTGATGGTGCTGGGATTTGTTTTGTTTTTGTTTTTTTTTTTTTTTTTAATTCTGATTACTTATTTCTAATAGAGGCTGTGGCATTTGAGGTTGAAACAAGAAAGTCTTAATGAATGTCTGCTGCTCTGCTTTGCTCCAGTTTGGTTTAGAGTCAGTATCAGGCAAAATCAAGAGAATCAGGGGAACTTGTTAGAAAAGGAGTACACAGTGAGAAGAGTAAGGATGATCAAAATTTGGGATACTCTCAGGGGAGTTCAGTGAGAAGAAAGGTGTCTGTTTCCTGAGAGAGTGCAGAAAAGGCACAGCACTTGCTCCCACTCCTCAAGCTTAGAAGCTTTCTTAAAATGTCATCTTAACCAGTAAAGACAGCCACAGTGATCTGCCAGAAATGAGGGGAAAAGTGTTCCCTGGGAAAGTGTTGTTGTAAGGTTGGATGTATGACATGACTCTTGTAATATACACTTTTTAAACGTTTGGAATTATAAATTTCAGCTCTTTCTGGTTTAATAGTAAATGCTGCTAATTATTCGAGCTGGGAATCTAGAACCTGAGCAAGGCCTTTTGCTGAACATATGCCTTTAAAATATATCAGCAGAATGTATTACTGTCATGACCAGTTTTGTTGCCTGAGCAGAAAACAAAAATGAAAGGACAGCCTAAGGCACAGTTTGAAGGTCTCTTTAATTACTGTTAGTGGCAGAATTTATTTCCAGAAATGTTATGATGGAATTGGAATTAAAAATGTCTTCTGGTACAAGAACTTTTTCAGATACTCCTCTCAAATGTGACACTTCTGAACATGTTGGAGGTAAAAAGAGAGAATATTGTGTGTCAAGTTGAAAAATGAGGGATGGGACCACCATGCTATTTAAGATAATTTATGGCTCAAATAAGTCAAATAAGATATCAGTCTTGAAGGCATGAGATTTGGAGAGAAGCAACAAGTCAGCCGTAGCTCAAGGTAGTCACGGGTTTCTTCCTCACAAAGCAATACATAACATTTTGGTCCAAGAGACAGTTAACACAAAAATTGTTTGTACTTAGTAATCTATCACCTTAGCTTAGTTTTGCCACACTGTGTCTTTCAGCCAATAAACTGATAGATCACGTACACATCTGTAAATGAAACCCGTGTCAGTAGTGTTTTCATTTTTCTGTTTCCTACAATTGTGCCCACTGATTTCTGACAAAATTCTCATCACTCCAGAAACACTCATTTTAAGAGAATTTCCTTATCATCAGCACTTACAGTACAGAAGCAATCCTGAATCACTCAAGACCCCTGCTAAACTACCAAGTCACAGTTACATTGCTTCTGCTGATTTATTTTGCTTTTTTGTTTTCTGCTCTTGCACATGGAGAGAGCACTTAAGGCTTCTCAGTACTAACCTGCTTAGCCTTTGTTTCTGTTATGCATAGACAAGATTGGAGTGAGTCCCTTTCAGACTAAAACTAGGACTAGACATAGCCAGTGCCAGGTATCAGGCAAGTAAGATCTAGAATTTAAAGAAAAGCATCCCAGAAAATGTTACGAGAATACACTTTCCCCCAGTATGGCTGCTCACTAGGCCATAATTCATTGCTGTGTGAGGTCCCAGCTAGTGGTGCTTGCTTTGATCCCATCTAGTGTCTGCATTCCTGGCCTGGCATGTGGCACGAAGGTGGGTGAGGAAGGCTTGGTGGGCTTCAGACTTCAAGGCAAAAGTTGAGTGCTTGTACTAGTAGCTGGGGTTGGGTTTATGGCTTGGCCATGTGAGACCTGTAAGAGAAGAAAAAGGAGAAGGGAGGAAGGCAGGAAGGAAGGAAGGCAGGAAGGCTGTGGCTGGACAGTGCACAGACAGAAAGGGACCTGGGGGTGCTGGTTGACACCCGGCTGAATATGAGCCAGCAGTGTGCCCTGGTGGCCAAGAAGGCAAACAGCATCCTGGCCTGAATCAAGAATAGTGTGGCCAGCAGGAGCAGGGAGGTCATTCTTCCTCTGTACTTGACACTAGTGAGGTCACACCTTGAGTTCTGCGTCCAGTTCTGGGTCCCTCAGTTTAGGAAGGATGTTGAGATGCTGGAGTGCCTCCAGGGAAGGGCAACAAGGCTGGTGAGGAGCTTGGAACACAAGCCCTATGAAGAACGGCTGAGGGAGCTCGGGTTGTTTAGCCTGGAGAAAAGGAGACTCAAAGGTGACCTTATCACTCTCGGGTGGAGTTAAGTCTCTTTCACCAGACAGCAACCAACAGAACAAGAGGACACAGTCTCAAGTTGTGACAAGGGAAATTTAGGTTGGACATTGGGAAAAAGTTCTTCACATAAAGAGTAATAAAATACATAAAGAGTAATAAAATACTCCCCAGGTCTGCCTGGGGAGATGGTGGAGTCACCATCCCTGGATGTGTTTAAAAAAAGACTGGATATGGCACTCAGTGCCATGGTTTAGTTGACGTATTAGGGCATCGGTTAGACTTGATGATCCTGAAGTTCTCTTCCAATCTAGTGATTCTGTGATCCTGTGAAGTCAGTCAAACGGGAGAAGCAGGATGGATGACCCTGGGGTCCCATTATAAGGCAGCAGTCTCTTCCAGCTCTAAAAACTGGTTCCAGATCTTCTGCTGCATCAGGTTATGCTGGCAATGAAAGATGGCTCCAGAGAACACTGCAGTGGAGACCCTTTATTTTATTTTTATATTGTTTCAAATTCTGTGCCAAAAGACTTGCAGAGTATCAAAGCCATTTATAATATCTTGTTTTGAATGTGGTCCAATCATTCATAATTAAAATTATTATAACTGAGAAATTACAAGTTTCCTTTTACATTAATATCATAGATACTTGTAGTGGTTTTTAAAGTAGTAACTAAAAAAATTACTACAAAACTTACTTATTTCTTGCTGTGAGATATGGATTAGAACAAGAGCAAAATAGGTGTAAAACTTAAAAGGAATAAAGAAAGTTTATTAACAAAACTACTAGAATCTTTTCATCAGTCTCTGTAGGGAAACAGAAGTCTTCTCTGCTAATCTATGGAGTTTCTCACAAGAAAACTATTTCTTTTATAGCTTTCTATTTTTCTGACGCCAGCTGTCCAGAAATCTGTCATCAGATTTTCTCCTCCCATTTCACATCAGGTGTGTTATAGGCCATGAGTCTAGGGATGTAATTTTTAAGGATGAGTTATTCCAAGGCCAAAGTTCTCTTCCTCTGTCTCTGTGAGCTTCCCTGGAAACAGAAGTTTTCTTTTTGCCTCAAGCAGCCCCAAATCTTCAACTATTACTTCTCCCCTTCTGTTCCAGCACCTTATTGTATCATAATTACTCTACCTTTTGCTCAAAATCCACACTTTGAACACTCAATTCCTCCCCATATACTCTGTCATGAATTAAAGGAGTTTTTTCAGAACACTATTGTCCATCTCCATAGCTTTAACAGAAAAATATTTCAGCTTAATTAAAGCATCTCCTTATTCTCTACCTTTTCTGAAGCTTAATTCCTTTCTTTACTGTCTCTGATAGTTTATATGGTCTCTTTACATGTTGATTACTCTCTTTTTCTCTCTCTGGAAAGAAGGATTAATCTGCAAGTCTCATCTGGGTAATGAAAGGGTTAAAATCTTGCCCAGGTTTTGTAGATGGTTCTGTGATCTCTGCCGGAGCAGCAGCTGGAGTTGTCTGCGATGGAAGATTCATCATGGCTGCTCTGGAGAGTGTGGTCACTGTCTCAGCCCGCTGCAGGTCAAGAGCTTCTTTTCTTTTCTTTACTCGGCAGTCTCTGGTGAATTCAGTCACAGCGAAAACTGCAGCCAAGCCAGAGACCGGCCTGGCCTGGCCAGAGCCCGGGGCAAGCCCCGCAGGCTCTCCTGGCCGGGAACCGTGGCAGGCTCAGGCCAGCCCTGCCCGGGCTGTGTGGCCTGGGTAGGGGACAGGAAGCCAGCTAAAGCTCTGTTACCTTTCACAGCCAGGAAACAAAGAGACCAAGAAATTCCCAGGCTTAGGTTTTAAGGTGGTGTTCACAGGTTGATCTCACTTTTCAATGGTCAAAACTGCTGTCAGTTCTTAGAAATGGCCAGCTGTTGGCCAGGAGGAAAACTCCCATCAGCCTCCAGCGGTTTTAACTTCTTTAGGTGTTTCTCTTTGTTTTCTTAAATGCTAATCTATCACAATACTCTAAAAGGAATCTACCTTAGCATGCATTCCCAGATTTCAATATTCCAGATTTAAATAATTAGAATAGTTTTTGTTAATGTTATTATTCATCTTTGACAATATTGTGGTCTGTTCCAGTCTGCATGTTATGTTCTGATGCCATGAATCACTGATGTCTATTACAAAATTACAGTCATTTTATCTCACCTGTACTATAATTCTACAAATGTAGAACCAAACAAAAAAACTCTTCAGAAGAAGAATTTGAAACCTGCTGGCTTTTCCAACCCAAGAGACTGACAGTATTGTAGCAAGACATAACAGCCACAAACTATGCCCAGAAAAAAAAAGTCGTACCAGTGTACAGAGTACTGCAGGCAAGGATACTTTTGCAAATTATAAACTGTTGCTTGCTTCTCTTAATATATATATATATTTTTTTTTTTTTTGCTGCAAGCGTAGAAGAAAAAAGTGTAGAAGAAAGCATAGAAGAAAAAATCTGAATAGCAGCAAGACCCACCTTTATCGCAGGGCTTGGAGAGAGCTTTCCTATGAGTCTCAAAGGACTCTTGCTTACCGTTACCTAATCTGCAGAGACAAACAAAGATAAATAAAGACAGCAGTAAATTTGATAACATCTTGTCACTCACTTGCTTATTTTGGTGTTCTGCTTTTCTTCTCTACTACAGAGATTTGCAGAACTGAAATACTGAAGTACCTTTATATCTAAAATCATCTGGGGTAATATTTAGTGTCTTAAATGCAGAAAGTGCTGCAAGTAAGTAATCAGTTTGTATCTCAAAATGCAAATACTGGAATGTACCTTACTCAGCATTATGGAAAAGCAAATGTCGTCATTTTTCTATACAGCTATCTAAATATTGTTTTACCTCAATAATTTACATAATGATTTCCCACTGAAGAAAATTCCACATATTCATCCACAGCATGTGAAATACTTCCAAGATTTTCTGAACTCAGCAGCCATCATTGCCACAACATGCTCCCTCTTCTACTCCTTTTCGGTGCTTCTCTTCAGGATGCAACACATTTTGCTATTTAATCATAAAGTACTTTTGCAGTTCCATGCCTTTTCTCAGAAAATGCAGTAATTTGTCCGGTTGTTTTCTGATTACTTATCACTTCATGGTGTAACTGAGATCATAGGATAATAGAAGCATTTAGACTCAAAGGAACCCTGAAAGTCTTCTGATTCAAGCACAGTTACAGACTCTCTTCAAAACTAATTCAGGTTACTCCAGGTCTTGTCCACACAAGTACTGAACATCTCCAAGGATGTTGATTCCACAGCCTCCCCAAACAATGTATTTCAGTGACTCAGTGATCTTCTGAAGAATTTCTTCCTTACATCTATTCAGAATTCTCTTTTTAAGTGCTACTTTTTCCCTTTGCTCTGTTGTGCTTGTGAAAATTCATGCCTTCTGATTTCTCTAATAACCCTTTGGGTGATACAAGACTGGATCTTTCATGCAGGATGAAAACAAAATAGGTAAGTATATGTTGGGGGTTAGGTGTCCTTTTTTTGTTCTGGCTTGCCTGTGGAATTTTTACCCATTAGTTGCGGGGACAACCTAACTGTGGGTACTTAGTGGGTGCTTGACAAAAGACAAAGAGTGGCGGGGCCCAGTGGGGGAAAGGGGGCAGGAAAAAGGAGTGTGGGAACAGTTTGGCAGGATTTCTTCAGCTTCGGAGAAAGACATTTTTTGGGCACGGAGCTGTTGCGGTGGAGAGAAGGGAATTTTGCAATCACCCAGACAGAGCTGCTGCTTCTTCTCCTTCGTCCCTCTTCATTGGTTGGCCTCGCACCCCCTGTCCTGCCGGGACGTGTGCCAGTGCCAGCCACCACCGCGGAGCTGCTGATACACCTCAGCCACTGGCCCAGGATCTCTGCTCATCCCTGCTGTTTCCAGCCGACTGTTCCTCGGAGCCCTGCAGGAGCACCGGGACTAACTGCCCGAGGGGGTTTGTGAAACAAAGCCTCTCCTCCATCCCTTCCTGTCTTGGCCGAGAAGGCTGTCACGGGGTCCCTGGTTCTGTTTTCTTGCTAATGCTGTAGTTATTGTTGTTTGTTTGCCTGGTTATACTAGTAAAGAACTGTTGTTCCTATCTCCAGATCTCTGCCTGAGAGCCCCTTGATTTCAGAATTATAATAATTCGGAGGGAGGGGGTCTACATTCTTTCATTCCAAGGGAGGCTCCTGCCCTCCCTAGCAGACACCCGTCTTCTAAAACCGAGACAGTGTATTATTCTTGAAATATCTTGAAATTAGGAGTCCCTATTTGTGTCACTAATTCTGATTTCACAGGTAGGAGTTGTTCTACTAGTGGTATTTTTGCTTAGGGAAAAAAACCAACGTAATGCAAACAATTATTAAAATAACCCCTACTTCTTCTTTTTCATTAAAATCTCTTGTCTCCCTGTATCTGTTATCTTCCTACAGGTTTTGCAAATCTCTGAGTGAATAACTCATTCATAGTCATTGTTGCTCCAAAGTCTACGACATAGGAAGCTGGCAAAATTACCCCTTCTCCTTTGCAGTCTGAATTTTCTTAAGGGGATAAAATAATTCGCAACATGTATTAATATGCACAGTGTTACACTATCCAAATGTTTGAGCAAAATGTATAAATGAATATGTACAAGCTTGTCCAAACAAAAAGACATCTGGTTTCTCTAAAGAAATTATGCTGTACATTCCTAGGCCTGACATTTATTTCCAAAAAGCTTAATGAATGTTTGGATACTACAGATTTGATTTTTAGGACTACTTAATTGCAGAACTACTCTGCAGAACATTTGACCACAGTCTGATGTCAGAAGTACATTTCCATCATTTCCATGGAGACACCATGTAGTCTTCTGACCCTGGTGTAAGAGTCCTCAACCCTGCTGAACTCAGTTCAGGTAGGTATTTGCGGAACAGGACACATGACTTCACAGGGGAACTCAAGTTCACCTTTACCTAGGAGGAGTTTATCTAAGATTTCTTTACCTCCTTGATTTATTTCTCCTCTTTATTGACATAGAACTAAAAGAGAAGTTAAATTCCTGAGAAAAAATCCTTTTTTCCTGGTTAATCTGAAAGCACAGTCTGAATAGAAAAGACTGAGAAGAATCAGCTAAGATTCAGAGGTGCTAATATATTTTATCATCCAATCTCCTCAATGATGAGAACTCACCATGGTAACAACCACCCACTAAATCAACAGTTTCTTTTTAGCAGGACAAAAACCAGAGAATCTAGGCAAAAAATAGAGTGGTAAAGAGAGAGGAAGTTTCTTAAAGTGATAATTCAGTCTCTCTGGGCTCTTTCTTTTTTCTGTTTGTTTTATCTAGCTGGCTGAGAAATGTAGTATTCTCTCCAGATGAGGTGAAGATAGTCTTCACTAGAATTGAAAGAAGTATTTAATGAACCCCAGTGATGATATCCCTGGTAACAGAATAACGAATTGCAGTAAAACGTCTGATTTGCTTTGTATTCACAGAAGTTCAACTTAATAGTAAAACTTAATGTTCTACTAGAACAAAACAGGTTATCCGTCCTGAAAGCTCTTTCTAAGTAAAAGGAAGAATAAAACAAAGGCAAGGAAGAATAAAACAGGCAGGCAGTGCAGCAAAAATGTTTTCCACTTACTTTGTTTTTTTAATTATTTGAAGAGCTGTACATAATGCTAAGCTTATATGCAAATGCGGAAATGCTTTCTCTATGAAGTATGATGCAATCTCCCTATTGACGCAGTTCTGCCAGAGCTCAGGCTAGCTCAGAGAAACACACCAGTAGCCGTGCCAGGTGTGGGGAACTATCTTGGCTTTATCGGTGCCGAAAGGCAGAAAAAACCTTTGAGCCTTGTGCTCAACAGGCAGGATTGTCAGCTGCAGCCAAGGAGCAGGTAAAGGAGGAGGAGGAAGCTCACGGTGGGAGGTTCCAGCAGAGAAAGGCTTATTGCTAAGGGGAATCAGTGACCAAAGAGCCCCGAGCACAGCTGTGCCCAGAATTTTGAGCAGCAGCGACACAGTGGGAGGGTACAAACAAACAGCCAATGGGAAATCCAGGAGGGAGGAGTGAAGGGAGTGGGTTACAATGCAGGGACTAACAGGGATGAGGGGGAGGAGAGGACCAGTCATGTAGGCCAATGGGGCCTTGAGGGTTAGGGGATTGACAGGGAAGGATCCAGAACAAAGGGCAGGGTTTACAATGATGGACGAGGGGTAGGGGCAGGGTTGTAGTGACTGGCAGGGAAGGTTCGGGAGTAAGGGGTTGGGTTTACAATGAAGGGCAGTTCAGGGGAGGATACAAGTCTTAGGGGTAAACTAACTTGGAAGGAGCAGGGGGGAGTACAAGAATGAACCATATAACTGACAAACTTAAGCATACAACCACAAATAAACTTTAACATTTGCCACAATACCCTATAATGTCTTCTTCAGTATGCAAAAAGATGCAAAGTGGTATGGGGGAGTGGCATGACAACACATATGTTTCTCACCATTCCTTCACTGTACAGTTTAACAGCTCCATATCACAGGAGGTGCTGTACCCCTCCAAGCCTTAAATTACATGCACCATCAAAGTTCTTAACGTAAACAGTATGAACTATTTTTATGTTTCATAAAGGAGCTGCTTACTCCCCTCCTCCTCCCTTAGCTCTACAGTTGCTGTGCTCCAGGAGGGATGCAACATTCTTTCTGAATCTCAGTAGGAAAGGCGCAGCAGCAAATGGTGTAACAAAACTGTTTTAATAATAATTTAAAAAAGTAACACAACAGAAATAGGAAGAGAAATACAAATTAGCATGTAAACCTTATGCTTTTTCAGGTGCTGGAAATCCTACTCTTCTGCAGCACCCGATAGCACCACAGCATGATCCATACAACATGATCCAACATATCTGTGGAGATGTTAATTCCTACCCAGTACCATGTCTCTTTATACCTAGTGTAGCAAACAAAACTAATCATCCTGTTTTGACATTTGTTTCTCCATAATGCTTTTTCTGTATGCCTCAGTACATCTGCCCTCCACTGCAATATCCTTGGGGCTATGCAGCAGTCACTCATGTAAACATATGGATATACTAAGCCACAGACCCAGTGTGTCTCTTGAACATAATGTCTTCCCTAAGCCTCAAAATGCAACAGTATTTCTTGGTTTTATCCCTTGGGGAGCTGAGACAGAAAAAGGTATACAAGAAAAAAACTGGACTGGAAAAAAAAAAAACTGATGAGATGACAGCCTGTGGCAAATGGTGTGTCTTCCCACTCTTGAAAGTCTAATGGTGCCTACAACTCTGAAGTTTTATCATTCCTCTGCTGTCAACAAACATTGACACTGCTCTTCACAGCTCACCAGAGCTTTTGGGCTAGCTCTGGTCCACTCCGGTGCTGGCAGCAGTCCGGAGTGGGTAACAGCAAGGGAGCGACGGTCCCAATGCCGAACCTCCAGAGACCCGATCCCTGCCGGGCTCTGTAAACCCCAGACGTCGTGGGTCGCAAGCAGAAGAATGGAGGAGGCTCAGTCTCTTATACTTCCCAGGAACAGGTTTATTAACAGGGAAAAGGAACGGTGACAAAGGTTCAGGCTGGGACGGCGAGACAAGAGAAAGAGCCCCGACCACCTCTGTGCACTGGGTTTTAAGCAGGGGAGGGTACCATCCAGGGACCAATCAGGGCTTACACAGGGAGGAGTCAAGGGAGGGGTTCACAATGCTGAAGGCCAATGGAACTACAACAGAGGTGGGACTACAACTTTGTAACAAATCATGTACTAGGTAAGGGATAAAAGACATAGAAGGGACTGGAAGGAAAGGTGGGGTTTACATTGACGGATGGGGAGAAGGGGGTGGGTGAAGGTGACTGGCAAGGAACTTTCAGGAACAAGAGGAGGGGTTAACAATATTGACATTTGGGGTCAGAACCATTACGTAACAATAGGGGAACAACAGGAACATACCAACTTAACACTTAACAAAATTAAACAAGCAGACTGCAACAAAACATCTGTGTAATCAGTGCTGATTTAAGTAGAAGATAACAGTAGCTGTTGGTGTTTGTTTTTCCATTATCTTTAGTGACACACAGGTGTGCAAGAGATCTGCTTATGATGGGCTTTGTGACTGTCCTTTCTCTGTGCTCTTTAAAAACAAATGAAAGGCTTCCAAATGTCACACAAAGGAAGTAGTCGTTTCATACACAAAGTTCAGAAGCATGAACATTTACATTCAGTGCAAAAATCTCTTCTTTTTCTCTTCAATATCCAATTCAGCACACTAGATATATTTGCCTGGTAGATGAAACAAAACAGTATAGGAGAGACAGTAGAACTGCTAGAGTTTGAAGGCATGGTGTCATCAAGGCACAGGGCCATGTGAGATCACATTGGTCTCCTGATTAAGGAAATTAAGCACTGATTAGTCAGCTTAGTCTTGCCTCTTCAGTGTTCATGTAAGGATGCTTGTTAAATTAGTAGATGAAGTTACCTGAAAGCAATAACTCATTTATGTTCTTCTATTCTTTGATTCCTTAACTGAGGCTCTATTTCCTGATTGAAATTTATTTTTCTGATTTGTGACTGTACCAAGTACTTGCAGCTTTTAATTAAATTAATTGTACAATGTCTCTGACTCTATGACAATTTCCTCTCCCTCAGGGGTACTGTGAAGGTACAGTAGCAATGTATTATGCATGTTCATAGTATTATGATAAATTTAGAACAATAATATTTCAATAAAAAATATTTGGGTTTTTATCAGAGGGAATGGTACATAGTAAACAAGGTACCATTGAAAAATAAGGAGAAAAAGCAGATAATGAAGACAGTTGCTTAAATTATCTCCAGCTAGGCTGCATACTGAAAGATGGAGGATGACAGTGGGATACATCAAAAGAAGTTCTAAGGCTCATGATGAACTCAGAGAAAGCTTCATGGCCCAAAATCTCATTTTCTTCTCTTTGTGAAATGTTAGTGACCGCCATTGAAAATTCCAAGACATGTCAGACCACTGAAGGCACTGAGAGGCCCTTGGCCATCCACCCATTCTGCTCATGAGTCCAGGCCCTTTTAAGATCCATCCCGTGCTATTAGTCTGTAATGGTTTAGATTTTCCAATCTAAGTTTCCCAGCCAATGCACCAAATAATGCAATGGGTTTAGCACTGGCTAAAATCACCAGTGCACCTACTAGAATTATTTACTCATTTCCTGCTGTGGGGTATGAATTAGGAGGAGGGCAAAGCAGGCTCAAAACTTAAAAGGTATAGAGAAAACTTTATTAACAGAACTAAAAGAATAATAAGAATGAGAATAAAACCTTCAGAACCCTTTACTTCTCCCTGCCTGACTTCTTTTCTTTCCCAACTGACAACACAGAGA
Source organism: Parus major (assembly GCF_001522545.3). NCBI lineage: Eukaryota > Metazoa > Chordata > Aves > Passeriformes > Paridae > Parus > Parus major. The sequence continues at coordinate 81,583,659 of NC_031769.1, forward strand.
CAAAATCTAGGATTTTCTGTCAGCTACCATCTCTACAATAGTCTTTCATCAGTTCTTGTAGGGAGCAGTTTCTCTTGCCATGCAGACTTCTCCACAAGAAACAGTTCTCTCATGGCTTTTTAATTTCCATGAATAGCAGCCACCCAGAAAATCTGCAGTTGCAAAGTTCCTCCCATTTTCACAGCCTTTCCACAGCTGAGTTCATAGGCCAAGCCAACTTACAGGGTATTATTTTGAGCAAAGGTTCTCTTCATCTATCTCTGCAATCATCTTCATCTCTGGGAACAGAGGTCTTCTCTCCCTGGGGGCAAAGGGTCTTCATCACTCTCATCTCTCTCTCTTTTCAAGCTTCTCATGGGATCACAGCTACTTGAACATCAGCTTTGCTTCATTATGGATGCCTCTACTCATGTCTGTTTGAACACTCCATCCCCCCATACTTTCTCATTAATTAAAGGGGGTATTCTGGTGTATCATAGTCCATCTCCATGGCCTTACCAAAAGAACTTTCGGCCCAATACTAAGGCATCTTCTCATTCTCCTTCCATCTGGGACATGACTCCTTCTTTACTGACCTTGGTGTCTTCATGCTGTCTTTTATGTGTTTCACTTTTCTCTCACTCGAGAGAGGATCAATGTTTTGCAAAGTGAAAAAGTTAATATCTGGCCTGGGGCCTGTGGATAGTCATAATGATTTCTACCGGGCACTGGCCAAAGCAGTCACAGTGATGGATTTCAGGCTGCACTGGGGGCTGTGCCAAGATCTCAGGGGGCCCAGCCAGAATGGGAATGGTGGTGGCTGCTCTGGCCTCACGGCTGGTCTCTGGCAACTGCTTCCTTCAATTTCAGCTAAGGCCCAATGGCTTCCTCACCCTCTGCCTGGCAGCCTCTGGGGCAGCACAGGCCACAGTGGAGGGGGTCTGGCCTGGTCTGTAGCTGTTCCTGGGGCCCAGTGGACCCCAGCTTGGCCCAGGCTGGCAGCAGGGCAGGGCTTAGTGTCAGCAAGATGTCAGTGGCTGCAGCCCGGCTCAGCATCAGCCAGGGCCCCGTGGCTTCCCATCCCCCCACGCCGGCCACTGCTGGGGCTTGGCCCAGCCCCACAGGCCACACAGGCTGCGGCAGAGCGGGGCTGACCTGACTGGCACCCAGTTACCTCTTCAAGGCTGGAAGCAGGAGAGCTTTCCAAGGCTTGCCTGTCTTTAAAATGTGGATCTCACAGAGGTGGACCTACTTTCTAAATGGTTTAATAGGTCATCAATTCTCAGAGCTAGCCAGCAATTCGTTTTTGCTAGGCACAGAGGAAGCTCTTAGAAGCTTCTCTCAGAAAGAGAATTTCCGTGGGCGGCTTCTTCCCTCCTCACCAAATGTCAATTAATGCAAAACAGGCACATAGTCCCTGTTAGTCTGCTCTGTGCTGTAGGTTCACTTGTCTTTAACCATATCATGGCACACCTGTGTTCCAGGCCATGAACCTAATTGCTATGCCTGAGCTCTGGACTGACTGCCTGGTTTGACTTCAGACGTGTCTTGCCACCTGCCTTCAAACTGATGGGCTGGATCTGACAAGAGGTAGAATTAGCCTACATTTATGGATAACTCCTTGCCTTGCTTCAAATGTGGTCATGGATTTTTGCTTCAGTTTTCAAGTCTGAGGAAAGCATAGTCTTCTCAGGGCTTGAGAAAGATCTGAGAATGAAAACAACATTGGGTCTCAAAAGTTATTTGTGCTCAAGGCCTTTTTGTGTCACAGTACTCAATTGAACTGGAGAGCAAAATATTCCTCCTTAAGAGATGCATCACTGACATCAGACTTTACAGGAGTCAATAAATCCCAGATTAGACTTCTGAAGATAACAAGAGCTCAGGGAGGAGGAGTAATCTATCTTGGTGGCTTTGGAGATTTTGCTTATTATCTGAAAATGTGCTGAATGAAACTGGAGTGTCCTTCAGGCATGGGAAAGACTCTGATCCAAACTTTAATATTAATCAATCCTGGTGTTTGTGTCTCAATCCAACAGCATTTAACTAGTGAAAATTAATAGTTCTGATTTTCTTCATTTTTTATGGGCACTTATTCTACATAATTTTTCATGATTCACAGCAGCTGCAAATCTAGTCAACAGGCAGCTCATAATTCAGCCAGCACAGAATGTGTATTTTTATGACAGGTAACTTTGTTCTTATCATATAATTTGAAAAGTGGACTATTAAAAATGTATTTCTCCTTGCAGAAACTTGACTTTTACCTTGAACACAAGGTAAAAGAGACAGCTTCTATATCCCACAGACGAGAACATTTATTTAAACCTTTTTTTAGGGAAAGGTGACAATAAGCAAAATATCATAAATTTTGTTAAGAAAAAACAGTTTCCATGGATTCCATAAAGGCAACAGTCACAGACCAAACAGTCCAAATAATTTTTTAATGTAAAGTGTGATCAGGTGGATTATCTCCTTTCACTGGTGGTCAAGGTTAGGGAGGAAGTTGAAAGACTAAGGAGTATTAGGGAGAGTGAAAGGGAAATAGACTGGTGGAGTTTGGCCCTTACATCTTTAAGGGAGACCCACCAAAAGTCAGAGGACTCATATGCCTCCCACTGTCAGGCAATAGAAGGGCATGTGGTAGATGAAGAGAAGTGGAAATGGATCCCTATTTGGGGAGGTAATAATAAAAATTCTTCCCAACCCCCATCCCCTAGCTAGGTGCCACTTCAGAATAGGTATGAGGACCTGGATCTAGAGAGCCAACCAGATGATTTAGAAGAAAATTATCTCCCCAGTGAGCCTCCCAATTATGATTCATATGTAAGATGGACCACCACCTCTAACATCAAAAAGAAAAGAAGGGTGATTGTAGTGGGTGACTCCCTTCTGACTGGACCAGAGGGCTCCATATGTCAACTGGACCCATCCCACAGGGAGGTCTGCTGCCTCCTTGGGGCCTGGGTATGGAATATCACTAAAAGACTTCCTGGGCTGATTCAGCCCTTTGATTATTACCCACTGCTGATACTTCAGGCTGGCAGTGATGAGGTTGAAGGGAGGAGTGTCAGGGCAATTAAAAGGGACTTTAGGGTACTAGGTCAAGGGGTTGATAGGGCAGGGGCACAGGTAGTGTTCTGCTCAGTCCCTTTGGTGACTGAGAAAAATGGTGAAAAGAATAGGAGAACTTACATCATTAACAAGTGGCTCAAGGGTTGGCGTCATTGGCAAAATTTTGGATTCTTTGATCATAGGGCAACTTTTACAGCACCTGCCCTGCTGGAACCAGATGGTCTCCATCTCTCTGTTAAGGGCAGAAGGTTTCTAGCTCATGAACTGGCAGAAGTAATTGAGAGGGCTTTGAACTAGCTTTGAAGGGGGAAGGGGATACAGCTGGGCTGTCTGGAAGCAGGCCCAAGGGTGGTGAGCCTGAGGTAGGGGTGAAATCAGTAGCCCAGCTAAGGTGCATGTATACCAATGCACACAGCATGGGTAATAAACAAGAAGAGCTGGAGGCCATGGTGCTATAACAAAGATATGATGTCGTTGCCATCACAGAGATGTGATGGGATGACTCACATAATTGGAGCACTGCACTGGATAGCTGCAAGCTCTTCAAAAGAGACAGGACAGGGAGAAGAGGTGGAGGGGTGGCCCTTTATATTAGGGAAGCTTTTGATGCCGTGGGTGTTGAAACTAGTGATGATGAAGTTGAATGTCAATGGGTAAGAATTAAGGGGAAGGCCAACAAGGCCTATCCTAGTGGGAGTCTGTTATCATCCACCTAACCAAGAAGAAGAGGTGGACTAATTCTATAAGCAGATAGATAATGTTTCAGGATCATCAGCCCTTGCTCTTGTAGGTGACTTCAATCTGCCAGACATCTGCTGGGAACTTACAGCAGAAAAGAGGCAGTCCAGGAAATTTTAGAGTGTATGGAGGACAACTTTTTGTTGCAGCTGGAGGGTGAGCCCACCAGGGGAGGGACTATGTTAGATCTGTTGTTTGCAAATAGAGGTGGGATGGTGGGAGATGCGGTGGCTTGAGGCTGCTTGGGGCATAGTGATCATGACATTATAGAATTCTTGATATTTCATGAAATCAGGAGGAACACCAATAAGACTTTTGCATTGGACTTCCGGAGGGCAGAATTTGGTCTATTCAGGAGACTTATTCAGAGAGTTCCTTGGAAAGCAGCCCTTGAAAACAAAGGAGTTTAGGAAAGATGGGGATGCTTCACAACAGAGATCTTGAGGGTACATGAACAGACTGTCCCTTTGTGCCAAAAGACAAGTCAACGAGGTAAACATCCAGCCTGGATGGGCAAGTAGCTTTTGGAGGAACTTGGAAATAAAAAGAGGATGTGTCATCTTTGGAAGGAGGGTCAGGTCCCTTGGGAAGTATTTAAGGGGGCTGCTAGAGCATGTAAGAAAAAGATTAGGGAGGCCAAAGCTCAGTTTGAACTTAAAATGGCAACTTCTGTAAAGGATAAAAAAGAATGTTTTTACAAATATACTAATGGTAAAAGGAAGGGTAAGACCAACCCTTGTTGTTTATTAAATGCGGGAAGGAATTTAGTAACTGCAGATGAGGAGAAGATGGAAGTGCTCAGTGCTTTCTTTGCCTCAGTCTTTAGTGGGAAAACAGCTGGCCTTCAGAACAACTGTCCTCTTGGGTTGGTTGATGGTGTCAGGGAGCAGAATGGTCCCCCATTATCCAGGAGGAGGCAGTCAGAGAACTGCTGAGATGCTTGGATATTTATAAATCTATGAACCAGATGGGATCCACCCCAGGGTGCTGAAGGAGCTGGCAGATGAGCTTGTGAAACCACTCTCCATCATTTACAAACAGTTTTGGCTCACTGGTGAAGTTCCAAATGACTGGAAGCTGGTCAATGTGACACCCATTCACAAAAAGGGTAGCAAGGAGGATCCTGGTAATTATAGACTAGTTAGCCTGCCCTCAGTACCTGGTAAGGTAATGGAGCAGTTTACACTGAGTGTCATCATGGAGCATTTAGAGGATGGCCAGGGTACCAGACCCAGCCAGCATGGGTTTAGGAGGGGTAGGTCGTGTTTGACCAACCCAATCTCCTTTTATGACCAGGTGACCCACCTAATGGATGCGGGAAGAGCTGTAGATGTTGTCTATTTGGACTTCAGCTTTGACACTGTATCCCACAGCACACTTCTGGAAAAGCTGGCAGCCCTCAGCTTGGACAGGGGCACTCTTTGCTGGGTTAAGAACTGGCTGAATGGCTGGGTGGTGGTGAATGGTGCTGCATCCAGCTGGGGGCCAGTAACTGGTGGTATCCCTCAGGGGTCTGTGTTGGGCCCAGTTCTGTTTAATGTTTTTATCAACGACATGGATGAGGGAATTGAGTCCTTCATTAGTAAATTTGCAGATGACACTAAGCTGGGAGTGTGTGCCTATCTGTTGGAAGGTAGAATGGCTCTGCAGAAAGACCTGGAATGGCTGGACGGATGGGTAGAGTCCAACATGATGAAGCTTAAGAAGTCCAAGTGCCAGGTCCTGCATTTTGGCCACAATAACCCGCTGCAATGTTATAGGCTGGGGACAGTGTGGCTGTACAGTGTCCAGGTGGAAGGGGACCTGGGGGTACTGGTTGACAGCCGGCTGAATATGAGCCAGCAGTGTGCCCTGGTGGCAAAGAAGGCCAACAGCATCCTGGTCTGGATCAGGAATAATGTGGCCAGCAGGAGCAGGGAGGTCATTCTTCCCCTGTACTTTACGCTGGTGAGGCCTCACCTTGAGTTCTGTGTCCAGTTCTGGGCCCTCAGTTTGGGAAGGACATTGAGACACTTGAGCACATCCAGAGGAGGCAACAGGGCTGGTGAGGGGCTTGGAACACAAGCTCTATGAGGAACAGCTGAGGGAGCTGGGGTTGTTCAGCCAGGAGAAAAGGAGCCTCAGGGATGACCTTATCACTCTCTACAACTTCCTGAAAGGTGGTTGTAGTCAGGTGGGGGTTGGTCTCTTTCACCAGGTAGCAACTAACAGAATGAGAGGACACAGTCTCAAGCTGCATCAAGGGAAATATACATTGGATATTAGGAAAAAAGTTTTTATGGAAAGAGTGATAAAGTACTGTAATACTCTGCCTCGGGAGGTGGTGGAGTCACCATCCCTGGATGTGTTAAAAAAAGACTGGATATGGCACTAGGTGCCATGATCTAGTTGAGGTGTTAGGGCATGGGTTGGACTTGATGATCTTGAAGGTCTCTTCCAACCTAGTAATTCTGTGAATTCTGTAAACAGAGTTTTGACACAGGATTAAGCTTTACGTTGTTTCACATCTCAGAAATGTTTAAGGATGGATATTTCCCAGGGATCTGGTTCCATCTTCCCTGCCATTCCCAAAGGTAAAGGAAACCCGCAGTGAGGTTCACCCTCCAAAGCGCCTTTTCTCCAGACTTTTAAACCCAGCTTCCTCAGCCTCTCCACACACATGACTTGCTCCAGCCTCCTAACCACCTTCCCCAACAAGATAGTTCAGCTCAGTAGGCAATGGCAATATACATTGGCTGCATGTCACTCTATCCCAAATGGCTAGATCCCAATCCACATTGGATTAACTAGGGATTTCTTCACACAGCAGCAACTGAAAAGTGGGCCTCTGGATGCAAAATAAAACAATCAAACTATGGTGAAATCAGAAAGTACCTTGAACTTCACTAGCATAAGAGATCTGATAGCCAGGATGAATTGTCAAGAAAAAACAGTTTTGAAGATCACAAGAAGATTGAATCAAGGCTGCCAACAGGAAATAAGTTCGAATCAAGTAGAAGAGATGCTGAAAAAAATGTATGTTTGTATGATTGTATGATGTTTAACCCAATCATTGTAGTAAAATAGCTTTCCTAGAATGGTATATAAGCTTATGTAGCCCACAGTAAAATTGGATTCTGATCACTGAGTCAGTTGTCCTCATCTCTCTTATCACCAATATCAAACTGCTGTCACAAACTAAAAAGAGCAGGCAAGGCAGTTGTTTTTTGAGGTGTTTTTTTTCACATATAGACACAGAATTTATTACTAGAATACCACTTTGCATCAAACAGCACAGAGTGCCCAGAAACAAGAAATTGAAGTGAGCTGTTCTTAATGTCTTAACAAATTACAGAACGTATTTTAAGGAATATCCCACATCCAGCTTTGAAGTTAGCTCTGCTTGGAGCAGGAGGTCAGCCTAGGTGGTGTCCAACAAATTCATTCAAATTAAATTACTCTGGTTTTATTCTGTACCTTGAAACACTCAGGAAAGTTCTATAACACACTTAAAAGAATATTATCTGTAAAGACAAGAACAATTGAATGACTGGATGAAGTAAAGAACTCTAAAAACCTTTTTAAAATGGAGATAAATGGAGGTGAAAGAACATATTGGTACTTGAGTTCAACACTTAGAAACCACAAGAGGTTTCTAAAATACCCATTAACATCTTACTTAAAGCTCTCTACCAGTCTGTTTTCCCTGAATTATCAATTCAACCCCAGAGTCTGATTTGCATCCCTGCCCCACTGCCTCCACTGTGTCACTCCACAAATGCGAGTGGAGTCACACAGTAGAAAGGCCACTTTAGTAGAAAAGTAGAAAAGACAACTTTAGTTTAAGATCAAACACACCCAGGCACTTGACGGGCATCTGATTGGTAGGTGGCTGGCACATGATGAGCATGTGTCATGTGCTGGGCACTTCATTGCTGCGTGATGGATGCACACCTGTGATGTGATGCGTGTGATCAGTATTGGACCAAAGGCTTTTACTCAGTCCTGGCCCCTCAGTCCCATGATTACTGACCACTGGTCCAAGTGACACAGCTGGAAACATGACACAGGTTTTTGAACACAAAAGGCCTTCCCTGGAACATTTAGGAAACCTTCCTACAAACCTCTGAGAAGCCTCCCAAACTTGTTAAATCCAGCATGTTTCCACTCTACAAAATACAGCAAAAGGATCTAGACTGCAAGAAATCTGTTGCAACAAAACAATTTTGTCAGCAGAGCACCACTAACACTGTGATGTGACAGAATCATCAATACAAAGGTGACCATGTTGGATCAAACCCAAAATACGTCTTCTTTGTGCTGATTCTAGTATCCTGTTTCTCCTGCCCAAGAGAAGCTGGGCAACTGAGCCTGATCCCCTTATATCAAAAAGTCCATTTACTTTTCAGCCATCTTAGAGCACCAAGCTGGCATATACATGTTTGCTGCAAATTCTCCCTTCCAAGGGGTGACAGACAGCTTGGAGCCATGGACTCAATAAAGACTATTTTTATATTTTTTATGTTTTTATTTTACATTGTAACCTACTTCCTCACCCTCCAAATACTTTGTGCTCCACAGAATACAAAACTTCTCTCTCCCTCTTTCTTTTCCCCCTTTACATTAATATGCTGTCTGTTCCAAAGACTCCAGACACCTTTCCTTGTAAAGTCAAATAATTCACTGGTAAGTGCTAGCTTACTGATGAATAACTCACCTCAGAGGAATTAATCTTAATTCCTAGCTATGTCCTGGGGAACGGATTTTCTGCTCAGAACTTGTCCACTTGTCTCCTCATGATACCATGCTACATAGTTTAGTAAGTTATTGCTTCATATAGGTCTCATTCTAACAATATCTTTAGACCATCATGTCTATAACAAAATGCAATACTTTGTTTTGGATTTGCTTGTTTGATGTTGGTCTTTTTCATCCACAGGGGATGCAGCTGGACTGTCAGATCTCCAGTCTTGGATACTGACCTAATGTTTCCCAAATATATTTACCATGGTGTTGCAGTGAGGGTGGCTGTGGCAAACCTTTAGGTCCCCTAATTTCAGGGCAGAGGGTGGTAAGAAAATAAATAGGAGTGGGAGCAATAGTTGGCACCAGGAAAATAACGCTTTAATGAGGAATAAAAGAAAATAGGGATGATGCCCAAAAGCCAAACAACAATGACCAGAGGGAGCTCTGTGGGGGTTACCAACCAAAGACAAGAACAAAGGAAGGCACAATGATATATAACTTTATGGGATGAATATTCTAGTAGTCTAACCATATAGGGAGCAACATTAACCAGTCTGTAACTGACACGTAACTTATTTAACATAACAACAGAGGGGTATCTTGGGAACTTAAATGAAAAATTCCCATGGCTTCAGATAGCTAGATGGCTCTTCAGAGGCAGTAGTCAGCTGGCTTAGTCCCTGGCCAGGCTGAATTCCACACCCTGGGTAACAGTCCAGTGCAGTGCACTGATCCGAGGCTACTCCAGCTTAGGCTGACCTTGAGCTATCTGAAATACTGCTTTTTTTTTTTGTACATATGTAAACATCCTCAGATGGCTTAAACTTTTGGCCATCAGTGAATGTTAAGACAGCACTCAATACCAGAACCCAGACCAAACTGTGCAGTATCCAGAATTTGATTCTTCAGTCAAAGAATCTCTTGGTTGCCTTTCTCATATCTATCTGTCAGATAACAAGTAGAGACATCCTTTTCTAACAGACTGTGAATGAAAATGGAAAATTATACTCTTATTGGATATAGTAGAAGACACAATGGAACTGCAAGTTCTAGTGCTCTTCATATAGCTCATTTTTTTAATGGCCTACAAGAAACTGCAAAAGGAACCCATGACAAAAGGGTGTTCTCTGGACATCTTCTGTGTCCTTTTGAAAGAGGTTAGAGGTTAAACAAAATTATTGTAGTTTTTCTTGCTTACCTTCACTCAGAGCAAATGTGAGTGCAGCCATATTCAGGTTACACATCAGTGCTCCAAGTGCCAGCCAGGAAATAAATTATGCACAGCAGTAATGAAGTGCCTTCCAGATTCACAGGAAACTGCTGTCCAGACAAACACACATTTCCTAACACAGTCTGAAACTAAATGAAGTATCATTAGGGAAGATAATATTGATAAAGGAAGTATTCAAGAATGAAAAATTACCTCATAATCTCACTTATTCACATCTTTTTAAATTGCTATAATTGGGAATTCTAGGTTTTCATTTTAACATTTTAATATTGTTAGTTATTGTTATAATGTTAGCATTACCACGGTATGTAAAGATGTAACATGTTGGTCTTAAGCACTCAGAAATGGAGGAATTAAGGGCAGATACAAAGGAATATTCAAAGTCTTATCATCCTCTCTAAAAAGAATATCAGAAATTATGCAAAAAGAAAAAAGGATGAATGTTGGATAGGTTTTGGACCCACTTTTATCCTGAGCCAAAAGTCTTTGTTGTATTGTAGTAACATTGGTTTATATTTTTTGCATACATAAGTGAACTTTTTTAGTCCACATGCCCATGGCATGAAGCAAGAATATCAGTCCTGTGCTGAGATGGCTCTCTCGCAACTGAAACCAAAATAAAATCTTCATTTTACTGATAAATTTAAGTAACAGTTCAGTTGTATCCTACTTCTTTCCCTTCAAATATCATTTATTTTTAAGAGGCAAGTTTATTTGGAATTAGACCTTTTGCTTTGTCTCCTGTAATTTTTCAGTTAATGCACTTTAAAAGAATATTTAGACAACTAGTAGCACTGATAACATAGAAAATTATAAAAAGCCACAGTCCTTGATCAAACAGTTTCACTGGGATGGAATCAAATTATTGTGGATTCAAAGTAATTAATTTCCCTCTAATATGTTTCTGCAACAATGCTGCCAAGTATCTAACTGCTAGAAGAGAGTAACAGCTCCTTTCCAAACTTCTAACCCTACACTGTTGATACAGGAGACCATATATGTCTCTCAACACCTAAAGCTTGTAGCAGCTCATGTCAGGCATGGAAATAATAATTAGCATGATAAATATTTAATATGAACATGTCTGGAATTTCCACCATAGGAAAGGTATAGGGATCAGAGAGGTAGTCTCAAATCAGAGTGAGGTTTTTTTTCCTGAGATGCCTCTTGGAGAGAGAAGAGAAAGGAAGTGGAAAAGGACACAAAACTTCAGAAGAGAGATGGATGTGATGTACCTTGGCTTGAGGTACTTCCTCTAAGAGCATTCTTATTTGAAAGCTGAATGTAATGGGTGGGATTGTTAAAATTGTCTGGACTAAAATGCTCAGTAGCTCCATCTGGAAGATGACAGTGAATGAAGCAGAGATTTGTACCTGTTCCTCTGTGGTCTTACATTTCTACCTGTAGCCTGGATGGTGGCAGAGTCCATCTTCAGCAAATCTGTACAGCATTCTTGTCACCGCTGAAGATGAATAGATCACACGGACACAGGTCGAGGTGCGGTGAAAAGAAGAGAAAGTTTATTTTTCCTCCCAGGATTTATAAGGTTTTGACCATGGCCAGGGATTGGATGGTCAGGATAACACTTTCTCACTGCACTGGCCATAAGAAATGCCCATCAGAAGACGTGTAACAGAAAGAATATACACATGTCTATGTTTACAGTTACTGTCCTGGGAAGTCCTTAGAAAACTATGTTAGCAAGCTCAGAAGCTGAGTTTTCAGGGCGACACATACTGACCTAGGGATATGGCTATTAGGATTTGCCAAACTCAGGCAAACTCAGGAGTGGAATTCTGTTGCCACTTCATGCCTGCAGGACCAACTGGTATCAAGGCTGAGCAGGTTTTGGCCAAATGCAGACACATATACATGTGAGCAGCATGTGTGCACATATGCACACACTAGCGCACAGCCACACTGCAGGGTGTCAGCACAGACAGGCACACACAGCCAGCACCAATGGCCCTGTCCTGTCCCCTCTCTCGCTAAGGAAGAGTGAGCAAAGACACTGGGAGGACCACGTTGCCTACACTGCTTGAAGAGGGAGCTACACAGGCAAGGAAAAAAAAATCTCATCATAATGTGAGGCCGTATCATCCACAGCAAACACTGCATAAAGCACTTTGGGGATGCTCTCCCCAGGAGAGCTCCAGAGCAGAGCAGGCTGTCCAGGGAGAGATGCAGGATGCACAGCTGGTGGCTTTCAAGCTGTGACTTTGCAAATCCCAGACTGGAAAAACCTCCTGTTGTTCTGCTCAGGAGGAGGAAGTTGAGGAGCAAGCTTAGTTTGAAGTGGGGTTCCAGGGCCATGGGCAGGAGAGAAGAGGCCCCAGGTGGGGCTGGTCAGGGCCAGGATCTGGATATACCCACCCCTCCGATGGGATGTGGGACTGGAATTCTTCAGATGGAGCTCAGTTAATCAGGGCCAGCAGCTGCAAAATTTCCACTACCATTCTCCTCATCTGTGTTACCAAATCCATGGAGCAAGCTGGAGAACCAGATTTCCTTTACCTTTTCTTTTTCCTAACCCCGAGATAAGCTGAAGAAGGCAGAGAGACTGCCTGATCTGCTTTTTGTAAAGTAAATCTGATTCTGAAAGCAGCAAGTGCTTGCTAATGCAATCATCATTTCAAAACGTGTATGATTTTAATGAAAAATCTAATCAAAGTTTTCTAAGTACACTTTTAAGCAGATGTTTGTCTTCGGCTTTCTATATTTCCATATATTCTGCAATGTATGTTTGTCGCACTATATTAGGAATGGTGAGGTGGTATGACACATACTCTCTTGTGAGTTGAACAGGTGAGCAAAAGTTTATTACTTCAGATCTTCTTTTATAGACTGATACACAAAAGTACAGAAAGGTAAAACTTATTGGTCAGTAAACTAACACATCACCATCATTGGTCAGTGGGGTACACCACCCCTCGACCTTCTCTTGCAAGAAAACAAGAAACTGACAAACAACACCTGCAAGGCTGTGTCTTCTGTTTCTGAGGATTGTTTTGATTCCTCCTTATGATTTCCCAGGCCACTTTCTCAGGCAAGACTGAGAAAGTTATGCGGACTGCTCTTCCACAGGCACTGTGCTCCGTGCTTGCTGCTTGCATTTAGCATCCATATATGTTCTGTGCTGACATCTCTGTGTTCTGTTGTATTTTATTTTGGCTTTTTGTGTGAATCAAAGGCACTTAATCAATAGAAAGAAAAGGAAGAAGTATCAATTTACTTGTTTTTGCATACACAAGCAGCAACTAGAAAAAAAGAAGGACCAAGTAAACCATGTGAGGAAGTAACCTTTGTTTTCAGCATTAAGAAGTACACACAAAGGCAAAAAAACTGCCTCTGAGTGATCAGCTACTCAAAATCATTGTGAGAGAGAGGGCATGAAAACTACCTATGAGATTTGAAAGCCAGATCTGTGGTGTTGTGTGAAAATACTAGCATAAGGAGGGGCAGAAAGAGACATGATGAGATGCAGGCAAGTTCGAGTGAAAAAGGAGGACTATATGAGTTATAGCAACATAATACACTATGCTTCAGAAAGGAGCACATTCAGTAAGAACAAAACCCAACAAGATGTAGAATGAAAGGCGATATATAAAAAGAGTGCATATGTAAAAGTGATAAATAAAACCTTTAAAAGTCATAGGTGAGGAAGAAAAGTCATGAAATGGAGAAATAATGACAAAATTCAAGCATGTAAGCAGAGGGAAAAATGCAGAAAATATTGCACACTGATATATAATGAAAACATGTAAACAAAAGGAATTCAAATAAAAGGACATGTAATGTTATATAAAAAGGGAAATAAAACATCTTCGGTAAAGAATAGTCAAAATGAGGTGATAAATAAAAGATTAAAAAAGAGGTAGAAATGAAAAGCTGTAATGTGATACAAAGAAGGCACTTTGATAGTAAAAATTAAATGGTGCAACAAAATGGCAAGTGGGAAATAACAGGAGCAAGAATACATGCAGGGAAATAAGAATCTATGTGATAAGAAAGTTAAAATAAATGTTGAGCTACAGAGCTCAACAGCCTGTGTAAGAGGTAAAAACACATAAAGTAAAATGCTTCAATGAGCGGTAAATGGAAAAATATAATGAGAAGTGCAATTTGAGGCCTAATAAATTGTAAAAAAAAAACCCCAACGTGCAGTAAGAATATAGATTAAAAAAAAGGAAAACCTGAAAAAACATAATGAGACAATAGAGGAATGGATGATGAGATAGGGAAAAATCACATCTGGTGCACATGAAACTTCTCAAAAACATAATCAAGTACTCATAAGTAGAAAAACACAATATGAGCAATGCATAGGGACTTGTAAAATGGAAATGTGTAATGGCATTTTAAAGACAAATGGGGAACAAGATCTGAATAATGAAGCTTCAGAATGAATACAGCATAGTTACGAACATTAAAGGAGGAGACATGCAAATTTAAAATGGGTAATGTTACACACCAAATAATGTAAGGTAAAAAAATCAAAGCAGGTGCTTCATTCAGGAAAACTTATAAGAAAAATTACATTTGGTGATAAACATAAAAATAAAAATTATTCTGAAAGGGGAAATTCATTAAAAAATTCAAAAATAGAAATTAATAAATAAATAAAGAAGGAAAGTTTGATATATTCAAAATCAGAAATGTGTCACGGCCTATAAAAGATGAAACATCACTAGAAATAAATCAAGCCATGAAATTGCAAGCATTAGGGAAAGTGCAGAAATAGCTCTGAGAAAGTAAACACAGAAAAAGTGCACAATGTGAAAAGTAAACATGGCAGGATTTACAGATATGAAAATGTATGCTAAGAGGCACCACCCCATCTTCAAGTTTCAAAAAATACAAAGATGGAAGTTCATTATGCATTCTTTCATTGAAACTTGAGTATGAGATACAAAATTGAAGTTTGCAATACGACATAATTCAAATCCTAATGAGATATTAAAAGAATGTATTTACTGAGGTGCAAAAGAAAGTTTACACAGAAGCAACAAAAAATTCAGTCTTGAAAAGTCATAGTAGGATGCTGGTAGTAATATATAAAATTTCTCACAAGATGTAAAATTTAACTAAAGAATGTGAGGAAAGAAAAACACACAGGGAAATCTGACACACTCAGAATACAGTACATAGTCTGTAATGGGCAGCAAAAAGGAAATTGGCTAATTTACAATGATACATGAAATTTCTAATTGTATTTAAAAGCACATAATGAGACACTGAAACAACACCAAGCAGTGAAATAAAAATAAACATGCACATCAAAAAATAAAACTGGAAATGAGATGCAAAAAATCATTCATATGGAGATCCAGAATTAAAAAAAAAGTGGGTAATGAGATCTGAAAAGGAAAACCCATAACAGGATTTGGCATCAGGAATACATAATAATTTGAAAACTTTTAGTAAGTCAAGAAATACAAAATCAGAGAGAGTAATGATAGTCAAGACCAGAAATGCATATTTAAGATCAAAGAGGAAAAATTAAATAAGGTTCAAAATTAGGTAGTGAATCCTGTGATATAGTAGGAAAAATGCAGAACAAATTAAGAAATATTAAATCCATGAAGAAATACAGAGAGGAAAATTTGTAACAGGTTGTGACAAATCCGTGTTTGATGGAAAACAAACCCTCTGGTATATATTGTAATATGAGCACTAAAGTCCACAATGATGGTCTGGAAAATGAGTAATGAGATGTGAAATCAGAAATAAAATTATTTGTGATAACAATTATTCATAATGACAAAAAAAAAATACCCAAAATGCTAATGCAGTATGACATGCAAATTGCTGAAGTAGGTACTGTAGTTGAGGTGCATAATGGAATATGGAAACAGAAATATATAACAAAGTGTGAAAAGAAAACATGTACCATAATAAAACATGCATCGCAAGCTATTTTATCTTAGAAGCAGCATGAAAATGGAACAATGGAACTGAAATGTTCAAGGGGTTCAGGGTAAGAATTTTACTTGACTGTTTGAACAGCGGGGTTAATTTACCCCAGTAAAGTCATGGGCTGTTGTGGGTTTATTTTACCCTTTCTTTAGTTTTGAGCTTGCCCCACTTCCTCATGCAGAAGGGATCTGACTCTGTTCACACAGGAGTTCCTGTCATCCAGCAATACAATACTGTAATGTGCCAGCTTTGCTCTGTGTGGCATCATCTCTTACATGTCATAGGGATAAGATGCACTGACAGATTATGTAGGAGAAGCAGCCTTTGGGAATTCTCCCTCAGGCATGTCAAGGTCACCAAGTAGCATATTGGTCGCATAAGTTTCAGCCCTAAGGCATTTATACCAGACCACCAGCAGAAATGTGGATGACTTGGTGAGGTACAGGTTTACGAAGGATTAGACATCAACAATTTCAAGCATGCTAGTAGTACATATAAACAATGGGTTTGAGTGCTCAAAGAGGAAGACAAACGATTGCTATACTTTTTTGCTACCTTATGCTTTCATCATGCCGCATGATACATAGAAGGCTCAGTTATATTGCTACAGGACACAAAATATCAGGAGCAAGCCTGAGCAAGAACACCATGGAGATCTGTTTCTCACGTGGCTAAAAAATTAACCTTTTGTTGCGAGGTTTTCTAACGTTATATAGTTTTTGCAACCAGGTTACCCTGATTGGTGGAAGGAACAACTGTCGCCTCGGGGCGAGGCGTAGCGGCCCGGTTCGTGGAAGACTTGACGGCTAAACTTACAGGCCTGTCGGGCAAATCACACGCTAACACCAATGTGGTGGACGGTGAAAAGCGTTTATTTCCGGTGAGCTAGGTTTTTATATCACCGAGTTATGATGACGTAATCACCGTGATATTATGGGTAATAGAACATTGTGGAAAGAGGGGCCCTATCTTCACGTACAACGCGAGATCTTCCGATCGGCGTTCCCTGTCTATCCACATCATCTCCCCCCCTCTCCATGAACAGAACTTTATAACAGAATGACTTACGTAATTAACAACAAACCATGAACTTGTTAGTAACGAACATCAGACGAAACCGCGGTGTGAGTACGAACTGTCATGCATTTTATCTAATCGGGTTTTTATGAACTGGGCTAACTTATTAAGAAGGCAAGGACCGAAAATAAGTATGAACACAACAACGATAACTGGTCCTGCTAACGTAGAAATAAGGGTGATAGTCCAAGGGGATTGACTGAACATTGAATTAAACCAGTTCCGTGAAGAATGCTGCTGGCTATGCTGTTCGAGTCTCTGTTGTAGCTCTGTCATGGACTGCTTGATTGGCCCTGAATAATTGGCATAGATGCTGTTGCGAAACTGCCGATGTCCATGTTGAGGACGAGAAGCGAGGTCGACGTGGAGGATCATAGCGGTAGACCTGCCAAAAGAAACTCTGAGGTTTCATTAGTTAAGTTACACAGCACAGGCTTTATAGATTTCAATGGACACCACTTAATGATGTTATCTTTCTCCACTGCGGCATATCCCCGACCTGTCAATACCAATTTCCACCCTGTTTCCCAGTCTCCCAATTCATTCTTAATTTTCACCGGTGGGCCTTCTTTTAGCGCTTTGGTAGCCCAATGCTTTTGGGAAGGGGTTTGTGTTTGATCCCCTCTGGGAAATTGGTTCAATGCTAGCATGGCGGTGGCTAGCAAGCGTGGTTGTTCTGGCGGAGGGATGTTATTGGTGAACCCTTCTGCTCTGGCTAAGGTTTCTAACTTAGATTTTAAGGTTAGATTCACTCTCTCTACGATGGCTTGACCCGTGCTGTTGTACGGGATGCCCTGCTTTAAAGTGATGTTGCACTTGGCAGCGAACTCTTGAGTTGACTTGGCAATAAAGTTTGTACCGTTGTAGCGCGTACAATGGAGACATAACCTCTGGTGGGATAAGGATAACATTTCGCAACCATTGTAAGGATCCCACTAACTGTTGCACGTCGTGCAGCGTCTTGAGGTTGCGATGAATCTTGACTGTTGGGGGTGTCACATAGGAGCTGGTGATTTCTACTCCTAGGAACGTGACAGAAGGACCTTTCTTTATC
>NC_031769.1:81601553-81609462 GCF_001522545.3 Parus major
AAGACTCGACGGCTAAACTTACAGGCCTGTCGGGCAAATCACGCGCTAACACCAATGTGGTGGACGGTGAAAAGCGTTTATTTCCGGTGAGCTAGGTTTTTATATCACCGAGTTACGATGACGTAATCACCGTGATATTATGGGTAATAGAACATTGTGGAAAGAGGGGCCCTATCTTCACGTACAATGCGAGATCTTCCGATCGGCGTTCCCTGTCTATCCACATCAAACAACACCCCTTTTGATCCTATTGGTGAGACCACAGAAAACACATCAATGACATCTGTTCGTATTGTAATGAGAAATATTCTCTTTACAACAACACAATTCTGGAGAGAAAACTGCTCCCAGGAACTGTTCCCTGGGAACAGATGAGCCCCTGACAGGCTGAAACTCTCTCAGGCTCAGGAATCCTGTCCACAAAGTTCCCCAAGCAGCAGTAGCAACAGCAGCATGTTTGGTCTCAAAGGACATTTGCAAGTCTGGTGAGTGTACTCTGCTGAAATGCTGGGGATGCTTAGTCTTTGTGTTGCCTTCTGGGGTGTCTCAAGCCATTGGACTCTGACCTTAATTCTCATCTTTGAATATTTAATGCTAAAGCAGATTTGTTCTCTGGTACATACCCCAAAGGTAATATGACATTCACATAATCTCATGCCCCCAGGATATTTCCATCCCACAGACAACTCATTCTTCCAAATTCTCTTTAGCATGGATAGCAGCTACCACTCTCATACAGAAGGCTCATTACGCCTGCAGACAGTGCCTGCAAAGAGGGAAACCTCTGAATCACAGGGAGGAGCAAGACTTTGATCATGCAGGATGTGTGCTGGAGAGGTTATACAGTCACAGGGAGGTTGCGAGCACGCTTCACCTTTACAAAACTGAGCAGAAGGTTCCCTGGGATCAACACAAGGGTGCTGAAGCAGTAACTCCAGCTGTGCCACACAGGGCCATTCTACCCCAAGATGGGTCCTTCACAGGCTGATCAGAGAAGGCACACCAGAAATGCAGACATGCTGTCACCCTGGTTGGGTGGTCTCCGCAGGAGGGGTCACTGCACAGAACATACACTGCCTTACTCCTGCTGCCTGTCATCCCTGTCACCAGCCACAGAAAAGTCACTGCTCAGAAAAGACCTGTAATTGAGGCTGACAAAACTCTTTCCATTTGGAGTAGCTTTTTGGAGAAAGGGTCTCAACCTCTTCTAGTGAGCTGGCTGAAATAGAAATGGTCAGTGCTGGCACTGACCTGTCTTTGGAAAGCCTTGCTGCCATGGTATAAACAAGCTGAGTCATCAATCCTGACTGTACAAGGGATCAGTCTGGAATGCTCCTGGGGCTAGAAGGGGTCAGCTATTAAGCAGAGAAAAGTGCAAAGCCCTCACATGATACCTCTAGAGCGCTCCCTTGTTTTATTACTTGCCACTAACAAGAAGTGTTCCATCCACTTTGTAACTGCCCACTATGATATAAGTAGTCATTAGATCCTTCATCAGTCCTATCTTTGTCTCAACAATGTCATATACTTCCTTAAGTCATGTGTTATGGGCTACTGATCATCTTTATTTAATGTTATCATGCAGCCAGCTACGCTATCTTATGCTAAATGTTATGTCAGAGGTATGGAGAGGAATGCAAATAAATGGCCAGCACACCTTTCTTTCTTTTTCTTTTTCAAAAGTGGAAAAGCTGCTAGAAACCTGTCTGTCATCTAAGCTTTGGGGAAAACTCCAGCTGATTGCAATAAAATCAGGATTTCACAAATCAAATTTTCCCTGCTTCAGAAACTCTGATCCTTTTAGTAAAATAACCTGTAAAATTTGATCTGACAAGAAGCAAAACTCTCAATGGCATTAAGCTTATTAGACTGATTCAAAAGCTAAACTAATATTGTGATTAGTGCATATTTCATGCATTATGACCAAAATAAATAAGAATACAATCACTTGCCAGAAGCAGCTGGTAACTTGTGTAATGCTGTAGAGTCAATCCAAATTACTCACTGAACTGCAGAACGCTTTAAAAATTTGATAATGTTTTGGATGAGAAATAACACCAAAATACAGGCTCTGATAGTACAGATAATAAAGCTAACAGCTAAATAGAACAGAGATACTAAATACACATCTAGACTCCATTATCTTCCCACAGCATGCTTCCCTTCTATATATCCTGCAGTCTCCATTTACACTGTCTGGTAAAACACTATTATAACCTCGCTCAGCCAGCTACAGAAAATGTTCACAGATTGTTTGAAATAAATAAGCATTCAGCAGAACTTAACTTTAATGGTGCAAGAAGTATTTTGTCAGAGCTAAAGACCAACATGAGGATTGTCTATCTTTGACAATAAATTTAACCAGTGAGTTGGTTAGTGATTTCCACCTCATGAAAATGTTAAATAATGTCCGTCTTTTGACTAAATGAAGATGCCATTACAAAATATTCTCCTTCATTAGTTAAGTGTAAACTATCTTTATGCATTCTCTGAGCACACATTATTTCTCCTATAAATGAAACAGCCCCAATTCTTGGAAAGGTACATGCACACCTTGCCTAAACCTCCCAACTCTTAAGGGGTCTTTATTAATTTTGCTTGACACTCATCTCTAGCTCACCATTTCGTTTTACCTCTGTATGATGCTCCTGGGGTTCTCCTTGGTTCATATATAGCACTCCAGTGAATTGAACCTGAACAAGAAGTTGCACCAAGGTCAGAAAACACCTCAGAGAAAAGTGGAGTCTCTGGGCATTCCTGAATGAAACATATGGAACATTGTCACAATCTGCTAACACAAGTGGGAGTCGTGAGAGGTTTGTTTGATCTCAGAGTGCAAAAAGGACACCAAGGGATTTCAGTTTAAATCACAACAGCAATATTGCACCTTTATTTTAGTGCCAACAACATAGGTTATGTGATAGATGAGAGGGAGAGAAAGGGGGGGGGGGGGAGAGAGGGAGAGAGAGGGATAAAGAGGCAAAGAGAGAAAAAGGAGGGTTATAGCTACTAATGGACGAGACGGGGTCGCTGGTGTCTTCTTCCGTGGGGAGATCTCTCTCAAAGAAACTAACTTAGAAAAGTCACTTTTATAGTCTGTTTCAAAGCGAGGGGCAGTTGGCCAAGAAGTGGGGAAATTCATAGACCATTGTGCTGAGACCCATTGCTTTGGGAAGCAGGTGTGAGGTACAGAACAGGCCGGTCTTCACAAGTCCCTGCTCACCAGCAGGAACAAAGGCAGTGTACTGTGGCAGCACAGCAAGCACACCTGCAAACAATCACTTGGCAAGCATCCACCTCAACCAGGCCAGAACCCCTGTACAAAGTCCCCTGGGGTCTTCAGGGTCTTAGTCTCTGTTCTTGCGATGGTTGTGAGGCAGATGAGGGAAACTTCGGACCGTCTCTTACACCACCCCATGACTCACAATCATCGTCAAGAGGGTTCCTTTGTAGTATTGTTTCAAAGTCTTCAGGTCTTGTCAAAGTTTGGTAGCATACCCCGGAAAACAGAGACAGAAAATCAGACAGGAAAAGAAAAATAAGAAAAAAATACAGGAAAGAAAAAGGAAAAAAACAAAAGCAAAGAATCAATCTTCAATTAAAATATACATTCAATTTATTATTACAAAGAATAAGCAATTTCAATTAATCCAATACAATCGAAATAAACAATTTCAGTCAATTTCTTTATCATGAAGGCTGATTTCCTATTTTTACTTTTCCAAAATTTCAGTTAAATCTTGGTAAGCAACTATTGCTTTATCAGAGAAGAAGTTACTGGGGTTACATAAGAAAAATCACATCCTGCAATTTTAGTAAAATTACAAACACAAAAGTTTGAATGATTTTTTGTATTCACTACTAAATTTTCTATAAGCACACTATCACAAGCAGTTCTCAAACATGCACATCCATGGTCTATATACACAAGTACTGTTTCAGAAGTCTTGTTAGGATGTATTTCAAAGTTGCAAACATTTTGTTCTGTGTCCAAACAAATATCTTGAGCTCTGATTACATTACTTTCACAGATAAACCCTTGTTGTTCCTGGACAATACAATTTTCCAAATTAACAGTTTGCCACTTCTCACCAATTTGATGGGCCCATTCCCTATGCTCAAAACGGTAGAGAACAGCTCCATCATGATTCAGCCCTACTGCAATGATAGGGAATACTGAATGCACTGAAGCATTATGTATAGTCAATACAAAGGCTGTGACTGTGTTTGTGCTGGGGGCACAGAGAAAATTTACTAGGTTCCACCATGATTGGAATTCTTTTTTAAAATCAGTGGCATCGTCTCAAATTATTTTTCTAATTTCAGTAGGAAAAGTGCCTTCTTCGCCTTCTCTGATAATTGAGGCAGTAACTGACTGCATCCACAATTGAGCCTGAATGCAGCTAAGAGCCAAAGAGATGTTATTTTGTGTAGCATCAAGTGCATCAATTATTAATTTGTGATCATTTACATTTACCTTTTCCCAATTTGGTAATATGTTTGATAGTAACTACTGGTGGGTTCCCAAAGCCGATAAGGATGACTGTAGTGGTTGCTGTAATTTGGTTAAATCCCAAGTTGTGGTAGCCAATTTATTCATCAGAACTTCTGAATCAATGCTATTCAAAATTCCTAACCCTGTTCCCACAACACCAGTTATGTCTCTTGGCAGTCGTCTCTTTGAAGGGTTATGCTTTCATAACCAGGTTGTCCACCGCTCAAAAGAAGTTCACAAGAAAGGTGAGCAAGCTGGCTGAATTTCTGAGACATTGTTTTGCATTAGCAATTTGACTTGTTTGAGAGACCACACTGGATTAAACAATATTTGTTGTTGTCCAGTTTTTCTGATTACATGTGGCCTGATTTCAAAAATGCTCAGGCTCAGTATAATTGGTGGTTGGGTGGTGGTAGGTATAGGTGTTACAACATTAACATCAAGTTCTCCCCAGTATTTTGTATTTTTTTTACCACACATGATTTTATGGGAGGATTGTATATTGGTTAGGTTTAGCCAACAAGTCTGATTTTTAGTTTCACAAAATAAAACATGCCTGTGAGGTCCTGTGCCATAGCTGTATACTGGTTTGATAAGAGATTCTGTAATTAATTTACAGGTTATTGCTACATTATCACCTTGTGTTACCATAAAGGGAGGAAAAACCTTATGTTTATCATCTGACATGAGTGGGGTGCTTACACCAATAGTATGTGATTACTGCACTCAGTGCCACAGCATTGATTTTGAATCTATGTATTAGGCTTTTAAGACCTGAATGGTCTGTTGAGTCATTTTTCGAATTACATGTTATATAAGTTGATCTGGTTAAGGTGAAGTTATGCCAACAGTCAGTAGATTCATTCTTACAAAGCTTAGTAATTTCCATGTTGTTGGTACTGGGGTCCACAGTATAGTTACCGATACTTTTTTGACGACAGCCCAGTATGAGGGGGGTTTCTTTGTTACATGACCACACTGCTGTAGGGCAGAGTTTTGCCATGATGTTGGGGTGCAAATTGCTTGTCACATTTGGTTCTAGAAAATTTATGGCAATTGCAATGGTGGAAGCTTTCTCGTGAAGAGACTTTTCCACTTTCCTGCATCCTACTTTAATTTCTTCACCAATTATTCCAGTTAACATTCTGACCCAGTCTTTTTGGTCCCAACCCCAGTCATCTCGACGGTATACCTCAGAGTCGTGTAGTACTACAGTTGCTAGGTTTGGGCGATGATCTTTGAGGTAGGGTCCTAGAATGTTGGTGTACTTCATGGTGGCTTCAGACCATGGCCATCCAGATGAATTTTGGCCATGGTGTTGTGGTAAGATGCAGAGAAGTATCACTAGTATTATCATGGTTTATCTGATCTTCATGTCCTTCAGTGTTCTTCTGTAGAAAGTGAACACAACAGAGTCTTCCCCCAAAAGGCAGAAAATCAAAATGATGGAATTATGCAGCATGTGTTTATCTGATGCGCTTTTCCCAGAGCGTCGGAGGCCACCCATTCATATTTATTTAGAGAGGTTTTTAGTATTAGTGGTACCTGTCCTACAATGGGAAGGTCCACCAGAACAGGTTGTCCAGGGTAGTGTGCTGGATTCTTAGGGTCATTTGGTCCCCATAGAGTGGGGATTAGGTTTGTGGCTTTTTAACAAAAGGCAGTGATTTTGGGACACCCATTTACTCTCCATCTATTATTTACATTTTTCACAGGTTCCCTTAGCTGAAGATCCCAGCCTCCCTCCTGTGGTTTAAGGAGTCGTTTCAGGAGACCATTGGTCCTTTCTACAGTCCCATTAGCTTGAGGGTAGTAAGGGCTGTGAAAAGTCCATTTTATTCCTTCACTTTTTGCCCATTCCTATACAGTTTTGGCAGTGAAATGAGACGCATTATCAGATTGAATTTCTTGTGGTTTTGGGAAAATTCCAAACCACCCTTGCAATGCTTTGACAGTATTCTCTCCTGTTACTCTTTTAAAAGCTTCATCTTGGGCCAACCCAGATATGATCTCTACTCCTACAAGCACAAAGTATTTACCACCTGACTTCTTAAAGGGACCAATATAATCTACCTGCCATGTATCCCATAAGCCTTTACCCTTTCTTAAATGCAAAGGGTCATCTTCTAAAGGATGTCTTTCTAGCCGTCTGTGACATTGTTCGCAGGCTGATATTCAAGTTTTACATCTCCCTGGTGACAGGCCAGCCACGGGCAAGAGCTGCTTTGTATACATCTTTTGCACCTGTGTGTTGCTGCTGGAGATGAATAGGTGACACAGCTCAGGGTGCAGTGAAAGGAAGAAAAAGTTTATTTCTTCTCCCAGGATTTATAGGTTTCTGACCATGGCCAGGGATTGTATGGTCAGGATAGCACTTTCCCAACTGCACTGGCCGTGAGAGATGTCCATCACAAGATATGTAACAGAAGGAATGCATACATATCTATGTTTATAGTTACTGTCCTGGGAAAGTTCTTTAGAAAACTGTCAGGAAGCTCAGAAGCTGAGTTTTCAGGGTGACACCTGTGTGCTGTCTTTTTACATGCAGCCATTCTAGTAGTTGCTCCCAGTCCTCTGTAATTTGTTGTTCTTTTAGGGGACTTAGTTCTGCTAACACATCAACTGCATTGTTCCATTCCCCAGCTGGGTTTCCATCTGTCTGGTGAGAGGCTACCCACCCACAGCAAAACTCTCTTGGCTTGCAATATTTAAAGTTTCTTGCCACTTTTCCTTTTGCCATACAGGAATTATATTAACTTGCCAATCGTTTTGTTGCCAAAAGGGGAGCCACTCAGTACACCCTTTGAACACAGCATAGGAGTCAGTGTAGACAGAGACAAAAGAGATATTCTGTACCTCACGCTGGAAAACACTCCAAACAGTTACCAGTTCACCCTTAGCTCTGCCTTCTCCCTCAGTAATGACTCGTTCACCAGAAGAAATGTGGAGGGTTACTGCCCTGTATCTCTACACCTTTCCCTGTCATTTGGCAGAGGCATCAATGAACCAAGAGTTTGCTGATTGTTCAGGGGAGAAAGGAGGGGTTACTTTAATTACCAAGGCATGTATGTCATGGCTGTTATCTAAGCTCTGAGTTTCTTGTATTGCTAAATTTTTTACAGCTCCTTCTGTTATTGAGAAGATGTTAGAGTAATGTTCAATCCAATCCCATTTCACCCCTTTCCTCAGCAATTTATAAAGGGGCCTTGCAATTATTGAAAAATCTGGGATTCTGTCTCGGTTCTAGAAGACAGGTGTCTGCTAGGGAGAGCAGGAGCCTCCCTTGGGATGAATGAATGTAGACTCTCCTCTCTCCGAATTATTATAAATTTGAAATTAAGGGGCTTTCAGGCAGAGATCTGGGGATAGGAATAACAGTTTTTTACTAGTATAACCAGGCAAACAAACAACAAT
>NC_031769.1:81610103-81612692 GCF_001522545.3 Parus major
TATATATATATGTACATGCAGATACAGATACAAGCACAGTGTCATGGGAAGTTTACCTTAAAACTAGGTCCTCTTGGGGTATGCACCGGGTCTCTCTATCTTTTTGCATCACTCACCAAGTGCAACCCGGTCTTTGAGCAAAGACAACCCTACGGATTGGACTGTCTTTGCTGGAGGCAGAATTAACTTAAACAGTTTTTCTCAGTATACCTTTCATATGTACTTTATCTCTATCTGTCATTTTAAAGGGCATGGATTGGGCAGGGCCTGGTCGGTTAGTGGAACTTCGGGTGTTCACTAACTATGTGGCTTTTGCTAAATTAATTTCTCAGTTCTTGAAAGTTCCTCCACCTAGTGCTTTCAAGCTGGTTTTAAGCAAGCCATTGCACCGTTCAACTTTTCCAGCAGCGGGTGCATGGTAGGGAATATGGTACACTCACTTAATGCCATGTTCCCTAGCTCAGCTGTTTATAAGACTGTTTTTGAAATGAGTTCTATTGTCTGACTCAATCCTCTCAGGGGTGCCATGCCTCCAAAGGACCTGCTTTTCAAGTCCCAGGATGGTGTTCCGGGCAGTGGCATGAGGCACAGGGTAGGTTTCCAACTATCTGGTGGTGGCTTTTACCATTGTGAGCACGTAGCGCTTGTTTTGGCGGGTTTGGGGCAGTGTGATGTAGTTAATCTGTCAGGCTTCTCTATACTTATATTTGGACTAACGCCTACCGTACCATAGCGGCTTCAACCGCTTGGCTTGCTTGATCGTGGCACACGTCTCACAGTCATGGATAACTTGGGAAATACTGTCCATGGTTAAATTTACTCCTCGGTCTCGTGCCTACTTATAGGTGGCATTTCTCTCTTGATGACTTGAGGCATCATGGGCTCATTGAGCTAGGAACAACTCTCCCTTGTGTTGCCAATCTAAGTCTATCTTTGACACCTCTATTTTTGCAGCCTGATCCACCTGCTTATTGTTTCGGTGCTCTTCATTAGCTCTACTCTTGGGGACATGGGCATTTACATGACGGACCTTCACAGACAGTTTCTCTATCCTGGTGGCGATGTCTTTCTACTTATCAGCAGCCCAGATTGGCTTTTTTCTGTGTTGCCAGTTGGCTCTTTTCTACTTTTCCAGCCATCCCCACAGAGCATTGGCTACCATCCATGAATCAGTGTAGAGGTAGAGCTTTGGCTACTTCTCTCTTTCAGCAATGTCCAGGGCCAGTTGAACAGCTTTGAGTTCTGCAAGTTGGCTTGATTCACTTTCTCTTTTAGTGGCCTCTGCGACCTGTCGTGTGGGGCTCCATACGGCTGTTTTCTACTTCCGGTTCATTCCTACAACGCGACAGGAACTATCAGTGAACAGAGCATAGCATGTTTCTTCTGCTGGCAGTTGGTTGTACGGTGGAGCTTCTTCAGCCCGTGTTACTTGTTCTTGCTCCTCTTCATCAGTGAGACCAAAGTTTTCACCTTCTGGCCAGTTTGTAATTATCTCCAAAATCTCAGGGCGATTTGGGTTTCTAATACGGGCGCGCTGCGTGATGAGGGCGATCTACTTGCTCCATGTAGCGTCGGTGGCGTGATGGGTAGCAGGAACTTTTCTTTTAAACATCCACCCCAGCACTGGGAATCGGGGTGCCAGGAGGAGTTGTGCTTCTGTGCCAATCACTTCTGAGGCGGCTTGAACTCCTTCATAGGCAGCTAAAATTTCTTTTTCTGTGGGAGTGTAGTTGGCTTCGGACTTTCTATAGCTTCGGCTCTAGAATCTCAGTGGTCGGCCTCGAGTCTCTCCAGGCACTTTCTGCCAAAGGCTCCAGGACAAGCCATTGTTTCCGGCTGCAGAGTAGAGCACGTTCTTCACGTCTGGTCCAGTTCTGACTGGACCAAGGGCTACTGCATGAGCGATCTCCTGTTTGATCTGAGCAAAGGCTTGTTGTTGTTCAGGACCCCAGTGGAAATCATTCTTTTTTCGGGTAACTAGGTAGAGAGGGCTCACGATCTGGCTGTACTCAGGAATGTGCATCTTCTAAAAACTTATGGCACTTAGGAAAGCTTGTGTTTCCTTTTTGCTGGTGGGTGGAGACATTGCAGTGATCTTATTGACGACCTCCGTGGGAATCTGACTCTGTCCATCTTGCCACTTTACTCCCAGGAACTGGATCTCTCGAGCAGGTCCTTTGACTTTGTTCTTCTTGATGGCAAAGCCGGCTTCTAGCAGAATCTGGATGATCTTTTCTCCTTTCTTAAATACTTCCGCTGCCGTGTTCCCCTACACAATGATGTCATTAATGTACTGCAGATGTTCTGGAGCCTCACCCTTTTCCAGGGCAGCCTGGATCAGTCCATGGCAGATGGTGGGGCTGTGCTTCCACCCCTGGGGCAGTCGGTTCCAGGTGTACTGCACTCCCCTCCATGTGAAGGCAAACTGAGGCCTGCATTCTGCTGCCAGGAGAATGGAGAAAAATGCATTGGTAATGTCAATAGTGGCATACCACTTTGCTGCTTTGGACTCTAGCTCATACTGGAGCTCCAGCATGTCCGGCACGGCAGCGCTCAGCGGTGGAGTCACTTCATTTAATGCACGATAGT
>NC_031769.1:81613599-81615189 GCF_001522545.3 Parus major
CATGTCTTCCCCATGGTCACGTAGAAAGAACCACAGCTCAGTTCGTGAGGTGTACCCTCTCTCTCTAGCTGGGGAACGCTGGGCTTGGAGTTTTGGGCCTGTGACCCGCACTGGTGCCATATGGGAAATGCTCTTCCTCATCTCTTCCTTCATTTCCCTCATCTCCTCTTTGAGTTCCTTAATCACAGCAGAAATCTTAGCCTGACGTGGCCATGGACTATACTGTCATAATTTCTAAGCCTGGTGGCAACAGAGCCCACCGTCTCTCGGCTGTTATCGGCATTAATCGTTGCAATATAGGTGGTGTAGTCACGTGGCCCTAGATTTGCCAGACTCCACAACATCTGCCCAGTGCACTTGACTTTGTCGGGGTCATTATCATGCTGTCCACCTCTCTCAAAAAGGACCTCTAATATCGCCACTTCTCTCAGCTGTTGGATCCTTTCCTCAATGGTTTTCTATTCTCTTCTACGATAGTGCTCTTCCATTCTCTTTCTGTGGACAAACCTCTCTCTTACACTCATCAAAAGCTGCTCCCAGAGGGAAAGGAGACCTTGCTCCCTGACAAATATCTGATTCACACCTGAGTCCTGGGTCAAGGGTCTTACATTCCTTGCTTCACCACCATCTAGCTGCACGCCTGTACCTATAAGGTCTCAGACCCAAAGTAACCAGGTTGTATAAGGCTCAAGCCCCCGCTTCACAATGTCTTTTTGTAACTTACGGAGACTGTCATATGTTAAAGACTCAGTGATGATTTCAACTTCTGGCTGCCCTGTGGATTGTGAGGACCCTCTTTTCTTATCTTTATCAACAGGGTGTTGTGATTTAACTTTAGACTTCCTGGTTTCCACAGGGGCAACAGCTGCTGGCTGTGACTGCCCTTGTGGCTTAGCTGGAACCTGGACGGTTGTAACGTCTGTGGGTTCTACTGCAGCAATATCAGACTTTTCTTCTTTGGGGCAGGGGGAGGGTTTCTCAGCAGCTGAGGAAATGCACTCTATCTTCTGGCTTATCTCACATATCTCTTTTACTAGAACCCCCACCCACTCTGGATGGTTCATTTCTGAGGTGGGCTGTGGGGCTGGGACAGGCTCTAGAGCCACACCCCCTGTCTCTGGGGTTGTGCCAGGCTCTGGGGCAGCACCCCCTGTCTCTGGGGCTGTGCTAGGCTCTGGGGCAGCACCCCCTGTCTCTGGGGCTGTGCTAGGCTCTGGGGCAGCACTCCCTGTCTCTGGGGCTGTGCCAGGCTCTAGAGCAGCACCCCCTCTTTCCCTTTGTCTCTGAAGGCTAAGTAGAACAGGCCTATCAGCAACACCATCCACTGTATGATGTCATTAGCATTCTGAGAAAATTTTAACCTTTCGAAAACTGGCGGGGTAGGCCCAAGGAACTGGGTGAAAGGTTGGGAGAAAATTTCCCCAGCTGTCTTTCTCTCCCAGTAGGTACCATTATTAAAGTAACCCAAATACCATCCAGTTAGTGTGTGACAGCTCTGAATCCATGAGCCCGCCGTCTAGAGGACGTTAAACATCCGTGAATTCTTCACCTTATCAATCCACAAAGCAAGCTGGATAATAGCCACAGTAG
>NC_031769.1:81616135-81636551 GCF_001522545.3 Parus major
CCAGAAGGACAAAACAAAAAAAAAAAGGACACTTAACCCTCAACAGATGTGTTTTCTCCAAAACACTAACAAGCCTAAAGCTTGTTGAAGTTCTTTCTTGGATTCAGGCATTTTAATCTGATCTAAGGAGGTTAGGGAATCAGGTGGAATACTTGTCATACCTCCTTTCCACCAAATTCCCAAAAACTTCACTTCCTGAGAAGGTATTTGGATTTTCTCTGGGGAAATTTGTAAATTGAGACTTTCTAAATGGGAGATTATTTTTTGTTGGGTATCTCCCACTGATAGTAAAAGGTCTTAAAATCTTAGAAAATTCAGGGACTTAGAAAGAAAATTAGGTTTGGAAAGCCCTGGGAAAAGTAGGCCCTGTGAAATGTTAGGCCTTGTGCTTGCTAAAGACCAGGTCAAACTGCACCTGTGTAGTCAGTATATGATGAATGATACAATTGTTAGATGTGATTAGATATAATTATTGTTTAAAGAACATGAGGAACAATGTTAGGGGGCTGGGGGGGATCACGAGAAATCCATGCTTGGGTAAAAACAATGCATACAATAGAACAATGTAAGTTTAATAATTAATATGTAAGTTGTATAATGATAGAGTATAAAACATGTTCAACTCAAAACCAAATCAGGTCAGATTTGGGTATGTGCACTCCTGACACCCAGAGCTCTTCAATAAAGCACCTTCATATAATCATTTGTGATTATGTGTGTTCCTGAACGCTAATACCACTACTTCTTTCTCATCTCTTCCCGTGAGGCTATCATCAATATATTGGTAAACAGCTACATTATCAAGTTTGGGTATCTTTTCTAATTCTTGGGCTAAAGCATGGTGAGCCAAAGTGGGGGAATGTTTGTAGCCTTGGGGAAGCCTAGTGAAGGTGTATTGCTGTCCTTCCCACGTAAAGGCAAAATGGTCCATATCCTCTGGCTGTATAGGTATCATAAGGAACATGCCTTTGACATATATAGTTGCCATGATTAAGTGAGCTTTTTATTGAATTGATGCTATTAATTCAGCTAAATTTGGAACCACTGCTGTAAGAGGATCTATGTTGGTATTTAAGCTGTAAAAATCTACTGTCAACCTCCACTTCCCATTGGGCTTTCGAACTGGCCACACTGGAGAACTGAAAGGAGAATGGGTATTAATTATTACTCATTGGTCTCACAGGTAATGTATAACTGGCTTGATGCCTTTCTTGGCTCCAGAGGGAAGAAGGGTATTGTTTTACACTGGTAATTTTGCTGAATGGTAGAAAGGGTACAGCTTGCAGCAGGTTAATATTAAGATGTAGTGTGCCAAAGGACCACAAACCACCCTTGGAATCTTTCCACTGCCTTCCAGCAATGACATCCATCATTAATAAATTGTTTGGAATATTTCCAATTACCATTCTGATAAGCAATTGGTTCTCTTCCCCAGGGAGCATGACTTTTACTAAGGCCATATTCATAGATTCTGTAGTTCCTAAAGCATTTAGGACACAATATTGTTTTCTTGATGGAACAATTCCACATTTTTGGGCATTTACATTAGTCAATTCAGAAATTTGGGCTCCAGTGTCAACTATAAAAGTAATAAGTGCACATTTAGGACCAACTATTGCTGTAATTAATATCTCTCCAGTTTTGTTATTTCTGGTGAGCATTCTTAAATACAACCAACCTTTGCCTCTCTGCACACTCTTGAGAGGCGGAGTCACTAGTTTCCCTGATTCTGATGCTGTTTGGGCTCCACTATCAGAAGCTGAGGAGAGTGCTTCAGCTCACTCTCCAAAACCTGTGGAGGAGATTGCTTTGGCCTACTGCCCAGAGTTGGTGGAGGGGGAGGTGTGCTAGATTTCACTGCAGAGGAATTCAATACAATGGTCTTGGGATAGCACCAATTAGAAACTATTTTACTCAACTTTTCCAGGATCAGTGGAACCAGGTTGATCACTCAGGTTCCCAAGAAATCTATCTAGCCTATCCACAGGGGTTATAGCTGCTACGGTTTTTTTGGAGGAGAATTGTTGTAGATTTAAGTGATTCTGGAAGGCCTCAAATTAAAGGGGTCATGATTTCAGGCTTTACAGGTAATTGCACAGGTGATTTATAGCCAGTAGTTAATTTTTTACTGTCATGTATCATTTGCAAGCAGGCAGCTTTGTTAATGTTTTCCAGTAGTTGGTCGGAGGTACCAACTATAGCTATGAGGTCTCCCCTTTCCAAAGGGCTAAGCCCCCTTTCCCAATAAGCTGTGTACTGAGTTAGGGACCATGGGTTATGCCTGTCTCCTGTTGTTAAGGAGACCCCCATGTCCCCAGTACCCACTGGCTTCTTGTTCTGTCAATTGAATCTGATCTCCTCTGGTGAGAGACACTCGCAATACGTATTCTGTCTCTGGTTCTTGAGGGAGACGCCCATACTCCTTTTTTAGCTTAGACAATTCAGTAGCAGTGTACGGGATTTCTTCAGTGGTTATATGCAGATCAAGACTTTAGTCATTGATACAATTATGTTCTGTTTTAATTAGAGGTTTTGAACTAGAACAGCACTGTTCCCCACAATTTTTCATCAGTTCGTTCTTTTTTGAGGGTAAATTTGATTAATGAGATGGGTTTCCTCCTTCTCTGATTCTTTTGGTGAGTCAGCACATTTTGAATTTTTAACATGTTCCTCTCTTAGGGTCGCTCGCAACAGATGGTTCTCATTCCTCCCTTCATCTAATTGTTTTTGCAAAATTTCAACTAGGTTTTGAAGGGAGTCTCTTACAGTTCGTTCTTCACTTCTTCACTTAAAGCGAGTTTCTATAGCTGCCGTAAAGCAAGCTCCCAAAACTGAGCAGAGTACAGTTTTATTTTTACCCAGTTTTAATTTTGTTTCATGTTGCAAAAAACATACTCTATCAATTACATTTTCCAAATTAAACAAATTATTAAGTTCCCATTCTTCCCCTCCTGGAGAAAGTCTGGCATTGTGCTGTGCTACCAGAGCATAAAATTCAGCTTTAACTTCTTCAGTGGAATTTTCAGTAATTTTTACAAAGGGAAACACCACTACAGGGAGGTATAAACTTAAGTTACACACAAATGCAGCCTTTGCTGCATCACCCTTGGCTTCTTTGTATGGGTGAAGAGACCAAATCTGCTTGGGAGGTACTCCTTCAGTTTAAAATTCTGTTTGTCTCTTCACTACACCAAGCAGTAAAAATTCATATGCACTACAGTTATGAAGGGACAAAACCACTACAGGGAGGTATAAGCTTAAGTTACACACACAAACGTAGCTTTTGCAGCATCACCCGTCACTTCCCGGTGTGGGTGAAGAAGACAAATCTGCTTGGAAGACACTCCCTACACCAAGCAGTCAAAATTCATACACAGCAACAAGAAAAAACAGTCCCACCCTTTGCACTAAAAGATCTTTCGCAAAATTCTGAAGACAGAGCCCTCAAGCAAGTGTGGGGTGCTTTTCACCCTCAGTTTGCGGGAAATTCGAGTCTCCCCCCTTGCTTTCTAGACATTGCTCACTCTTTTCAGAGTAGAGACTGCTTTGACTCTGATATGAGTTGAATGTGAGGGATTCACTAGAGACTACGAAGAACAGCACAAGTGCAAATTAAAGTTCATGTTGAAGTTGTGACTACCACATTGCACATTGAATGCATCTACTAACACTTTATTGGAAGTGGGGGCTGGCTGTGTTTTAAAATTTTCATGCTCATAAGTAAGCAACAAATTGGATATTTGGCATACAGTTAAGATTGCCTAACACTTTTTTGTTCTGTTTTTGTTTTGCTTTTTGATCTCTGCTAATTACAATTTTGTAAGTCTTAAGCTGTTTGGGCTTGAATTCCCTCATTTATGTGTTTGCTGCAATTGTTGCCTTTTGGGTTTTAGCTCATGTAATACAGGTGTTTCCAAGACAAATGTGCCAAAACACATCCTCCCCCAGACTGAAAATAATAAGAGGGGGGGAAAAGGCCAGAAGATGAATGCCTTTTATAATATTTTCTTTTAGAAGTTTTAGTACTTTTGCAGATGAAGGAGTTGTTACAGTCCCCACATACATAACAAGAAGGCTTTTCTTTGGCATTTAAGGTTGCCTAATTACATCAAAATAACTCTTTGAAAGTGAGAAATCAGAAATTCACATACATTCAAAGGCTACCAAATTGTCTAAAGATATGGCTTTCGCTGAGGATGGTCCATCCATTTGCTTTTTTACATATCAAGCAAATTGCAACTGCTCCACGAGCCACCAGGCAGATCCTTAGGTATCTCCCTTCAGTCCTGGGCTGAAAGGACATTGCCTGCTCATCCTCCCCACAACAGACAGAACAGAAAGGCCTTCTTTGAGTTTCCCAGCACTCCCTCCTGTGGCAAAGAATATGAGGAGAGCCAGACTTCTCTCCTGGTGGTCATTTTTATAATGGGAATGGGATCCTAGAAGCAGAGACAGGAACAGATTCTCAGCATCTCTCTGCAGACAGACAGGAATACCACCAGCAAAACATGGGGGGTTTTTGTTTGTTTTTTGAGTTTTTTTGTAAGGGCAAGCTCTCGTACCAGCATCCCTTCTAACAAAGTGAAAGAGAACTGTCCTGTGGCTCTTCAAGCCCCCAGCCAGCTGATGAGTCATGTTTTAAGGAGGGCTAAATTTTTTTAAATGTTTCCCACTTAATTCTAAGGCAATAAGTCTAATTACACTTTATGCTTTAGCACACTTAGAAGAAAAGCATGATTTAGAAATGGCTCTTTTCAGAAAATAGCTTTGTAGAGCACATTTAAAAGTGACTGCTTTCCTGAATGCAAAATCTGAATTGCTCTAATTATCTGACTGAGGGAAAATAGGCTTATTGTAGACTGCCAATATCTGATGAAACTATGAAAGGACAGAACAGTTTCTCCCAAGATTCCTTTTTAGTATGCTTTCTATTCTAGTTCTAAACACAAAATAACCAGTGAGATTGCCAGTACTTTCATTTTATTATGTAGTAATTAAATGTCCTTTTTTTAAAAAAGTCTCTTAAAAAAAAAATTACAATTTTAGTTTTCAGCTTGTAAATCCTAATCATGCTAATTGTCACACTGAAGTTTGGAGCTCCTAAAAGTAGAAGTAATGTCTTCAGGACTTCTCATTACCAGCCTTGTCTTTAGCCTGACAGGTAAATAACATCCTTGTAGTAAGTACAATACCTGCTTGCATAAAAATTAGTAACAGAGATTGTATTTTTAGTTTCTTTTTAATGTAATTTCACAGCAGGGTAATGGAAAACCGCTCAGACTATTCACTGAGTCCTCACATAGAGGTATAGCGAACATTGTTTATTTCTACCTTTAGCACACTTTTATAGGGTCCTACAGGGTTCGTGGGCTTAACAAGCTACTATCGGTTAACACATATTGTTTTACATTCTTTTCCATGTACACAATGCCATTGTTTTTCTTTATTCTCTCTGTTCCAGGAGAGTTTCAAGGACACTGCCCTTACAATTGTTGCCTGGATTGAAAGCTGGGTTGTGCAGACAGACTTTTACTAAAATATCATGCTTTTGCTCTGTTAAAATGTTTTTCTACTTTTCCCTTTCTTTCTTTTTGCACAGCCCAGGTTTTGGATATGATTCGTTTTAGACTTTTACAGATACAGGATAACATACAGCTTACAATAACTATCTCTGTTAATAGTATAACAATAACTCATCTCTCTTCTAGTATAAGAGATTTTAACTACTTAGTAATGCTTTAACTGGTTAACCAACTTCTAATGGGGACATCAACTTCTTTCAGGGTGTGTAACCTGTTTTGCAGCTGTTTTAGTTCTTCATGGATAGAGACTGAGTGGTTAGAAAGATTCATACAACACATTCTTTCAAATCTTAAAGCAGAGAATAATTGAAGAAAATTGTTAGAGACACAACATTATGATGATAACAGAAAACTTCTGCTGGTAAACTGTCTGTGTAGTTTTCAGACACAACTGTGTCCTGGCAGCTCTACTTCTGATCTTGTTTGGAGTACTAAGGCTGTATGGTGACTTCTCGGTTCGCTGGGTTTCATGTTTTCAGAGGCAGTTAGTCTGGTCAGACAAATAGGTGACCCTATTGAACCTGTCAACAAAACATAGGCACTTCTCCCCTTGAAGTTAATGAATCATTTTGGCTTAGCTATGGTACACTTAATTGTAAATTCAGATTATATGATCTTTTCTAAATTTTTGATGTAAATATTTCATTATTCAAAATGAATTGTGGTCTAAATTTCTAATGCATATACTACATTAATCAAATGTTTTCAGGGTATCAATTCCTTTTGTTTTTAAAAGTGAGATGTACTTTTCTCATGCATATTAATATCAACACAAAACTATACAGATAATGAATGAAAAACTTAACAGCAGTCAGAAATCAGTCAGATAATAAACCTTATTAATAACATATGTGATATAGAATTACTATTTCCTACTAAAACACTGCACCAGCATCCCATAGTCTGCAAACAGACAACAAAATCAGTGATGGATTGGATAACCACTTCTGGAAATGATTCTCCAAGCCCACTTCAAAATTGATCCAGCTGTCATATTAATAGGGTCAAATTGCCAAGTCAAAAGTGACTTAAATACTGATTTGGTGCAGAAAACATCTGTATCTGTTGGCAAACATTCCATCCAGGTAAAGTCAAGGCTTGGCCAGGGCCTAGGCTTTAAACTGGAAATATGTCTCTTAAGTAATTTTCAAAGCAAGGTTCTTAATAATAGCAGCCATGAGATGCCCAAAGCACAGCAAACTGCCAAAGTGCATTCTTATAAAAGCAAATTATTAGAAGTCCTAGGTAACAGACCAATTAAACCATTTAGCAGCTGGTTTCATTTGAAGCCTCTCTCGTGGCAGCTGACTTTCAGCAATGATACATTTTCTTGGAATTCTGAAAGCACTGAAAAATAATAAAGCTACAATGGATTAGGCAAAAGCAAGTCTTCTTAAACATGGAAAGGAGTAAAAAACAAGAAAACTCTGTATAGGAACAGCTATATAGCTTGTTTACCAAGATGCATCTGTAGTTAGAAAACAGAAAGATCTCAAATGACATGTGTCTAAAAGGTAATTACACAATGATACGTTAAAATGTATTAAAAGCCGGCTATAAATACAACAATAACACTCTATAGCTAATGCTCATCATAAAAATCCATAAA
Source organism: Parus major (assembly GCF_001522545.3). NCBI lineage: Eukaryota > Metazoa > Chordata > Aves > Passeriformes > Paridae > Parus > Parus major. The sequence continues at coordinate 81,623,327 of NC_031769.1, forward strand.
TTCACATTATCCAATGAAATATGTCAGCAGTAAATGTCTGACAAAATCAAAATAATATTTTTAGAACATTTCCATCTTAATGACCAAAAATGAAATAAGGTAAAAACCTTTGAAATTTCCTAGTAAATAACAGCCACTATTCTTTTGTGCTACCTAAAGAAAACAAAAGAAGTGGAGATTGCAACAAACAATAGAACTCCCAGTGAAATCAAGGGTGTCACAGACTGCATTCCCCTCTATCCACAAGCAGGTGTTCATCAGTGTTCTATCACAACTGTTTCAGTCATAGTCATCTTCATCTCTCAAGGAAAATAACTATACTTTTCTGTTTAGACAAGTGTCTTAACAAAACATAAGACAATTTAAATTAAGCAATATTCAAACCTGGTAGAAATTAATTATGACAAGTAAAGTAACAAAATCTCAAAAAAACCCACCAAATTTATAAAACCTAACTTAAAAACACTCAGATCTAAACACAGTAAAACTTAATTTCGCATAATTCTATTAACAATTAATCTATATCAAATGAAAACATAACTCAGTCTTACTCTATTATTACAAAAAAGGCAACTGAAAGTTTGGTATATATCTTTTGAACACAATATAACAGTAACATGGATTCACTATAGAGATTATAAGGATGTAACAAATACGTCATAAAAAAATCATAACTCCATGTCATCTGGTTTTGAGAATAACTTATAAGAACTGCAGATGTTACTGAAAATAGTTATTCATAACAGGAGTTTGATTGGTATATGCTTAAATTGGTTAGGATTTTTTAAGTTTTACTAGAGAAAAACCACAACACAGGATTTGGCAAGTTGCCATTCAGCTTTTGTAGCACTTCTCAGAAACATCAAGTCCAACTTTTAATTGAAATCCAAAGTTCAAATCAGTATATATGTTGTTACACGTATTTTTTATAGCAAAAAGACTCACATTGAAATTACCTTATTAAAATTGTGGAAAAAACAAGCAAATGGGTAATGTATGGTTAACTTAACTTTGTCTTGTGCAGTGAAGTTCTCCTAGCTAATTATTTTTTAAACCATTAATATCTTCTGTAGATAACATTAATTGGAAGTTCATTTTATGAGTAGCTGTAAATCATTCAACATTTTAACATTAGGTTTTAAAACTAACTATTGGAAGGTAACTTTTTACTTCTGTTAATATTTGCTCTAAACATTTCTAAAGATGGGTTTTTTGAATTTTCTAAAAAATTGCAATAATTTTCCTAGTAAAACTCTCTAAAATGGCGAGAACTCATAATTACTTAAAAACACAAAATTAACTCTAAAAGGGTGTATAAAGACATTTTAAGAAAACAATGAATCATGACTTTTTAACAAACTGGGTACTATCCCAGTGCTGCTTCTTAGAGAGGGAGCAGGGGGGTGAACTGCCCGCTCTGCTGCTGTTCTTCTGCTGTTATCTTTAGAAGGTTTGAGTGAAGTCTTTGTCATCCCCCACATACTCTGCAGAGGGGTAAAACAGAGCAAAAAAACCCTACAAAGTTAACTTTAACAAATGCAGTTCTTTCTCTCAATATTTCTCTCGTTGTTCGCAGACAGAGGGAAAAGGACATGATTTTAAGAAAACAGACAATGTTACACGAAAAGCCTCTCAGGGCCAGATGGTAGCAATGGTGACCATTGCAGTTTATCAACCTTTAATTGCACTAGTGAATTTTGAGCTAGATACCATATAGTTAGTGATTTTTTGGTTATTTTGTCTCCCTTTGAAGCTGCTTGAGCCACCTGTATCTGCTCAACTGTTTCTGTAATTGCTGATGTGAAAAACAAGGTTCACATAATTTTTACAGAATTTGAAAGTTTAATAAAAAAAACAATTAGGAGAAAAAAATAAAGTATAGAGATACAGCCGGGTGTCTCTGCATTCAGCAAAGAGAGCACACCTTAATAACAAAAAATTGTCCCTTAAAAACAGAACCCTACTAGATATCCATAAATTCTCATACATACTCATACATTCTTCTTAGGATCTTTGGTGTTCTTCTGTTTAGTTTTCTCTTGCCCCCTTCCCAATAGATCAATCCTCTTGGCGCCATCGAGATTTACATTCCCTGATACCAGAAATGCAATAAATCCCTCCCCACCCCAAGTTCTGATCACTGCTGTCTTCATCTGGATAAGATAGTTTACAAAAGGAAAAAAAAGTCTCCAGCTATCTTTTTCAGTCTTTGGGTTACACAGACAAAAGTAGTTTTTGTTTTATGCTACGTCATAGCTTAACATGCATGTATTATACCACTATTTCTAAGTTTCATTAATAACAGAAATACAGAAGACTATATTATTACAGCTAAATTTTCTAATCTTATAATATTCATTATAATACTTGCGAAAAGCCAATAATATGATATGCATTTATAACACTGATATTTGTCCAGCATGGCCTTGGAGCTTCTTCTGCAGTGCCTCTGTCATGGGGGTGCCTCTGTTCTCTGTGCATGCTCCAGTGCTCCCCCCATGCCCCCCTGGGTTGCATGGAAACCAATCTAAATTTGGCTTCTCTTCAAAAGTAGATTTAATATCTTGTCCCTCTATGTGCAAAATAAATTTAAAACATTGAAAATCTCCTTATTTTCTTCTCTCTGACTCTCCCTCCCTCTCTCCAAGGTGTGGAAGGTGGGGCCCAGTAGTGGGAAGATATTGGGATGTAACAGAAAGATAGTCACCCCCCTCCTCCACAGTGTATGGTACTTGCCCCGTAATTAGCCAACAGCACCTAGCTGTGATGAAAGCAGATGGGAGTAACACTGTGAACCTAGGTTATAAAGTATCAAATTCTCCAGCAACAAAAGCCATTTCTGCCATCCATCACATTGATGCTTGTGTGCAGTTTGGACCGAATGGCCTGGGCTTGGCCACCATGCTGCTCCTGAACCAGGGTGTCTGCCTTGCTAGGCAACAAGTTTGGAAAACTGCTCAGACTATTCACTGAGTTCTCATAGAAGTATAGCGAACGTTGTTTATTTCTATCTTTAGCACACTTTTATAGGGTCCTACAGGGTTCATAGGGTTTAACATGCTACTATCGGTATAGGGTCCTACAGGGTTCATAGGGTTTAACATGCTACTATCGGTTAACACATATTGTTTTACATTCTTTTCCATGTACACAACGCCATTGTTTTTCTTTATTCTCACTGTTCCAGGAGAGTTTCAAGACACTGCCCTTAGAATTGTTGCCTGGATTGAAAGCTGGGTTGTGCAGACAGGCTTTTACTAAAATATCATGCTTTTGCTCTGTTAAAATGTTTTCCTACAGCAGGGAACTGAAAAAAGAAGTATTATGGCTGTATCTGATCTCCTTTAGGTTGTAATTTAGAGACTAAAACAGCTTCTACCCATACTGCTTACAGGAGGGAACATCAATAGGACTTCTAGAGACTTCTGCTTGGCCTTCTGGGGTGGGTATGGGTCAGGAGAATCCACTGCAACTTTTATTTAAAACTCTGAAGTCAACATTCAGCTGCAGTAAGTCTGCCCTCAGCTATCTCTCTGAGCCTTCTTTTGACAGTATCAGGCAGAAAAAGACGCATGTCTTTCCTATCTGCAGGAGAAGACATGGCCTATGGATATCAAGACTTGGTCTCAATGCTTATCTTGTGGGTACCCACAAAGAGAAGGAGATACCTATTCTCCTGATTTGCACTCATGAGGAAGCCCTGGTCCCTCAGCCAGTTCCCCAGATAGCTGCAGTGGGCATCTCAGGTACAGATGGGTCTGAGCAGCCCCTAAAGGAGCTACCAATCCTGCTCATACGTGCTTACCTCCCAGCTGCCTTTCTTCCTACTGTCACCTGCACAATTGAACTCCTGTTTAAACTGCCAGTCATCAAGATTGTCACAGCTGGAGACCAGGTTTCTTCAGGTCCCCAGGTTAATCCTCACTGATCCTGCTGTCTCATTATTTTGCAGCCAATAGGAAAGAAGACAAACAACAAGAGGTTCTCTCTGCAGCTCAACATAGCTCTGGAACATGGTACATCTGCTGGGATTTGTTACATGGGTTTCTCAGTGTGTAAAAAAGGTCTTCCCCATAAAGCAATTCATTGGATAATGGAAATTCATGTCTACACCTCTGTATAAAGACTTATGTAAATTAAGTTTTGCAGTTACCTTTCTTCCCCCATTCACTGGTTATCTCTGGATTGGATGAAGAGACTGATCTAATTTGTACATGGCAAGGATAAGGGGAAGACCAGATCTCTGGAGCACCCTGTGGAGACAAACTGACATCACAGTGGCACTGGGAGCATGGGGGAATTCCAGTGAGTCCCATAGGAGATATGGCAGGAGCAGTATATGTGGATGGCAGACAGAGTCCCAGGCCTCCATATCCAACAGCAGCAGGGGTGAATATGTGTTCCCAGTAGGTACCTGCACAGCCCTGAACTATCACTGGGGTTACAGGCAGGTCCAGAGAAAAACCAGGGCCAGATCTCCAGCCTGGAGACAAGACTAGCAGCAGGACTTACACTGAGACAGACCCCTCTGCACTTCAGGGATACACTGATGGTGCTCATCCAGCCCAGCCTTGTGTGGCTGGATTATTCCAAGTTCTCTGTAGTGTCCTCTGGGTTCAACCACAGTCCCCAGTACCCATATTCCAGGTTCCCTGCAGAGAGATTGCAGAGGCACACTGTAAGCATCGTTTCCCTCATTTACAGGGTTAAATTCAGTCCCAGAGGTGGATATAGAGACACAGAAGTTAGCAGAAAGCTGAAAGCATCAAATCCTTCATATGCTTCAGTATAAATAACTTACTTTTAGTAACATTAAGAGGTCCAGTTCTTTAAAATAGAGAATAGAGGCGAATGGTAGGTATATCAATACACTATTTTCACAATAAATCAGTGATCAAAACTAGTGATAATCATACTTCTACGTATTCTCTGGTTTTCACGAAGTATAGATTTAGGGCTCAGAAATGCTAACATAAAAACACTTGAAGGAATGGTTATCCATGATTCAGTGAAAAACATTTATATGCTTGTGCAAGTCAACAAAGCATTGTCCCTGGTATAAATCATTACATAAGTGTTAATTTTTCAATATATCCGCTGCTGTAAGTTCCTGAAAATGTGTCTGAAAACTGAAAATGGAGTGTTTTTCCCTGACTCTCTTGTGAGCTTTTCAATACCATGGCTGAAGATGTGACCTTTTTCTAGAATGGTTTCATGTAGTTATGACATAACCTTTGGGTCCTTATTATCTCGAAGGATGTATACTCCTTGAGTATAACGTAAAAGCTCCCTTCCAGTATGTATTTCAGACATGAGTAAGACAGAACACCAACTGATGTTGGAAAGTGGAGTTTTCTTAACCTCATATTGTACTATGAAGAAACCTGGAAACAAGAAAACTAATATAAAAGCTGTCAGTAGGGACTTGAGTTTCAAGTTAACACTGGCATTTCTAAAGGAAATATAAACAAAGGAGAAGGGTATTTTCCCTAACATGCACTTTTTTAGTGCTTTTCTCTCATTTCTGCTTTCCTTTCCATTTCTGCCTAGAAGATGGTAAATTGCTTTAACTTGATAGGACAGCAAGGGAGATAGTATATTAAATTCAACCAGAGACTGCTATGACTCCATCTACTCAGAATAAATTATTAAAAAAATATCTAGTGACTTGGTAGAAAGCTTTATTTTTCTACTGGTACCCTTAATATTACCCTATTACATAACCCTTAAATTAATTATCCAAACCCATTAAAATAACTCTTAAATTAAATTTTAATCCCAGTATGCAACTGATACAAATGACAACACCATGAAGAAATTAACATTGGTGGTGTGGATAGGTGCACCCAAAGAAGAATCATTCTTTCTAACTTGAGTAAGAGTAATACATAGTGACAGAAATGTCATTGTGGCAGATGAGACCTTACTGAAGTAGTTCAGGAGATTATTGCCCCTTCTCTGTAACTGGTTTTAGCATGATTTATCTACTCCTTACCCATTAGCTGAACAGAATATGCAGTATTGCAGATACGGAGTATCAGCTTAGACTGTTCATAAAACTGTGTCTGTACAACAGCACCCAAGCTAGAACTGATCATGTCTTCATTACTCTAATTTCCTGCATTAGGTAAGTGAGAAATTATGTGGGTATGCCTCCGCATATTTTCATTTGCTCCAAAGATTTCCCCTGCATGTTGACTTCACTGATAACTAAACACTGCATAAACAGAAGGGAGCCATAGATTTATTCACTGTTTTTGCATGCAGCAAATTTCTGAATCATTGGTAAAAGTACTTAAAATAAGGGTTTTAAACCTTGTAATTAAAAAACAAAAAAATTCTCCTCAAACTTCTCTTTTTAATCAGTTAGCATTTCACAGGAGGAAAAATGTCCATGGCAACACTCCACACATTTTAAGGTGCATCATAACCCATGAAGATATGTAAAAGGAGTTTTTACAGATGCGTTGTGTTCAGCTAATAATTAAAATGCTCAGTGTTGGCTCCACTATTGTATCCACTGTATCCATTGTATCCACTAAAATAAGATTATGATTTCTATTGCCTTTCTGTAAATTGCAACCACATGGAGATGGTGGATAGAGATGTGTCACAGTATTGTCACAGTACAGCTGGCCTGGACTGGACAAAGTAAATCTGACCATAACACAATTCAGCTAGCCTAGTTCATGCCTGAACATGTCACTGGATAAGTTACAGTTACTCAGCCATCCCCATTCAAGAAGAGAAGTGCATCACTGGCCAGGAAGCTGGGCAGGGAGAGAGATCTCAGCCAATGGCTGTATAGCCTGGGAGATTTGAATTGGGTATTTAAGTGACTTCTGAATAATAAACGAGATTGTTTGTCTCATGAGCACCTGGAGCACAAGTTGTGGATTTTCGTCTCCCCACCCACAAACGGCACATTACAAGTGGTGACCCCACATGTGAAGGCACAGCCTTTCCCGCGAGCAGAGTGGAGGGGAAGACAGGGACAGCATGAAGGGCCTGTCCAAAACAGCGAAAAGCTGGAAAAAATAGGCATGGAGAGCCTAATATACAGCGAAAAGCTGAAGTAAGAAGTGTGCGGAAAAAAACATCTAAAAAATTACAGCGAGGAGGAGCTGTTTGTGGTGAAAAATCAAGACTATTTTTTGTACTTACCCTTAAAAATAGAAGAAAATATTCGTCAGAGCCATAGGAGCCTGTATATCTGCTCAACCACCTCCAATTCTGGAGGTGTGGTCGCTTTTTTTATAAGAATGGGACTTAGAATATTATAAAAATACACTATTAGCTTTAATGACGTGGGCAAAGAACCACAGATTGGACACAACCAAAAAGGCTGCCCTTGACATAAATACATGGAAACGAACTATTTCCATGTACTAGTTTTATGTATTTCCAAGAACAGCTAGCTCTTAAATCAGTCTCAAAGGGAGACTAAAATGCTATAAAAGTTTTAAAGCCTTGGAGGTTTATTTTTGACTTAATGAGACAGATAAAAATGCTGGACTGGGGACCAAGAGCAGGGCTCCGGAGGGGACAGAGGGTGCCTGGGACACTTTTCCAAGCCCAGGAGGGGTAGTGCAACACCAAACAGTTGCCCCGCACGGTCGAGCTGCTTTGAATGCTCCCCTCGCTCCAGGACTGCTTTATAACGAGCTGTTTCTTGCAACCCCGCCATGCTGGAGAGCACTGGAAGCTGGCAGTGCCCTGGCGGGTGGACAAACCCCAGCGAGCGATACCGAGCCGAATTACAAAATCTTGCCACGTGGTTGGAGCGGCGGAGCAGGAGGGAACGTCGAGACCCCAGGTTGTGCTGACACCGCCGCAGCCCAAAGGAACACGGCAGGCGGCGGGGGTGCGGACTCACCCAGAGGGTGCTGCGGTGCCGTTCCAGAGTGCCCCGCGGCTGCCCCGAGCTGCTGTGCCACGCGGAGCTGCCAGCCCGGGGGGCAGAACGCCGCCACTTCGGCCCCAGAACGCGCGGCCGCCTCGCAGCCCCACACCACCCCCGGGACCACCCCCCCGCCACCGGTGCCGCCCACGCCCCTCGGCACCATGGAAACGCCTGGAACCGCCCCTGCCCAGAGCTGATTGGCTCAGCCCAGAAGCCGCGCCCGCCGTCCCGCCTCTGCTGGCCACGCCTGCCTGCCGCTGCTGGGGGGCGGGGCCCGAGCTGATGTCACGTGGTGTCCGATCCATACCCGGAAGTGCACCAGAAGCAGAAAGCAGCGTCCCAGTGCCGGGCCCCGCACTCAGCGCAGTTCCAGCTTCACCACAGCTACAGCCAAGGCAATCCCAGCCCCAAGGAACCACACAGCACAAGGAAACCTTCAAGGCAAGATCTCTATAAAGACAACCAAAGTCTTCACCTAACACCAGCTCCAGCTCCACCACCACTCCTATCAAACGCTATCCCAGGACACATTAGCTTCAGACTACAAACCCTGATAAAAAATGCAAACATGTCTACTTCAACTCACAGGTACTCAAGACTGAAACAAAAGCTTTAATATATATATATATGCATGAAAACTTCTAATCTGTATTATAGTGTTTATTATTATTGTTAATTTATATCCCAAAAGAATTATTAATGGGGGTACCACAGTGGTCCCTTGAAAAGGAAAAGCTAGACACTCTAAAATTATTAGTAAAAGAACAGCTAGCTCAAGGACACATAGAGCCATCTGTGAGCCCTTGGAACACCCTAGTATTTGTCATAAAAAAGAGATCTGGTAAATGCAGGTTTCCCCATGACCTAAGAAAGGTCAATTCAGTGATGAAGAGCATAGACACAGTACAAGCTACTATGCCATCTCCTACCATGATACCAACCTCCTGGGACCTTCTGGTAGTAGACTTGAAACACAAAAAATTAACCCCAGTGGCAAAAGCCACTCTCAAACAAGTCCATCGGATATGCCCAGAGGTGTGTATTACTGTATTTGTTCTCATTGTAAATCTTCACTCTACTGGTATTATAAGACAGGGGAACAGTCATTGGTGTTATAGATTTAATTAATTAACAAAAGTCGAGAAAGCCAATTAAAGAATTTTATTAATTACAGCAAGCAAAACAAAGAGGCAATGCAGCGCTGGGCGACAGGGGGACCTCCATCCTGCCAACTGCCGCGCCCCCCGGGGTTCCGGTCGGTCCTTTTAAGCTGTTCACGATCCTATCCTCTGACACTTCCGGGGTACTCTGCGCATGCTTCAAAACTATTGCTGGGGCTTCTAGCTATCTTGCTTCACCTCTGTTTCTTCTGGTTTCTGAAAAAGTACTACTCATACAAATGTGTTACTTTTTGCAACAGTTAACCACATTCTAATTAACGAGCAAACATACTCTATCACAGTAACCACATCTTAGTTAATAAACAAAACATACATAGTAACCACATTCTAGTCAATGAACAAACACACTCTATCACAGTCCCCCCTTTTCTGTTTAGGACATATCTTTGTTTTGTTCATTAAATCTTTTTAATTCTTGTCTGCTCCATTCTAACTCCTCCTCATCTGGACCTGGGCTGACAGATTCATACTTTGCTCGTATCAACATCAAGTGGGCCACTTCCCTTAACAATTGATATTACCTTGTTGAAGATACAGGGACCAAAGGTTAGTACTAAAATAAATAAAATAACTGGTCCTGCTATTGTTGATAACAGGGTGGTAAGCCAGGGAGAATGATTGAACCAGTTGTGGTACCAGCTTTGTTGAGATTCCCTTTCACGTTCTCTTTGTTAAAGTTGTTTCCTAAGCTCAGCCATAGTATCTATCACTACCCCTGTTGAATCCACATATGTACAACATTGTTCTTTTAGGGCTACACATAATCCTCCCTGTTGTATCAACAAAAGGTCTAGTCCCCTCCTATTCTGTAGGACTACTTCAGATAGAGACTGTACTGATTTAGTAAGGGCATCAATAGCTTTCTCTATTTTTAGCAAATCCTCATCCACTGATTGTCTTAATGTTTTTAGCCCAGCTCCTTGGGATGCCAGAGAGGTTATGCCCGTTCCCGCTCCAATTCCTCCTACCGTTAGTAGTACTGCAATTGTAAGTGTTGTAAGTGGTTCCTTTTTTACTAAATGATGTTTCTCCGTTTCTTGATGATCTATTACATACTCTTTGGGATGGTATATGATCCGAGGGACAATGATCACCTGTATACAATATTCATATGTTTCATTGAACATTGCGGTCGATAAGCACGGTGTCAACCCTAGCCTGGAACATATCCACTTATTATTAGGAGCTGGCACTAACCATTTGGCAAACTTCTTTTCTTGTAGTTTTATAGTTCTGTTACACAGGTATTTTTGCTCTCGAGGTATAGTTCCTATACATAGCCCCTGTCCGGTAACTTGGGTTATTGTAATCCCTGGGGTTCTATTATCCTGCTTCCATGAGCATTCTTTAGGGTTAGTTCCGTTTCTTCTTCTCACGTTAGCTACTGACCCTATTGCTTCATAAAATGGAGGACGTATATCATAACATAACCAACATTCTTTAGTTAATTCAGGATGGGTCCTATTTAAAACATTAAAGCTAGCCTGCATAATTTTCCATAATGTGCCATATGCCCCAGGGGGCTAATATTCGGTTGGCATTGTTACAATATTTTTTTCAGTCTTATCATTGTAGGTGTTATTATCGAGGGCAGACATTTTTTCTTTGACATTCCCTAGGGCTTTATTGGGTCCTATTGCTTCTGGCAGATCATGAGGAACTATTTCCTTTTTTATAAAAAAATGTCCTCCTCGATCTCTTCCAGGTTCCCACAGCCTTATTCCCCATGTTCTTCCAATCAACCAGCTGGAATCCATTAACGTTTGAGGTTTCACTTTGATTCCTACTAACCCGTTACAAGTGCCTATATTTCCAACACCTCCGACACCATCGAAAGTGGGGGGTTTGCAGCCTGTGATCCCTCCCCAGTTCAAAGAAATATATGAATCTTGACCCCCTCCAGGCTCAAATCCTAATGCAGCGGTTTCACAACCCCAGTATCCACAGTAAAATTCTCCTGGATAATTGCAATACCCTTTTCCGGGATTCGAGGCTGGACAGGCATAAACTGCTCGCCTGAGACAGGGACTTATCTGGATTAATTCACAAATTTGGAACTGGAAAGAAGGCACTCCTGATGTGACTACCAACTGAATCTCTCTCTGGTCCTCCCACCTAACTAGGGACCATTTAAAGGGTTTGTGCGTAACTACATCACTTTTGCATACCTCAAATAGATTCCATAAAAGGATCAAAATTAACAGAGGACTCATGGTTTTCCCATTCCAGTACCGGAGATCCCGCCTTCTAAGGAATTAATTCCCACCCTTGGGGCATCTCCTGGACCATAACATCGTGATCCTATTGACAGCAGGAGAACTTCCTCCACTACTTACTTCTCTTCTGCCTCACCTGTCGACTCGGTTGCTTCGAGTCACGGGGTGAACCATCTCCTCGGCAGCAAGAGTGTTCTTCAGGAGGGGATTTTCTTCCTGTTTGAGTGAGCCTCAATCTATAAGATTGTCAGTTATGACTCTTTACTTCCGAAGCCTCGCAGCTTACTGGTGCCACCCTTTGGCGACACAGTCCTGCCACTAGACGGGCCACAAAGGGTCGAGGCTCGTTTGGGTGATAACAGTATAGGTCTGGATTTACGCCTTTTGTGAATATATTCCACCACTCGGTTGACCTTTTAATACCTCCCACTTTTACCCTTTTAGTTAGTGCTCAATCAGTTAGTTCTCGCTGGAGCGTCCAACACGGTCAGCACACCCCTCAAGGGGATGTCCGTTCCTGCAATGGGTCCACCACTTTTCTTTGCAAACTAAACAAACAAATGGATAACAATTCCCCCACAACTATTATGGTCAATAGCACCAGGTAAGGTCCTTCCCAGCAAGGCTGTAGAGTGGTTTCTTTCCACATTTTTATAAGAACCCAATCCCCTGGCTTGACCTGATGTAATGTAATATCAAGAGGAGGTCTCTGGGTTAGTTGCCCCTTTTCCCAAAGTTCCTGACGGTATTTCATCAGTTTATGGATGTAAGTGTGAATAATTTTATCTGAGATTCCTGGGTAGTTCATGGGAATCCTTGCATCATATGGCATTCCATATAACATTTCAAAGGGAGATATTCCTATATCGGCTCTGGGTTGGGCTCTAATATTTAACAATGCCAAAGGAATACATTTAACCCATGAAAGTTTGGTCTCAAGCATCAGTTTTGCCAATTGCTTCTTAAGTTCCCCATTCATTCGTTCCACTCACCCTGAACTCTGGGGATGCCAAGGGGTGTGCTCTTCCCATCTTATTCCCAGGGCTTCTGCTAAATTTTTTATGATTTTGGATGTAAAATGTGGCCCTTGGTCCGAATCGATAACTTCAGTTACTCCATATCTGGGGATTATATGCTCTAATAGAACCTTTGCCACTGTCTGCACGGTGGCCCTGGTGGTTGGGAAGGCTTCCAGGAAATGTGTAAGATGGTCTACAATAACCAAAATGTATTTATATGTTCCTACCTTGGGGAGTTCTGTAAAATCGATTTGAACTCTAGAGAATGGTCTTACTGCTAGGGGTCTTCCCCCCATCGGCATTTGTCTTTGCACAGCTCTGTTAACCTTTAAACACGTAGGACATCCCTGAGTGATATACTTTGCCAGGTCATGTAGCCCTATACACATATATTTAGCAGCAAAATGGTGTATTAGGGCTTGACTACCCCAATGTGTTCGTTTGTGTAGATTGTCCAAAATTTGAGAAGCTATTGATTTCGATAATACCTCTCTTCCATCAGGTAGGTACCACCTTCCTTCTTTATTTTTAGTACATCCCATCTGAGCAAGTTTCTGTTCCTCTCTTGGGGTAAGTACAGGAATTTCTGATTTGGGCATCAATGGCTCTTCTCTCTTTTCATTTAACACTAGTTCTCGTAATGCCGCCTGCTTGGTTTCTTGATCCGCTGCATTATTTCCCCTTGTTCTGTAATCTATCCCCTTTTGGTGTCCTTTTAGGTGTACTACAGCTAATTTTACAGGTCCTCGCAAAGCAACTAAAACTGCTTTTATCAATTCTTGGTGAATCAAATCTTTCCCTTGTGAGTTAATTAATCCTCATTCTTCCCAGATTTTTCCGAAGGTATGTATTACCCCATAACTATATTTGAAGTTCGTGTAAATTGTCCCAACTTTTCCCTTTAAT
>NC_031769.1:81638364-81639672 GCF_001522545.3 Parus major
TAAAAGGTTCTCCCTTAGCTCCTACAACAAGGGCTGTCTCTCTGGAGAGTTTACATCCAGAGGGCAATTTTTGTACGGTAGATCTCTCAGCCCCTGAGTCTACCAAAAATTCTATTTCTTCTTGGTGGGGACCTACTTTTACTTTTATCAAGGGCTCACAATGTTTCTGAGTCCCCAACAAATATAAATAGAGCCCCTGACACCCCTAATCTTCCTTAAACATTTTTTCATCCTGAACCTTAACCCTGCAGTCTCTTTTTAGATGTCCTTTCTTTCCACAATAAAAGCAATTCCTTTCCTCCTTCCTTCCTTCAGTCCTCCATTTCCTTTTCGGTTTGGAAGTGTCCCCCGAAATGGCCGCCTTTCCTATCTATCTAATTCCCTACTTTCTCTAACTGCCGCAACCATCATTCTAACTTGCTTCCTGTGACTTTCGTCCTCTCTTCTGACATAAACTTTCTGTGCTTCTCTAAGAAGTTCATCCAACCCTCTGTCGTGCCAATTTTCAATTTTCTCTAATTTCTTCCGTATATCGTCCCAGGCTTTAGCAACAAACTGGGTCTTTAATAAGGCCTGGCCTAGCTGAGTGTCCGGATCCAAACCAGAATACATTTGCAAGTTTTTGCTCAATCTTTCCAGCCACTCATTGGGAGATTCTTCTTTCTTTTGCCTTTCATTAAAGGCCTTATTGATATTCTGACCCCTGGGAACCGCTTCCCTAATCCCTTGAATAATTATAGTGCGCAAATCCTGCATGTGCGTCCTGTGGTCCTCGTTTTGGTGGTCCCATTGAGGCCTCTGTAGGGGCCATTTTATGTCCGCCTGGGGTTCTTGTACATGTTGAGCGTCCCAAATACGCATCCCTGCAGTCCTAATCATGTTCTTCTCTTTGGTGGTAAATAATATATTTAAGATGGACTGCAGTTCATCCCAAGTGTAAATATTGGGGCCCAAAAATTGATCTACTCACTCAGCAACTCCCCGAGGATCTTCCAAAATCTTTCCCATCTCTTTCTTAAATTCCCTAACATCCCCCGAACTTAGAGGTACTGAGATAAATCCCATCTGCGGATTAGGACCTCCCATGGGCACCTCTCTTAAGGGAAACAAACCTTGCTGCCGCGCACGGCTTCTAGTTCTGGGTCCTTGATCTCGGTCCCCTTCCTGACCATTTGGTCTTTCTTGTAATCCTCGATCCTCCTGATTATCTAACTCTGGCTCAGGTTGTGGTGGTGGGGGAACCATTGGTTGAGGTGGGATGTACGGTGGGGGTCCAACGGGAAAATCCTCCTTCTGTCGGGACTTTTG
>NC_031769.1:81641472-81664642 GCF_001522545.3 Parus major
GAGTCTTTTCATCAGTCTTTGTAGAGAAACAGAAGTCTTTCTTCTGCTAATCTATGGAGTTTCTCACAAGAAAACTATTTCTGTTATAGCTTTCTATTTTCCTGATGCCAGCTGCCCGGAAATCCTGTCATCAGATTTCACTCCTCCCATTTCACATTACTCTGAGGTTTGTATGGGCCATGAGTCTAGGGATGCCATTTTAAGGATGAGTTATTCAAAGGCAAAAGTCTTTATCTGTCTCTGTGAGCTTTCTTGGAAACAGTTTTCTCGTTGCCCTCAAGGCCTCAAATCTTCGGTTCACTCTGTTCTAGCACCTCACTCTATCACAACTACTTTACTTTTTGCTCAAAATCCACACTTTGAACACTCCATTCTTCCCAATACACTCTGTTATGAATTAAAGGAGTCTTTTCAAATCACTATTGTCTATCTCCATAGCTTTAACAGAAAGATATTTTCAGCTTATAAAGCATCTCTTTATTCTCTCCCCATCTAAAACTTAACTCTTTTCTTCACTGTTTTTGGTGGTTTTATGATGTCTTTTTCATGTTGATTGTCTCTCTCTCCATCTCTCTGGGAAAAAGGAGTAATCTGTACGTTTTATCCAGCTAGTAAAAGACGTAAAGTCTTAGAAAAGCTGCAAGAGTTCATGGTGTCAGGTTTCAGTCCAGCAGTAGAAATTGAAAACTGTGATGAACAGGCCAGGAGACCAGCTCCTTTTAAAAAGGCCTTTATTAAACAGGACAGCTCTGGGGTGGGGGCCCAAGGGGTCACACACACCACCACTGCTCCCACTGGATGCCGCAGAAGAGGAGGATCCGTGCAGCTTTGTCACCAGCACAGAGCTGGGCCTTTCATCCTCACTGGAGTCCCTAGGAAGACTGCTTTCATCAGCTCGTAGTCCAGGGGGTCAGTCCTTTCTAGTTCTTTTCGGTCATGGCGACCACTTCTAAGCATGTTCAGGTGGTGTAGGAAGATGGTCCTCCTTCTTAGTACATTAGGATATCTTCTCTTGGTCCTTTATTTTCCTTTTGGCTCGTTGTTGTTAGGGGTTTTTGTTTCCCAGCAGCACTCAGTTCAACCTCATTTGCGTGCAGCCTCAGGCGCCATTTTGGGGAGTAGTGGCATCACTCTCGAGGGGAAGGGGATACAATGTAAGGGAAAAGTAACCACAGGTGAAGCAGGGAGAAATCAGCCAGGGGTAAAGGCGCTAAAAAAACTCCAACTATCGATGAATCAAATATTAACAGCAACCAACTCTTAATTTAACAACTCGTAACTTCAGAATTTCATTTCCCACAAAAACTAATCAGAGCTGGCCGGCTCTGCTTCTCCCCCCCCCCCCCCCCAACTCTCTGTGGCCTTGTCCAGCCCCTGGAAGGGAGGGGGGAGCCAAGACAGAACCTTGTTACTTTTTCAGAGGCTAGAAACACAAAGAGAACAAGAGTGCTCTGACTTTAGATCTTAAGGGGGTGTTCACAGGTTGAATTTACTTTTTAATGGTCAAAACTGCTGTCAGTTCTTAGAAATGATTGATAATTGGTCAGGAGGAAAGACTCCCATCAGCCACCAGCAGCTTCAACTTCCTTAGATCCCAAAACCACCTTAAAGGTAAAGCCACCCTATGACAGTGGCAAACATTGGAAAGTTATCAGAACAGATCTCCGTGCTGTAGCTATGGCTTTCCAACATTTTCCCCACATTCCTCTAAATATAGTAACTGATCCTGCATACATAGCTGACATCACACAGAGATTAGACCAAGCACTATGTCTCGGTTTTAGAAGACAGGTGTCTGCTAGGGAGAGCAGGAGCCTCCCTTGGGATGAATGAATGTAGACCCCTTCCTTCCGAATTATTATAAATTTGAAATCAAGGGGCTTTCAGGCAGAGATCTGGGGATAGGAATAATAGTTCTTTACTAGTATAACTAGGCAAACAAACAACAATAGCTACAGCAATAACAAGAACACAGAACCAGGGACTCCGGGACAGCTTTCTCAGCTGAGATGGGATGGAGGAGAGGCTTTTGTTTTCACAAACCCCTCGGGCAGTCAGTCCTGGTGCTCTTGCAGGGCTCCGAGGAACAGTCGGCTGGAATAGCAGGGATGAGCTGAGATCCCGGGCCGGTGGCTGAGATGGATCAGCAGCTCCGCGGTGGTGGCTGGCACTGCCACACGTCCCGGCAGAACAGGGGGTGCGAGGCCACCAGCAAAGAGGGGAGAAGGAGAAGAAGCAGCCGCTCCGTCTGGGTGATGGCGAAATTTCCTTCTCTCCACCGCAGCAGCTTCGCGACCCAGCACACCAACGTCCTTCCCCGAAGCCGAAGAAGGCCCAGCTAAAAAAACTGTCCTCACCCTCTTTTTCTGCCCCTTTTCCTCCCCCCCTGGGCCCGGCCACTCTTTGTCCGTTTTGAGCACCTTTAAGTACCGGCAGTTAGGTTGTCTCAGCACATAATGGGTAAAAAATTCCCCGGGCAGGCCAGAAGGACAAAACAAAAAAAAAAGGACACCTAACCCTCAACACACTATTAAAGGAAGTTGACAATGCACAATTATTCATTCTGCTAAAAACTCTATGCCATTGCATCCAAGCCAGAACCTACCCCTATTATATCTTACACTTAAGAGCCACACAAATCTACTAGGTTTTATCACAGAGGGCAACGTTAGAGCCGACATGCTAGCGTGCCCTGCCTGGACAGCACCACAGGCAGACATGCTGGCAACAAGAAAAGGCATCACACAATTTCTTCCACCAGGGGGTTTGGGCCTTAGAACGCCAATTCCAGCTGACAAACACAGAGCCTCATAATATTGTTAGCACCTCTGCTGACTGCCAAGGCCACACTGCACCACTGCAGATGGGAGTAAATCCTTGTGGATTGCATGCATTATAAATCTGGCAAACTGATGTCACAGTTCATCTGAATTCAGATGTTTAAAATATGTACACTTATCTCTTGATACCTTTTTATCAGGAACATGGGCTACAGTACACACAGGAGAAAAGGGTCGGAATGCCATTGCACATTGGCAGTCAGCCTTTTCTGTTTTGGGCATCCCTCACACCATCAAAACAATGGCCCTGCATACATCTCACAGAAAACAAGGCATTTCCTACAGGTCTGGGGTAGCACACCACGCTGGTATTCCCTGATTAGCGACATGACAAGCCATAATGGAAAGAGCATGTAGCACTTTAAAATGTATTCCTGAAAAACAAAAGGGAGGAATGTCTGGTGAGACCCACTGAGCAAGGTAGCTAAGGCTATTTATACACTAAATCATTTAACAGTATCAGCAAAGTCCCAGAACCCAGTCATTTTAAATCACTATCATTACAATCACCTGGAGATAAATTGTTGCCGAAGCCCAAAGTAATGGTGAAAGACCTTCTCACTAAGAAGTGGGGAGGCCCATGGACTTTCATGACCTGGGGAAGGGGATATGCCTGTGTTTCCACAGACACTGGAACACATTGGGTATCTGCCAGATGTGTCTGTCCTGCTCTATGTCCTGACTGGGACCACAAAAAAAAAATCCTCTTGACAGTACCTCAACAGATGTGGTGGAGCAGATTGAAGAAGAGTAACCAGAACAACAATTTACCTACCTCATGAAAATCTGTGACTCTTGAAATGACAGTTCATTTAAAAACTCTGTTTACAAATTGTTTTTCTGTTTAGTTTTTTCTCACAGTTCTTTCAGTTCAGAAAGGTTGAATGTTTCTTGTTTCATGAGTTAAGGCATAATCTCAGTTCTAAACAGTTTGGTTTTTTAGTGTTAAATTGTAACTTGTAACTCTAAGTAGTTAGTTAACCTGTGGCATGCTAGCTTGAAGGATTGTGATCTTGCCTGCCAGCTCCTGGAAGGGAGTATTGCAAACTCAATTTAGTACACAAAGCACGTTGTTAGCTGAGGGGAACTAGGTTTGTCAAATTAAGTGGAAAACTTCATTTGAATTAGAACCATGTCTCCTATCACCCTGTCTGCAAAGGGCAAAAAAGCCTTGGCCTTTGCCTCTGGCAAAAGCCTTGTTAGATGTCACAATGGTACAACACAACAAGAAACTCAAGCAGCTGTTTCAGAAACAAATTTTCCTGATTTCTGACATGGCTGCCTGCCTGTTTTGTTGAATCATTTGTTGTCCACCTGGTCAATCAAGTCTTTAATGTTGGCTCTGTGTAAAGACTTATCGTGTCCTGAACACACCCTGTGTGCCACCCACACTGTCTTCACACACAGCAGGCCATGGGTTGACGAAGTGCCGGAGCTGGCTAGCTCTCCCTCTGCCCCGCGTTGGGAGTGGGACACACCTCGGGAGCAGGATGACCTGAGGTGCGGCTTAGAGCAAAGCTCTACAGCACTTCTGGCTGGTCAAGTGTAGTGTGGAGGCAAGAACGAGGGGATATCTTTTGTATGGGTTTTGAAGATGGGCTTAATCTCCAAAGGAGCCAGAGACAAAACGCAGAAGTTGTATGCTATGCAACATCTTATATACGGGGGAGAAGTAAGGGGAGGATACAAATCATGAACCAATGGGGAAGCTTTAGGGGAGGAATTTAAGGCAGAGGCTACAATACATAAACCAATGGGAAAGCTTTGGGGACAGGAACAGTTAACAAAATCCAATGGAACGTCAAATACAATGTGATTGACAGAGAAGATTCTAGAACAAAGGGTTGGTGCTAAGCAAGACTGACAGGGAGGGATCTGGATAAAGAGGTAGGGTCACAATGACTGACAGGGAAGGCACTGGAAAAACGGGTTGGGGTACAATGATTGATGGCAGTAGGGAGGAGTGTACAACTTGGAAGAAACCAGCATCAAAAGGGGAAAACAGAACAAACCATTTGTGCAACAAATCTCAAACTTATTAAAAAAACACAACCGCAATGGTAACAACTGGCTTGCAGGTCCCTATTGCCAAGAAGCACATCAAACAAACACTGTCTTTGCTGCATGAGCCTAATTTTAACATGTGTTCAGGTCTTTCTAATCTTCCCTAGTCCTGGCTATGGAGAAGGCCAGAGGTGCAGTCTGCTGTGGAAAGTGGAGTCACCTTTATGGTCTTCCTAATGCTTCAAAGAAATCCAGATTTGATTTGCTGTACTACTGTTCCTGAGGAGCCTTAAATGTAACTCATCCATTTTAAATTATCTGTCTCCTTTACTAGTCATACAACAGAATTTTTTTTCCCCCTAGGCTTTCAATTTCTTTTTCACTGTTTGGCTTGGGTTGTTCTTTTTCTTTTTTACAGCCAGACTGCTGTCTGGTGCCTCCTCTCCTCATCTTTTTAAAGGACAAACACAGGCTGCCCCTTGCCAGAAGGCATGACAAGCCTCTCTTTAAGTTTTCCTGTGTATGTGAATAAGCTGCAAGCCCTCCTTGGTTTTCTGCTGCTTCCAGCTTCCCCAACACAGGCTTGGAAATTCTTTCAGACATATTTTCTGCAGTACCTTGGGTGAGACTTTCAATATGTGACTGTATAATTCCCAAAGTCTTTTAAAATATCTGGCCTTTCTCTAGCTGAAGTATATGGAATTCCAAATACATGGAATGGAATATATCTCCTTCATAAACAGAATAGACTGCAGACTGCATAGCATCTACACATGTGACATACATAGCAGGAATGCTTGGAATAACAGGTATATCATGGCTAGACTGGCCAAAGTAGTTAATTTACAAGGCTGGATCCCTATAGCAATTTACTTCTATAATGTTGGTGTGGTTAATCAAAATATCAGAGACTTACAGGGCTGCAGATTCTACTTTACAATCAACTTCCTAAAACAAAGCGTGTTTATTGTGGTCAGTCCTTATTTTAAACCTGACTGTGTCAACACAGAGCAGCAGGCATCTGGCAGACAGTGGAGCTATGGTTATTGGTGTTTATATAGCCTGATAATGTATTTTGTAGCGAAAAATGTTGTGGACTATTTGGTTTAGAGTGCTTTATGATGGAGGCTTTTATTTCACTAATAGTAATAACTGTTAAAGTGTTTTTTTCAGCTTTAAAAGCCTTTTTTGAATAACAACTTAAAACACCTTTTCCCAGTCAGTCTGTAGCTTCTGAGGTGGTGTGCCAGCTATAAAAATGGTTCTAAATTGTTGTCCCTGGCTATTATGCAGTGGCCTGCACAATGTACCTGTCACCTTGAAGATGCATTTAATACCAGCGTTGTATTTGGAAAATTACTGCAATATTTACCAGGGCAGCCATTGTACCTCCATGTCTGCCATGTCTGTCTACCTTTTTTAGTTTAAAGTTCTTGCTGCCTTAACAAAGCTTTAAGCTTCTTAGTTTGCAAGCCACATGATGCTTTAGCTACTCAAATCAGGTGATTTATTCTCCCTAAGAGAAAATTCCCATTTTAGCAGGACCCTGGTGTCTTCTAACAAGAGTTGTGGCATAGATATGTCCTTCAACACACCACTACTACAGATATTAAGAAATGAAACACTGAGCAATCTCATATGCAGAGGAATTTTATTAACTGGGTATGAGGAGTAATGGCTGCTGCTCAGGCTTCTCCAGCTCCAGGTCTTTTTTGTGTGTTTTCCTCATCATCTTTTCCTGTTATAGATTTACATCACAGTCTATAATGGGTGTGACTAGAAGACACCAGTGTCTTCCCATTACTGAATTACAAAGAAGCAGCTGTAGTAAAACAGACTTTTCTTCTCTCCCTTTGTTGATTGGGATGAGTATTTTTCCTTCTGTATCTAACAAGCTAATTTCAGCTGGGTCAGTGGAGTCTGTATACAGCATTTTGGCAGCTACACTGATTCACAGGAAAATTAGTTGTTCATTTTGGGGGGAATGTCGTGGTTTTAAACCAGTAACTAAAGAAATTACTTATTTCTTGTTGTGAGATATGGATTAAAACAAGAGCAAAACAGGCTTAAAACTTAAAAGGAATAAAGACAGTTTATTAACAAACTACGAGAATAAGAACACTAGAGTAAATTTCCAGAAAACCCCTTCATCTTTTACATTTTGATCATTTCTTTGTACACATCACATGATAACATAGAGACAAATAACTTTAGAACTTTGGTGGTAAAAAAAACAGTCTCAATTTTTGTTAGAGTCTTTTCATCAGTCTTTGTAGAGAAACAGAAGTCTCTTTCTGCTAATCTATGGAGTTTCTCACGAGAAAACTGTTTTTTGTCATAGTTTTCCATTTCTCTAATGCCAGCTGCCCGGAAATCTGTCATTAGATCTGCTCCTCCTATTTCACATCACTCCGAGGTGTGCATGGGTCACTAAAGTTTTGGGATTTCATTTTTAAGGATGAGTTATTCAAAGGCAGAAATCTTCTTCATCTGTTTCTGTGAGCTCTCCTGGAAAACAGTTTCCTTTTTGCCCTCAAGGCTTCAAAATATTCACTCTACTTAATCTCAGTAACTCACAGTGTTTCAAGCACTTTCTCTTTTGCTCAAAACTCACACTTTGAATACTCTATTCCTCCCAATACTCTTATCATGAATTAAAGGAGTCTTTTATATGATTATTGTCCATCTCCATAGCTTTAACAAAAAGATATTTCAGCTATTAAGCATCTTCTTATTCTCTCTCTCTTATTTAAAACTTAACTCTTTTCCTCACTGTTGCATTGGTGGTTCTATGATGTCTTCTCTATGTTAATTGTCTTTCTCTCTCTTTGTCGTTCTGAGAGAAGGAGTAATCTGTATGTTTACTCAAGGTAGTGAAAGAATTAGAAGTTTAAAAAGCTACAAGAGTTCATAGTATCAAGTTTCAGTCTAGCAGCAAAAACTGAAAACCAAGCTCGGCTGAGCAACGCTGATTCCCACCCCCCTCCACCCCGCGGCCTTGTCGGCCTGGAGGGGGAGGGGGAGAGGCTAAAACGGAGCCTTGTTACCTTGTCAAAGGCCAGAAGCGAAAAGAGGGCGAGAGAACACTGTCTGTACTTTTTCAGGGGGTGTTTACAAGTTGAATTCACTTTTTAATGGTCAGATCTGCTGTCAATTCTTGGAAATGACTGATAATTGGTCAGGAAGAAGAACTCCCATCAGCCATCAGCACCTTCAACTTCCCCTCTTTCCTCAGCTGCCTTAAAGGTAAAGCTACCCCATGACAGGGAAGCACAAAGTAAAGTATTCCCATCTTACAAACAATAGCAGACATTATGGTCCCTAAATGATGTACTTGGGAGGAAAGCTGAACACATGACTGGAAGTCCAATACCTTGTTTGTTTTCAGATTTCAATGCAGACAAACAACTTGAAGGCTTCACCACTGGTGTTGCAGATGAGTGCATACTATGCTGCACTGAAATTTTGTTGCTCTCTTTGGATGCTACATTATTTGATAAGTTGTAATCCTACTTATGTTAACCCATTTGTTCTCCCAAGCTAGCATCCTAATGACTTGGATAATGAAATATGTAAATCCTATATTTGGCTCAGGAAACATTTTAAAATAGGAAAACACAAAAAAATGGAGCCAAGCAAAAGCTTAAATTCTGTGTTTTGATGTATTGATTTCAATATCAAATTCATGCTAATTTTTAATATGGATTTTTTTTTTTTCTTTTAAAAGTGATCATTTAGCAGACTGGTAATGAATGACTGTGGTTTTAATGTAGATCCCTAACAGATATCCAGATCATGTTTATTTTTATCAAGACAATTTTTAAAAATAATTTTAAAACTTTACTGTAACATCAAGAAAGAAATTTTTAGCCAAGCAAAGTGTTTTGTTCATTTTTCTTAGATTTTCCATCTCACACAATCTCATTTACTACAGGATAGTAAAAACAGCCTTTCAAATCTGATAGTTCATATGAAAGCTGAGATTCATATTTTTTTCACCTCCCAGCTGCCATATTAGCCTCCATTAATGTCAAAAAGAGAAAACATTGCTACAATTCTGTATCTGCTTTTTAGTGGCCACTAAAAAGTCTTCAGTCTACTACACAAACAAAAGGCTCAATATATATATATAAATGGGATGTTACTTACCTTCACTTTCTTGCCTTGAATGGCTTGTCTAAGTTTTAAGTAGTGCAAGAATGAAAATGTGCATGTGATTCTCAGCAACATACTTTGTCCATTCTGGGAATAAATACAAAGGTCCAGTCTGTGAGTTTATAATTTAATGATCTTCCATGAGCATTCAATTGACAGGGATTTCACAATGCGGTCACACCACTAGAAGAACTACAGTGACAATGTTTAATTTTTTGGAAATTAATTTAAAATTGACATTAATTTTATTATGCCCAGCCTGTACTGCTGCAGGAGTGAGATAACTGCCATCTTAAAAAGCATTTTTATTTGATCACAGCACTTCATTAGGGAAAGATGAGGGCCTACTAGAAGATGGTATCCACCTAATAATGAGAAGATCCTTGTGAAAAAACCTAATAATGAAATTAGACACTTTTGAGGTATGCTCAAGGGACTTCAGTATGGAGTTAAGTAAGGAAATGCTGCATGCAAAGGTGGCATGAGAGAAGGTTACAAGGAAGACTTTTCACTTCACTCTTCAAAATAAAGGACATTCAAAGGACATATCTCAAATGTGTGAATGTTAGTGCTCAAAGCTCGAGCCACAAACAAGAAGCAGTGAAGGTACATGCACTGAGTCAAGGACCTTCTTCAACATCAGAGCAGTGAATGTCCATATAGCTGATGACAAGACTTTGTCATTTATATACAAATTGAGCTTCCTTAAGAGGGAAACTGATAAAGACATTCTGCCTGTCTTGTAAGAGTTACTGCTGTAATCATTTTCTCCATAATTATTTTGTTGGATGAGTGTCGATACCACTTAGGGAAAAATCTCTCTCTTTTTCAACTTGATACATTGCCATCAGAAGACTTAAACTGAAGACACCTTGTATCTCTTGAGAATTTACACGAGTTCTGCATGTGGAAAATCAAATGAAAGGTCATACCCCCCTCCGTTTCTCTCCTGATTTCAGTTGATTTTCTTTCCCCACATTTCTCTCTCAAATTCACATTTGCTTTAGCAAATCTTAGAAATGACAGGGAGAAAGAGCTGCTATCACTATTTAGTAGACTTCACTGAGTTCTCTCCTCTTAACTTGATTACATGGTGTACTAAACCTAAATTTCTCCTCAGCCATGCATATATTTTCCTCTTGGAAGACAGAAATTTTATTCAGAAGTCTGTGCTTTCTGAAAGAGCAGCCTTTTATTGATGAAAAGAAAAAATGTGTTAAATGCAGTGTACTGGGCTGACCTTGACATGATGTCATGTGCTTACCAAATCTACTCTGTCATTTCCCCTCCTCAGCTGGGCAGGGGAGAAAAAAGACTTGTGGGTCAAGATAGGGATAGGGAGAGATCACTCACCAGTTGCTATCAAGAGCTAAACAAACTTGATGAAATTATTTGATTTTATCACCAATCAAATCAGAGTAGGATGACAAATAAAACCAAATCTTAAAAACTTCCCCCCACCCCTCCATTCTTCCTGGGCTCAACTTAATTCCCAATTTTTTCTCAGTTCTTCCCCCTCAGCAGTGCAGAGGAATAGAAAACGGGGACTGCAGTCAGCTCATCCCACAGTGTCTCTGCTGCTCCTTCTTTCTCATAGGAAGGACTCCTCACACTTCACCCCTGCTCTAGCAAGTGACCCTTCCTATGGGAGACAGTCCTATATGAACTTTTCCAAAATGAGTTCTTCCCAAGGGCTACAGTTTTTCTTGAACTGCTCCAGTGTTGGTCCCTTCCACACATGGTGCACTTTCTTCCCTTCCTTCCCCTCCTTTCTCACGGACTTTGGTGTCTGCAGGGGTGTTTCTCTCACATATTCTCACTCCTCTCTTCCCTGGCAGCATTTGCTCTTGTTAAACAATGTTTTTACCCTTAAAAACACTATCCCATCACTGCTGGGCTCACCCTTGGCCAGTGGTGGGTCCATCCTGGAGACATCTGACATTGGCTCTGTTAGATATGGGGGAAGTTTCTGTCAATTTCCCACAGAAGCCACTACTGCAGCCCCCGCACCAAAACCTTGCCACCCAAACACAACACATATCTTCAGAGCTAAATACAATTGTTAGTCATTTTTAATGGTCTGAACAAATTCTGGTAAAAAAAGGAAAAAACTTATTGGAACCAAGTTTTAATGAAAGAAATCCAAATGACAAAAATGGAACGCAATTTTTTTTTTGTTCCACTGAATCTGCTCTTCTTCTATAGCTTATATATCCAGAATGAAATAAAATTGTGGTATACTTGAATGTCAGCTAACGAATTTTTACAAAGGAATTAAGCTTTTTAAAACTAAAGAATGTGAGTCAGTAGAGTACGTTTAATCATGGACCAGATCAATAATCTTCAATAGTCAGTCTTGATTGATTAAGAGTTTTAAGATGTGGTTGTTTAGGTGGCATGTAGTGGTCTTGAATGTAGGGATTCATGTTGCTATGCACTAAACATAATGTTGACATTACTTATACATTTCACCTCCTATTCACAACAGTTACTTCATGTTTTCTCCTAGCCTAGATGAGACTTGAGCATGGCAGAAATGAGATTGATTAAGATCCATCTTGGGTGAAGTGGAGATGTTTTTTACTTTGGAATATTAGTAGTAAAACAAAGCAAGCAGGGATTATTCCACACAAACATTGTCTCAAATGTTTTTTTTATGCTTTAAAATGCATTAGTAGCTACAGCACAAAAGGCACCCATGGAACCCTGTGATAGATTGGCATTTAAGAAAACAAAGAGAAACACCTAAGGAAGTTAAAACCGCTGGAGGCTGATGGGAGTTTGTCTCTTAGCCAACAGCTGGCCATTTATAAGAATTGACAGCAGTTTTAACCATTGAAAAGTGAGATCAACCTGTGAACACCACCTTAAGATCTAAGCCTGGGAATTTCTTGGTCTCTTTGTTTCCTGGCTGTGAATGGTAACAGAGCTCTACCTGGCTCCTGTTCCCTTGCCCAGGCCATGTGGCCCGGGAAGGGGCTGGGCTGTGCCTGCCGCGGCTCCCTACTGGGAGATGGGGCCTGCAGGGCTTGCCCCGGGCTCTGGCCGGGCCAGGCCAGTCTCTGGCTCGGCTGCAGTTTTTGCTGTGACTGAATTCACCAGAGACTGCCGAGTAAAGAAAGAAAAAAAAAACTCTTGGCCTGCAGCGGGCTGAGACAGTGACCACACTCTCCAGAGCAGCCATGAAGAATCTTCCATCGCAGACAGCTCCAGCTGCTGCTCCGGCAGAGATCACAGAACTATCTACAAAAGCCTGGGCAAGATTTTAACCCTTTCATTACCCAGATGAGACTTGCAGATTAATCCTTCTTTCCAGAGAGAGAAAGAGAGAGTAATCAACATGTAAAGAGACCTTATAAACTATCAGAGACAGTAAAGAAAAAAAGCTTCAGAAGAGGTAGAGAATAAGGAGATGCTTTATAAGCTGAAATATTTTTCTGTTGAAGCTATGGAGATGGACAATAGTGTCCTGAAAAAACTCCTTTAATTCATGACAGAGTATATTGGGAGGAATACAGTAGTTCAAAGTGTGGATTTTGAGCAAAAAGTAAAGTAGCTGAGATAGAGTGAGGTGCTGGAAAGAAGGGGAGAAGTAATAGTTGAAGATTTGGGGCTGCTTGAGTCAAAGAGAAAACTTCTGTTTTCCAGGAAAGCTCACAGAGACAGATGAAAAGAACTTTTGCCTTTGAATAACTCATCCTCAAAATGACATCCCTAGACTCATTGACCCATGCACACCTCAGAGTGATGTGAAATGGGAGGAGTGAACTGATGACAGGATTTCCAGGCAGCTGGCTTCAGAAAAATAGAAAGCTATAACAGAAATAGTTTTCTTGTGAGAAACTCCATAGATTAGCAGAAGAAAGACTTCTGTTTCTCTACAAAGACTGATGAAAAGACTCCAGCAGGAATTGGGACTGTTTTAAACACCAAAGTTCCAAAGTTTTTTGTCTCTATGTTGTCATGTAAACAAGGGAATGGTTGGGTAGTGCGGGAGAAAAGGGTTGTTCTGGAGGTTTTATTCCAGTGTTCTTATTCTTGTAGTTTTTGTTAATAAACTTTCTTTATTCCTTTTAAGTTTAAAGCCTGCTTTGCTCTTGTTCTAATCCATATCTCACAGCAAAAAAATAACTAAGTTTTCTAGTAATTCTTTAATTACTGCTTTAAAACCACGACAGACCCTTAGTCCTGTCTATGAGAGACACCCAGGCTATTCAATACATCCAGAGTTTTCTAATATTGAAATGACTAGGCATGGGTCAAAGATATTTTGACTGAAATGAGAATACTTTAGATAAGGATTTTGGTTTCAGGTATGCAGATCAAGTGAGCAAGCATTTCAAGTCTATGAAGAGTATCAGTTACCTGACTACAGTTTTTATATGCTTCTTTCCATTGCCAGCTTCCTCTTTCTTCAACAAAATCCATCAAAGAGCTGGTTCTATGTGGGATTTTCTAGTTTTAGTACTACCTCTTGAAACTCTAAACACCAAAGGTTTTGCACAACATCATTGCTAATATGAAACATTTCCCAGAATTTTTTGTCATGGGAATTCTACTAGGAATGAGTTGCATAGATAGCCTTTAACAGTTACATTTTAATCTTAGCCTTGCAGCTGATGGACCTGGGGACATGGAGGTGCAGCAGTGTCACTGCTTTAGGAAATTTGGTTCTTCATTCAAAATGTGAAGATTTTGTTTCTGGATTAACACTTGACTTAATGAATTTATCTAAGACAGGTCACTGAACAATACAGTTACCTGAGGTAAAGAAACCATGGTTTAGTACATCTAAATTTTCATGTAAATAGAACAAGCTTAGCATCTGAGCCAGTCAATGACTGAGCATATTTCTTTCCCTGGCTATAATAAGGACATGCTGGTATGAATGATTTTAAGACCTAAAGTTGCCTAGTTCGACTATTTAACAGTAAAGAATTTCATTAGGTTTTGGTGTGAATTTTCTAGCTAAATCCTTCAGGCGTTTCTGCCTTCTTCACTAATATTGCCATTTACTGTGATATTTTGGTGATTTAGTGACTAAACAGATTTAATCTTTTTCCTCTAAGGCAATATATTTACTACAACTTTTTTTTTGTTTTTTACCTTCTTCTCATTCTTCAGTATTATCTTCATTCATTTAAATGAACAGGACTAGGAAATCAGCACATGGAGAACTGAAAGGCAGCTGTTTATGAAACCTTCTATCCACAGGGACCTACATCGACTATCTACTTCTTGTGGTGATGAAAATTGCTCCAAGGATGAAGTTACAGCTGTTTGATCCCACTAGAGACATAAAGATCCTACAACAAGAAGACCAATGGGTTGTTAAACCTGGGCAATATTTTAGAGGATTCAAGAGAAAATCGTCTTTTCAAGAGAATGAGTACCTTCTTAAAAGGATATGAAGGAGATTTGTGTCAGAAACCATATTGGACAGTAATTATCCTAATATTAGTAAAAAAATCCATTAACTTTCAGAAACATGTTGGGAGTTTCTTTTCCATTCCTTTCAAAAAAGGAGAGTTCATCTCTGTCATGTTTTACTAGCTGTTCTAATTCCAGCACCAGTATTTTTTTTTGTTTACACAAGCTCATGTGTGCAGCTGTGTATTGATGGTGTTCTGCTGTTCTGTATGCTGTAAGATGTGTTTATGACAACAGTGCTTTTTCTTAAACAAATATGTCATTATTTCTGAAATATTCAGCTGTTTTTTGGCTATATTTGGAGTTCATCTGTTTGTGAAGTTATTTGTGAACTGCATTAATTCTATTTTATGTTTAAATGTGTTAAGTCTTCTGTTAATAGAACGATTATTTTTAGGGTGAAATCTTTAATATATTCCCTTTATTGTCCTTTAATGTTTTCCCCAAAGTTGTTATTAAGCAAAGGAACACATTGGTACAGCTACAAGGCAGCCTATGCACAATTCAAAAATAGCTAAGTTCAAGTGAGCAAACCAGTGTGAATTCATTAAATAGTGACATTATTTTACTTACTGTATTAATGGCTGTTCTCTTGACTATCATTCTATTTGCTGGTCTGAAAACAGACAAAATCTCTACACCAGTTTCAAACAAGCAGTTTCAAACCTGCCCCTATGCTGCTTATGAGTAGCACTGCATCTATCCAGCCCCAACCTACTCACACGTATTTCACCAGTGAAAGCAGAAGCTATTCCAGTGAAACATCTAAGTGCCCTGTTTAAATTATGCTTAGAACCCTTCCAGCTTCAAATGGTAAGATATAAATTTTGTGGTTCTATATGTGGATGATGAAGAAACCCTAGTGAAACCACTGCAGCTTGACTTTAGAAATGGCTGTGGTTTAAGAAAATACTTGCAGCTCATACAGAGGATTGACAGCCATAGGAAAGACCACATACGTTCTCAGTCAACAGGGAGTAGTTCACCGCTGGCTATAACATGTTTACTTTCAGCCTGTGTAAAGTTTTGTGTGGGGGTCTCCAGGTCTCAAAGAGACAAGAGCAGTTGTCAGTTCCAGTAAAGCTGTTTATTGTATGAATGCATCAGTCTCGAAGGCAGAGAGTTCAGAGTATTAAAGTCCATGCTAAAAGCTTTCTGGCATAGGGTCCCAATATGTTGAGCAGCAGCTGGCATAAAGTTCCCTTGATCTAGATGGCAGCAGAAGCAGTTTTTTCTTCTTTCTGTGTTGTGATGTTTATGATGATCTGTTGTTGTCCTTCTTCCTCTTCTTTGTGGTGTGATCTCTCTTTTTCACCCCAATACAGGGGATTGTACTGGATTAATAAATCATCCAATCAGCTAAAAACACAATTCTAAAACATTCTTTCTATGCCAATCTATACTTAATTCTTAATGTACAAAAGCAGTGTCAGTCCTTACCTAAATTCTACGTATAGAGCATTATCTGTTTATGTGAATATCTTTATCTGTCCTATCTAGAAATGAAAGCTATGTTTTCATTATGTCTAGAGCTAAGTTAATTTTGTAAAGGGTAATACTACTGAACTTTAAACTAGGCTTTAGGGCTTTTTACTAGCTAACACAGTCTCCTTAGGCACTTAAGATATATTTCTACTTACTTAAAACTAAAACCTACACTCTTATTTCATGTCTGTGTGGTTTAATATATTTTAGTTCCTTTCTCTCTCTGAGGGACTCAGAGGGGCTTTTATTTCAGATTCCAACAAGCCTATCTTCAGATCAGTATTGTGTTGGTCTCTATTCCTTGAATAGAAGAGAAAAAAATAGAGTAGAAATATGTTTTGCCAGAGCTTTGACCATCACTGTTAATATGATCGTGTACAGCAATATTTGGCAATATGATAGAGACAAACCAGAGAAGATGCAAGCCTTTTGACTAAATGTAAAGACGGGCACCAAAGAGCTCTTGCTATTATTTTTTTCAACAAAGCCCTATGCTAGAGAATCCTTTCTAGGTATGCACCCAAGATGAAACATTCTTGAGTGCAATATGAGATCACTGCTCCAGAATGTACAGAAGTACAGAAGGTACTCATCAGATGGTGGGATGTCATGCTTCTTAAGCCTGCCCTGACAGAAATGTTGGATGTTGGCCTTGGTCCTTCCTCTTTAGCATCAAATGCCAATAGCTTTTTACTCTATGTAAATAAATAGATGCACTGACAGAAAAAAATAAAACCCAGTTCTTATACTAAAAACCTCTTATTTCTATATGTGACTCTTGTCTCTTGTTCATCCATGGTATAACACCAAGGAGAGTCTGGCCCCATCTTCTTTACATTCTCCCATCAGGTGTTTATACACATTTAGTACTCTTAAGCCTAATCCTCTCCTGGTTGAGCAATCCCAACTCAGCCTCTCCCCATATCAGGAGTCACTAATATCTTCAGCTAAATAATCCACAAATTTAATTACAAAAATATTTTCAGAGCAGTTCTGGGGTTTTCTTTTTCTTTTTATTTTCCTTTTTCTTTTTCTTTTTCTCTTTCTCTTTTTCCTTTTTCCTTTTCCTTTTTCTCTTTCTCTTTTTCCTTTTTCCTTTTCTCTTTTTCTTTTATTTCCTGTTCTAATACAACAGCTGCCAGCAACTTTAACTAAACATGAGGCTGTCAAGCAGAGCAAAAACCAAAAACCAAAGAGTTGGCATTCTCCAGTACTTTTTACAGGGCAGTTTTTTCCACAGCTGCTGTATCTTGTCAGAAAAGCAGTAAAAGTATGTTCCTAACAGTGACCAAATGACAAGTGATCCAAAAGAGCTGGGAAGGCTGTCAATATTTTTAATTAATAACTACCTTCTTAGCATATATAATCTCTGCGTCTTCTGAAGGTGCTTTGCTCCTGTGACAGACGTCTTGTTCCTGACAACATAGCCCTGTTTCTCTCATGATCTTCTGGGGTGCATCACAGTCTGTATTTCCACCATAGTCTAAGATGGCATCCCTCAGCAACTCAAAATTAATGTTTTCTCTTTTTTTCATTTAGAGTGATGCCTTTATAATTTTTATACACGTCATAAATAGCCATAGAATTTGAGTGCTGATGCCACAAACTCTACAGTGAAGTGCTTGTCTAGCAGCAGCTCACTCATCAGGTCACCTAATCAGTCACCAAGTTTGGGGTGTTTGGTCCCCTAAACAATTTATGAAAATCTTCAGAGGCTGTGTCATGATAAAATTGGTGCTATTGGAGGGCACCTAAGATGTCATAAAGCTCTAAGCCTGTGCGTGCAGGGGCAAAGCAAGTTACCAAGATGTTACTGCTGTGTTCTAGGGTCACACCCCTTTTGACGCTGCCATGCAGATACTTTTTTTGGTAAAGTTATTAGAATGTTGTTGTTAGTTTATGTTAGTAGTTGATAGCTTGAAATGTATCTTTTCCCCTATTTCAGTGGTGATTCCCTCCCCCCCCCCCCCCTTTTCTTTCTCCTATTGTTTACCTGAAGTCAGGTTACCATGGTTACTGAAGATTTTCTCCTCAGCCCCAAGGCGAGAGGCTGGATAGAGTAAAGAGAGGACCCTGCTGGCATTTCCAGCTGCTTGAAATTTCTTTAACCCAGGAAAGCACGGGTTTGGGAGAAGAGAGATCCTTCTTTCCAACACGGAAGTTTGTAACTTTGTTTTTCCTGTCCCAGAATGCCTCTGAGCTATGGAAGCTGAGAGGGCATTCTTACCTTCCCTTTCTTTCCCCCCTGTGCTGCCAGGAAACCAAGCCCCCCTCTCTCCGCCTCTGCCCCTCTGTGGAGAATACTCCTACACCTTTGTGGGCATTTGAAGAAGTTGGTGTCTGTTATTTCATATCTTGGTGTGTGTAACCTTGATTTGTAGAAAGTTTGTAAGATGTACTAACTGAGAAAAATAACTGGTTCTTTCTCTGATGTTCCCTCTGTGATAAATATAGCATTGGATAAAAATTCGTGAAGGGGAATAAAGAATTATATGCTATATTTGTAATACTGTAAAGGCACAAAATGCAAAATAATCCAAGGATTCCTTCCCGAGTGGAGCAGTAACGATCTACTGCGACGCTTATCAGCACGAGATAAAGAGCAGGACACAGGCAATCAAACCGAACAATATGAGTAGCCAGGTCGAGATATCCATCTGCTCCGCACCCATCCTGGCCACTCAACCCCGGGAAATGCAATCAGAAGACACTCAGAGACATCCGCATGTGAAAGGACTCTGCCCCATCTCTTGTTGACTCAGCTCAACGAACCCAGGAAGTTCATTCACCACACATCCAGACTCTTTGTTGGACCGTGCTCATACCGGGTTTTTGCCTCAGGACACAAAATCCCTATAAAAACCCCGGACCGCAGTCCCTTCTTCATGGATTTGGGAGATCGGTACCTCTTGGTACAGATCCTTGTCCACCCGGTGCTGCACTGATTTATTTATTGTGGTTTTTCTCTTGTTATTTCTCATCGAAATTGTTTTATAATAAATTGCTTTTTTATATTAACCCTATTTTGCCATTGCATTTATAACACCTCTCTCCGAAAAACCCTGTTAAAAGAGACCCCCAGACCCCAAATCCTTTGTCTTTCGCCCTTTGGATTCCCCTTCACAGAAATAAACTGTGGAATGCAACCCCGGGGAGAGAGTCCACCCCTGATTTCTTTACTTGCTTTATAGACTTGAATTCCTGAAGAAAATCAGTGAACCCCACAAACATATGCTGGCTCGAAACCAGAGTGAAGAGAAACCTCATCACTGAGCTAGCCAGGCCACTCTGGGGGTTTGAGTCAGATTCTCATTAACAAAACCACAAGTGAACACGGCGAAAGTGTTAAGAATAATTAGAAGATTGTTACCATGTTACTGTTTGTAAACCCCTTACTTACCTTGTACCCCTGTCCCAGGTTTACTTACCTTGTACCCCTGTCCCAAATTGCTGTACCCCGTGTTTCTTGTTCCTTCTTCAGCCAGGCCTTGCCCCCACTGCCAAGTTGCTGTACCCTGTGTTTCTTGTTCTGTGTTCAGCCAGGCCCTGCCCCCACTGCTCCTAGACTCCCACATGGCAACACTGTACCCCTGCCCCAAGTTGCTGTACCCTGTTCAGTTGGGCCCTGAGTAGGAGGATGACATAAGGACTTTTATGTAAACGAGAGAAACCAGAGACTCATGGGATGCACAGAGACTGGAAAAAAAACCCGAGACAACGAGCCACACAAAAAGGAAGGAATAAAAACAGTACCATCGAATGAGGAAGACCCAGAGGAGTCCCCTGACTTCCCTCCAGGGGCCGACATAACCACGAGTGGACTTGACTAGGATGACAACCTAGACTACGAGGCCAAGAAAATGAGTCTTTCTAGGGAGTACCTTGTGGGAGGAAGGCCCAGCTCTGTACTAGTGACAAAGTTGCATGGATCCTCCTCTTCTGCAGTGTCCAGTGGGAGTAGTGGTGGTGTGCTCGACCCCTCGGGCCCCCACCCCAGAGCTGTCCTGTTTAATAAAGGCCTTTTTAAAAGGAGCTGGTCTCCTGGCCTGTTTATCACAGCAGTGAGAGAAAAGAGGCAGTCATAACATTTTCTTGGCTCCAGACAGGACAGGGTTGATTTTTGCAGTAGCTAGCAGGGGCCATAGCAAGGACCCAGAAGTCATTCTGTACTACCTCACATCATTTCCTGCGTGGGGGGAAGGGATCTCTTTTGGGTCGGTGCAGGGTGGCAGAGGGAATAGTAAGGTATTGCTTCCATTTGAATTGTTCACATCTTTCTTGTACCCTCTGTCATTCATATTGTGGCTGTTACTGTTAATTTTCTTATCTCATGGCTGTTTCCAGTAAATTGCTCTTATCTCAACCCGCGAGCTTCACGTTTTGTGCCTCCAGTCCTCCTTTCCAGCCCTCCACAGGGGAGAAGATGGTGGGAGGGAAGGAGCAGCACATGGTTTAGAGTGCTTTCAGTGGGAATTCTAAATTGGAGAATACCTTTCTTAAACCATAGCAACTCATCTGGTTCTTTCCCCACTGGTAGCAATAGTGTTTGCTTTCCCCAGCCCAAAAGGCCATTGAGGTAGTAGAACTCTCTTCAGCATGTCCAAAACAATATTATTCTATTGATGAAGTCATGATGATTAGTAAAATCTAAATAATGTATCTTCTCACCAGTCTGCTCCACCATATAGGGAAAAGGCATAGGTCCCTCTGCCCAGAAGCACACCCCCAGGGATCAGCAACAGTGGCAGCTCAGCTCTTTTTGAAGGTCACATATCTACTCCTTACTAGCTGTGTGACATGCCAAGAATTTTTCAGGGACTAATTTTTGGAGGTACAAGTAGTCCCTAATTCCTCCAAGAATATCCACAGCCTCCACTCATGTCCATAGCCCAGGGGTTCCCTTTAAGCTCAGTTCTGGGCCCTCAGCCCCTTCCTTAGCTATGTATTAATGTCCCTGTCACTAGCCTTATTTCTGGTATGCTGTTTGTCTTTCCTTGCTTGACCTTGGACCTGTCTTGTTAATCTTGCCTGTGTCTGTTGCTCAGAACACAGGCTTGTGCCTGCTCAGGTTGATTGTTCTGTGGATCACCACCTTCTTTATGGAGAGTAGGGTTCTGACTAGGTCTGCTACAGTTACCCCAAACTGCATGCAAACCACAAAAGAAATATAAAAATGTCAAGTCCAATTACCAACCAAAACCCAGTTTATTTCAGTATCTACATATCGTGGTTGTTTGGAGGTGGAGTTGTTTGGAGACAGCAGGCACAAAGTGCTGGAGAGTGCACCAGTATTTTTAGCTGCTCTGCAACAAAACAGTCTGTGGTGCAAATGCAGTTTATGGATGTTGGAACATTGTGTTTGCAGGGGATTTCCATTAAAATCAAAACAAGATGCTATTTCATACTGGCCAGCCACACTGAGATGGCTGGTACCCTATTAAAAAAACAGCCTTAGAGGCAAGTATGGAAGCTCTCATAATTTGCATTAAATACATTTGGTATAGTAATTTAGGAAAAGACTGTGAATATGGGAATCTATTAACCAATAAAATATAATTCATGTTGGCAGCAAACAGAGCCAATACAATGCTCAAGGATTGTGTGAGACAAAGTTCTTTTTTTGCAGAGTTTTTGGTAAAAATGTACATGAGACACTTGAAATGAGGAAGGTCACCATAACCTCAGTGAACAGGTTTCTACTCAAATTTTATTTTGAAATGTGTCTTTATGGTTTTGCCTATTAGCACTACAGTTTTAGGCATGAGAAATACAAAGAACATGCAGATGCAGATGCAGCATTGCTTTCCATCCGTTGGCATTCTACTCACACATTTTCATCACCATCTCTCTCATAGCATGGGAAGTGATCCTCACCATTGTCTCATTCCTGTAGCCTCTCAAAAGTTTCACCTTTTGTAGGAGACAAGGCAGTCCTTGCACATCAAAAATTTTCTCCTTCATTGCTATGAATTGCTCCAAGAACTGCTTCTTCTCATCAGACAACAATCACTGGGCTGTATCTGATCCTGATTACCCTCACCAAACCTGACCCTGGCCTGTAGATTGGCTTCCTGTCTCCACCTGGACCTGACTCATTTGTCTTGACCCCTGGATCTGACTTACCTTATGATCTGGACTTACAGTTCTACCTGATTTCCACCTCTGGGGCTTGCCTTGCTCATCTTGCTCAGATAGTGCAGGGCTGTGATCTGGACAGTGAGGCACCAGCCCTACTGTTTCTGTTGTCTTGCTCAGCTCATCCTCCCTGAGAAAGAAGCCTGTCACCACTGTTCCCTGACACACACAGTATTATTCATGTTGAGGAATGGATTGTATAATTTTGGTTTTGAAAGGCATTAAAAAAAAGGGTAGGAGAAGGAGTGCTGCTCACAGGTCTAGGACCACAGTGCTTGGGAATGGCTGTTTAGTTTCGTGAATTAAAAATATCTAAAGATTCTAGGAAATGGGGCTTCTATGCACATGGGTTAGGACACCTCATTCTTATGCTCATCCTTACAGGCATTTGGCAGGTAGAGCTAGCTGTAATATTGTTTGTACAATGAATGACAAACCTCACAAAAATGTCTTGACCCAAAATCCTTCCTGACACCTTAGCCCTAATGATCACTGTGTAAAAGGAGGAAATCAGTTTGGGGACATTAGACATGAGAACAGCCCACCACAATTTTTTCTGCCACACAAGGTGGTGGCGTTCATTTACTCATAGCAGATACTACAACAAGGGGAATACTACTTTTTGTGCCTTTCCAGTTCATGGACCACCCCACCAGTCATGTAGAATTTCTGTACCACTCAGAGAGTTCTAGAGCTGTCAGATCTGTCACTGCTGTGAGACTAGCAGCAAAACTGATTTTAGTGTTCCTGTTACTTGTCAATAATCTTAGAATTGAGGATAGACTGGATACCGTATTTTGAATGCTTTTACAACTGTAGCAGTAAAATACAAAGTGGATAGAAAAACATGCTATCAATATGCAGATTAGTGACCCTTTTTTAAAATGTCTCCACATTCATAGTGCTTAGATTTATTAGGGGGCATGATAAAAAAATTGTATATGCTGATAACTTCAGAACTGATCATAGAGTCCATGCTCAAAGATTTGATGTATTCTCCCTGTCCCTTTATGGACTTTTGATTTGGGTTCTGTTCCCTTTGAACTGAAGATTGATGAGACGGGAGGCAAGTATTTTCTCTCGTTCGTTCTCAGTTGTTTATTTTTTCTTATCAGCATTAC
>NC_031769.1:81667537-81668248 GCF_001522545.3 Parus major
TGAGTGCTGCAGTGACCCCCATTAAAAATCCACTTCTATTTTTGCACCCCATTGTGACAGAATGTCTCTTCCCCAAACCGTAATGGGTTTGTGTACAACAAATGGATGAATGATTGCAGTCTTCTTTTCAGGCCCTGAAACTACAATTGCATATTCACTTTGCATACATAATGTACTTCCTCCGATTCCTGAAAGAGAGTTCAAGAGTACTACTACGCTCCATTCTTTGGGCCAAAAGACATGAGAGATCACTGTGACATCCGCACCTCTGGCTAGCATGCCTGTAATTGTAATTGTCATGTCACCACGTGTTAAATCACAGGTGAGTTGAGGTCGATCATGACCTATTTGCTTTATCCAAAAAACATGGGCGTCTGTGTCTTCCTTGCTAGACAGTGTTTGTACATTGGCTGCTGGAGTAATTTGTCGTATCGCATTCGTTGGCAAGGCAATGGCTTTAGCTATAGGAGTATTCTCTGGAACGATCAATGGAGGATGCAAGGGCTGAGCTAGAACCGTCAGTTCTTCATTATGATTTGCTGAAATGACTGATGGATAAACAATAAGTCCTAAAGTACTGCTTCTGTCCTTGCCTATAATTAAAAACTCTTGCCTCTTCCATGACGGTCCAGTGACTCCTGTGGGAATCACTGCATGACTTTCATTCATAAAGTAGATCAACTTGGAAGCTGCCAATTCGCACTGTGCCCC
>NC_031769.1:81672638-81683305 GCF_001522545.3 Parus major
CTCTAAACTACCTTAAACTCTAAACCTCAACCCGTTCACCCAGTGATTCAAAAAACTTTCTAATCTACACATTTACACTTTTCTTATTTAACTTTAGCATTTGTTCTCATGTATCACGATGAAAACATGCCCATGAATTTCATATTATATGAAATTCAGTGTTTCTTTGAATTCTAAAACTAAGCATTAAAAACAAGGGCATACACACTGTATCTCAGACTCCAACACTCCCTACCCCAACCACTTTATAAGCAGTGAAAGTGTCTGACCAAATCTATATTCTTTTAACTGTTCTTATTTTTCCCTAGCCCTGAAATTCTGAACTTCTAATTCCCACTGACACATATATTCCATACTAACTATGAGCTGAACTCCCTCCTTCTTCTCTCCTGCATTTTATGTGAGCAGTGAAGCTGGAGTGTATCTGATGGGTCCTTAAGTAACCACCAGAACATGACAGGATCATAACTAAAATTAGATCCAAAAGAGAAATGTGGTGGGATAGGAGAATTCATTAACTACTACCCTCTGGACTCTGACTTCCAACCTGTTCTTTACCTTCCAGGACTGTGGGAGAGAGTGTTGAGAGCGTTCCCGAAGCTGTGAGAGATGGCATTCATTGGTTTCCCCTCTCCAGTTCCACACATGCAGTCATTCAATCACAGCAGACAAGCTGTGGTAAAGTATAACCTACCCTTGGAAATGAATTCCACACTCACTTTTTCAGTGAGTTTCCAGTGATCTTTTGCATGTTTGGAGAAGTTCCAAGGTGACTCACTCCATGACTTTTACAGAACCAAAGTGGGGTTCTGTTTCTCTATGTTTATTTTTTGGGACTTTTTTAAGTTTGAGGCAACTTTTCTTCAGTTATATGACAAATCTCCCCTGATCTCGCAAACCTTCAAAACTATGGAGCATGTTCATGGAAAGACATTGGCCAGTTGTATTTGTATTCTCAGATAGAGCCCATTAGGGTCCCTTGGACTTGTGGCAGCTGAGTTCTCACATACAGTCCCTGACTCAATCTTCACCTGCTACTGGAAGTTCCTCTCCTCCTTGAACACTTTCACTAAGCATAGAAGACTGGCAGACATTGCTGGTGAAGAGTGAGGCTTTGAGTACCTCAGCCTGTGTCTATTTTATTAAAACCACTGACCCACTAAGGAAGTGGGCCATGTTTTGTTACTAAAGTAGGATTAGAAGATCATGGTAGCCTTGATGTCCTTCATTAGTTTCAACTGCAGCTGAGTTTTGACTTTTCCAAACCATCCCTGCATTCCTGGGCAATATTTCAAAAGCCATCCTTTGTACCTTGTAGCTGCTTCTTCTGCCTATAGATGTATTTTTGCTCACTAAAGCCTCCAAGTGAGCCTGGTTCTTCTGCTGGTATCTAATGATTTTCAGATAGAGGGGAAGAATTATTTTCTTCAGCAGCATAGCACCTGAGCTCCAGCTGGGTATCACCTAGCAGCTTCCTGTGAGTGCCATCTGCCCCATCATCAGAGAATAATCCAGGTTGGAGGAAGAGATAGAGGTTCATGCAGTCAGATCTCCTGCTCAAAGAACAGCTATAAGACCAGGCTGCATCGCCAAGGGTTTGGTCTGATCGACAACATGATTTCACAAACCTCCAGGGATGGAAGAAGCAGAGCCTTTCTGGGCTACCTGTTCCACTGAATTTTTTGTCCTTGTGGTGAAAAAGCTTTTCCTTCTATCCAACACAGCTCTTCCTTTATATGTGTACAATTTTTAATGAAGCTTTCCTGTATTCAAGTGTAAACATTATTGTGATTGTAAGCAATATTGTAACTGGACTAATAATAACCTGTCTGTGGTATTTTCAATAGATTTTTAATTAGTAACAAATAAAAGTGAGCTTGTGTTTGTCTCTAACAATACCTGGAGTTGAAAAACAACTGGGAAGGAGCAACAACCTGCTGTTTGATAGAGGGTCAGCATGAGAAAGATGCTTCTCTGCTTCATCTATGGGAGTAGATCAAATTGAGCATCTGATGAGGGTGTTATACCCCCTATTTCTCCCTACCCTGCATGAGGAACTGAGAGTGTCCATCTCACACTTCTGATGCAAACCTCCTCACAGAGCATGTGAGAGGAAACATTTTGGAGTCCAGAGAGGGCTGGCTGAAAAGTAGAGCAAGGGTACTGGAAGGTAGCTGGGATTTGAAGGACCTGCAGGCAGAAAGAGCAGGCAAAAACAGCTGAGTGTGCTGCCCAAGGCTGCCTTGAGACTATGCCAGATCTGCAAGCTGGGTACTTTCCAGGTGTGAGGAGAGGGAGGGTATTTGCCATGGTAGTTCCTCCACTTAATGGAAGTACCCCCATGGATTAGCCATAAAAGTTGCTCCCAGAAGTGCAGAGGGGAACCATTGCTGTGTGACCAAAATACAAAACACCAGTTTTGGTGGTTTACTTGATGTCATGAGTGCTCCAGCAGAAAAGAAGTTGGCTAGAATCCCTGGGCAGAGACAGTCATGTCAGTCTGGTTAGGAAGACAAGCATCTGAGCATCTTTACAGATGCTGCATTATCATTTCTCAAGAGGCAGTGGTCTGGTCTGTGAGGTAGCTGGTTTTGGTTTATCCATAATCCCCAGTAGCTGCTGCTATGACTACTGTGGTTGCCATGGGAGACTGTCATTTGAGGAGATGGTAGCTCTCCACCAACCACAAAAGCATGTTCCAAGTTTCTGCATATGTTATCCACTGTGACCAAGCATCTGATGTTAGAAAGGCTCCATGTTCTATCCAAAGCAAGTGTAGGAACCCCATTTAATGCTCGCTGGAGCTCTCTTCTGGCCTGTAACCCAATGAAGGTTGGGGATGCAATAGCAGGTGGAAAATCACTGATAATTTCTA
This sequence comes from Parus major, assembly GCF_001522545.3. Classification (NCBI taxonomy): domain Eukaryota; kingdom Metazoa; phylum Chordata; class Aves; order Passeriformes; family Paridae; genus Parus; species Parus major. The sequence continues at coordinate 81,675,514 of NC_031769.1, forward strand.
TCTCTAGTCTTCATACTGGCACTTCACATATACTTGGGAAGATTCATTTGATGCTACAAACACCTTCACATAACTCTCCTCCCCCCCCCTCCCACCATATACACACACTTTCCTACACAGGGTCCTCAAAATTAGTATCTGCACTTCTTCAGGATCCCACATAGCTCTAAGCTGTTTCTCTTCTGAAAGGCTTAAAGAAATAGCCTCTGAGAATAGGGTTTTCACAACACAACACAAAGGATATTTTTTTCATGACATGCAAATCTACATGGGAGTACAACACCCAATGGGAAAGAGATGGATGACTCAAGCAGAGGGATTTTTGCCAAGATGGCATGATGTCATTAATCCTGGGAGCTAGGCACATCTCCTGGCCCAAACCATGTCTGAGTATATTTTTAGTCACGGTTTAATGCACTAGTATAGTCACAATCTGAGTGTCTGTCCTCCCAAAATTATATTTATATTCCCACAGGAATCAGTAGAGGGACTTACTCTGTTCAATATGTTTATAACCAATTTAGAGAATGAAATCCACAATGAAATCTCTGAGTTTTTCAATAATACTAAACTCTTCAGAAGTTCAGAGAGTGATCTGGGTGTTTGGGTTACTTGTGATTATCCCAAAATAGCCACCAGTGGTTGTATCTTGAAGTGTATCAAAGCATAAGAGAACCTTCTTGGCAATCCTGTAGCATTGTCATCTCTTTCTGTATGGGTATTTCATATTCCATTTATCCCCTACAGAGTCACAAAGAAACAATCTTAAAGCAAACCATCAGAGCAGTGTTAGGTTTTAGGTAACATTCAGAGAGACGGTGAGGATGGAGTGCTGTATCCCTTCTTTATCCTCCAGAGCCAGAGCAATCACTATCAGTGACAGAGTACGCAGTCCCAAGTGCTTACTTTGCCAAAGGTGGCATGTCACAGAGTGGCCTGCTAGTTGTGGGTCTGTGAAGGCAGTGTGCAGGTCTCTGAAATCTCATGGATGTACTGCACGTAAAGAGTAGTGCCCTGCTCTGTTCCAAATGGCATTTAAATGTAGTAGATTGCCCTCAGTGAGGGATTGAGAAGAGAGTTCCGTATGAATTGACAAATAAACACTTAATGAGGTACAGCAGAATTGACTGCTCTTTACACCTGTGACCACATTAGAGTCAACACAATTAAATATCTTTTAGAGAAAATGCTCAAAAGACTGCACCCCAGAGCATTCTGTACCCATCCTCCTCTTGACATCATGCCATGAGTCTGTGAGACAGGAGCTTATCCTGGAAAACAAAACGACTTTGTGAAGGTCCATCTCTGAAACAGGCAAAGGTTATCTCAAAGCTGTGTCAGGGAGCATCATGAGTGGGACTGCTCAGAGAGAGGCAACAAACCAGAAAGTGAGGGTGACCACAGCTCAGGCAGTGTTCTCACCAACCGGACACCGTCCCACAGGACCTGCACACAGTGGACAGGGCAGGATGCTGGTAATGGGCTGTGTCAGTAGCCCCAGGAAAAGGAAAGGCATGAGTCAGGTTTGGGGGTACACTGTCAGGACCACAGGCAAGAGTGGAAATAATGTTACCTGATGCCTATGTCCAAGGTCTTCTGAGGAGGAGCTGGAGACCATTATGTCCATGACACAGCTCAAGCAAGAGATGAGGATCCAAGCTTCAGCTTAAATGAGGGCTTGGGTGCCCTGGTCAAAGAGGTAAGTGGAGTCCCTTAGGTGAGGCTGGCAGGGGCCATTAAAGCTTACTGGTGCTCTCAGGATGTTGAATATCCAAAATATCAGATCTTCCTGTAGCAAGGAGAGCGCTGTTTCCTTTTTAGGTAACATCTTTTAGGTAACATTTTCGAACAAAACTATTCTACACAAATTTTTGGCTATGTTGAGGTCGCTTACACATGCATATTTTAGCAAGTGAGCTATTTAAAATCATCTTCAAAACTACTCAGTTCTGCCCTAAATACAGACAGACAGCTTGGATGATGACAGGGTTACCACAAAATTAGCTTGTTTAAATTCAATTAATTTTGACCATGGCCCTTTAGATGCTGAGAGCTGTTAGTGAGTGGCTCTAGTCCCTCATACTTCAAGCTTGTTTCTTTTTAAGAAGAGATCTTATCTACTATTTTGTGAAACCTTTTCAATGAGGTTCCAGATTGGAAATTGGAGGTGGTTTTTTGCAGCTCAGTACCAAATACTTGAAAATTGAAGTATTATTTTTTCATTATCTAGGGCAGTACAGACAGCAACTGGATAAAGAAAAAACAAGGATTGCTTCTGACTTAAATTTCCAGGCATACATATCACTCACAAGCAAGCCTGGGGCTAAGTGCAGTAATGCAAAGTTATTTGTCTTCAGGGACACCCAAACAAACCACTATGATTTATTACTACTGCAAAATCAAATGAGATAGATAGGGAATATCCATTCAAGAAGTACTAACAAGTGCAGGAACAATACACCAATGGCTGAATAATACAAATGGTCTATCAAAGTTGACAACATAATGTAAAGGTAACTTGTTATTCAGTACAGTCTAAAAATCCAAGTATATTTTCCTTTTTTCACAGAAAATTTTTCTGAGTGAACTATACAAAAATCAACAAAGAAATATATTTTCACCCTAATTATTATAATCTACATTTTCAATGAATTCTGTTGAGCAATCCCAATTTTAGCCAAAAAATGATTACTTTTTCAAAATCAGAATGCTGAACTCCATTAATAATTTCTCTTATTAAAAACAAGTTTCACTTAATAAATTATAAAAAGAATTTAATATAAATAAAAAAAAGACAATTAGGAGACAAAAGAAATAAAGCAAAGGGTTAAAACGGCCGGGTGCCCCTGGTGGGGTTGCCAGGAACACACCTGGTATCCCAGGAACTCTCCCTTTTATCCCCCCCTGCTGTGAAGATTCAATACATATTCAAAGCATCCCCTCCCTGGTTCCACCCTCTTAGATCATGCTTTTGTACAATTTTTATTTTCTGCTGGTCAGCATTTATTTTGCTGGTCAGCATTATTCTGGCTGGTCAGCATTATTTTGGAGTTTAGTTTCCTTTCTTCTGCAGATGGTCAGGGCAGATAACCATCTGGGCCCCTCATCCTTTTCCTGAGGGCAGCTGGGCTTCATATCTTCCACTGATAACAGTTTGGCTTCTATTGTTCTCCTGATAACAGCCTGGGCCCCAGTGTCCTTGCCCTCTGGGGTTTCCTTGCCCTGTACCTAGGAAATTCTTTTAAACTTAAAACTTGTTAGCAAGAAAAAGGTACATACATAGCTAAAAGGTATTTAATATATAATATTCATCTGCAAAAGCCAATATCATAATACAAATTTATAACACTCTTCTAGTTCTTCACTACCAATATACTGTGAGCACTTCCTTTAGGTATTTAATGTCTGTTCACATTTTTCATCTTTATTATCTTAATTTCTTTCTTCTATAGATGTGTACTTTGAAAAATTCACAAGCCCTATGTGATGGTTGCAAAAATATTTTTTATAGCTTATTTGGTTGTTCAATTTTCCTATCTTCCTATATCCAAAATCATCACAACGTGCTTGCTTTTAGAATACGCTGTCTTTGCCCAGTAAACTTGGTGATTTTTATCCTTTTAAAAATCTATTTTTTCTTTTCTAGCACACTCTAGCTGACATGTTGATCAAATAAAGTCTCTCCCCAGTCTTTTTCCATGAGAACGTTGTAACAGAGAAGCAAAGGCAGCCAAGAATCTGGACCTTAAACATAAATTCTTGCCCCAAATTCTTGCCCCCAGTCAACCCAGCCGTGCACAGATCCTCTAAGTGGCATCAAAGGCCACAAGCAGTTAGACTACATGCAATGCTGTCTAGACTTTCACTACAGAAACTGAATGCAAAGAGCAATCTGAGCTTGGACATAGCACTGATTTGTTGTGTTTGATCCCTTTTATTTCTTCTTCCACCTGTATTGCCTCTGTCCTCTAATACCAGACTCCACAATCCCAAATGCTATGGGCCTGTCTTTATGCTTAAGCACCTGCTGCACTCTTTTTACAAACAACTAGGGAAGATTTCCAGGTGATACCACTCAGACATCCACAGGAAGAACAAGGAGCTGCAGTATAAAACTTTGTCTTGGTTCTAGAAGACAGGTGTCTGCTAGGGAGAGCAGGAGCTTCTCTTGGGATGAAAGAATGTAGACCCCCCTCTCTCCGAATTATTATAATTTTGAAATCAAGGGGCTTCCAGGCAGAGATCTGGGGATAGGAATAAGAGTTCTTTACTAGTATAACCAGGCAAACAAACAACAATAACTACAGCATTAGCAAGAAAACAGAAACAGGGAGCCCATGACAGCTTTCTCGGCTGAGAGGGATGGAGGAGAGGCTTTGTTTTCACAAACCCCTCGGGCAGGCAGTGCCGGTGCTCCTGTGGGGCTCTGTGGAACGGTCGGCTGGAACAGCAGGAATGAGCTGAGATCCTGGGCTGGTGGATGAGGTGTACCAGCAGCTCTGCAGTGGTGGCTGGCACTGGCACACGCCCCAGCAGAACAGGGGGAGCAAGGCCACCAACGAAGAGGGAAGAAGGAGAAGAAGCAGCAGCTCCGTCTGGGTGATGGCAAAAATTCCCTTCTCCCCACCGCAGCAGCTCCGCGACCCAGCAAAAACGAATGTCTTTTCCCGAAGCCGAAGAAAGCCAGCCAAAAACTGTTCCCACCCTCCTTTCCTGCCCCCTTCCCCCCCTGGGCCCAGCCACTCTTTGTCCTTTATCAATCACCCACTAAATACCCACAGTTAGGTTGTCTCTGCAGCTAATGGGTAAAAATTCCAGGGGCAGGCCAGAATGACAAAACCAAAAAAAAAGGGACACCTAACCCTCAACAAACTTGAAAACCAAGACATTCACACAAAATCTACACATCAAATTACAAAATGCATAATAAATTTTTCTTCAATTTTAAGCCTTCCTGTACCTGATTATGAGTTTTTTCCATGCAGTTTTTTCCTTGAGATTCATAGTCCTATATCTTCAAATTCACAAGTGTTTAGCTGGAGTTTGGGACCATTATGGTTCCCTTATTGCCCCCAATTAAAAAATAAGAGATTTCTCCCTCTTTTATGGGTGGTTTCTTCCCAGTCACTGTTTACAGTACCAGTGAATCCATTGTAATGGCTATCCACTGTAACCCATAGCAGATAAAATCCTGATCCAAGCACTGGTTCTGCACAGCACCTATGAAACCGTACAAGAGATGTTAGTCACAAAGGGGTTGTCACAATGGAATTCAATTCCTCTGGCTTGCATTTTTTCTTTCTCTTTATTTTTAAGGAGAATAAGTCCTCAATAATTGAACTCAGCTATTCTTGCTACTTGTACCAACTGGAAAGACCACTACATATTTACCTATTGTAAGCTCGTTACAGTCAATTTTCAGGTTTTCTTCCCACCCCTCCTGTAAGGAGAATTATGTGATCACTGGAGCTGTTTCTTGAGGGCAAAAGCCTTCACAGGAAGTGACTGCAATGTTAAAAATCTGTCATTTTGATTTGGACAACACTTGACTTTTCTTATGTGCAATTAATCAGGAATTCAGGAGTAGGACACAATGAAACACTCAAAAAGGCCTTGAGAGGAATGATGAGCTTGTCTTTACAAACAAGCTGTGGGTCAGTTGATAAGATGTAGCTATCAGTGAGAGATGACAGAAACAATGGGATGGATTCCAGAAGAAGATCAAAGAGGCACTGAAAGAACACTATGAATTCCATAAAAGTTAAGAAGGGATTATGCATTGGGGGTGGGGGGGGGGGAAGGTACCCCAGGTATCAGGCGTTCTGGGAAGCCTGTACCTCTCAAGTACCTCAGCCTATAGGGAAAGAGAGAAGGGACAAGCGGCTGGGAATTAGGATAAAAAGGAGGCTGCGCCCTCTGTCATAAATGCAATGGCAAAATATGGTTAATATAGAAAGCAATTTATTACAAAACAATTTTGTTCAGAAATGACAAGAGAAAAAACCACAATAAAGAAATCAGCGCAGCACTGGGTGGACCGGGATCTGTACCCAAAGGTACAGATCTAAATCCATGATGAAGGGACTGCAGTCTGGGGTTTTTATTGGGTTTTTATGTCCTGAGGCCAAACTCCGAGCAGTTGCTGTTCAACAAAGAGTCTAGATGGTTGGTTGAATAGATTTCCTGGAACCGCTGAGCTGAGTCAGTCGCCAACTGGGCAGAGTCCTTTTGTATGTGAAAGATTTTGAATGCTTCCTGATTGCATCTCTGATTGGGCCCTCAGGGTGATGTGTCCCCAAGTCCGGTGTGGAGCCGATGGATATCTTGGTCTGGCTCTGCCCATTGTTCAGCATGATTGCATCTCTGGTGGGAGTTTGCATGGTAATTCTGGTGTGGAGCCAGTGGGCATCTCTGCCAGGCTCTGCTCATTGTTCAGCCTGATGGCCTGCGTCCGGCTCCTTCTTTCAGGCTGGCAAGCGTCGTTTAGGGTTGTTACCGCCTGGATGGGTGTTTCCCTGCTAGGTTTTTAGGAAGAAATCCTTTGGCTATACTATATTTTGTTATAAATACAATTATATGCTCATTTTATTCTCGCACAAATTTTTATTCCAAGTTACATTTATCACACCCTCCAAAAATTTGAGAGACCCCAGGAGAATGCCCCATGGCCTCTCCCTTTATTCGAATAAAGAAAAAGGACTCCTCTGTCTCCTTTTTGGACATAAACCTCTAGTGTTTGTGGATTAATTTTCCTGACAGCCTCATTGCTGAGTTCTGGTTTCTTGGAATGGATGTATTTCAGGATGCATAACTAGTGAGGTTTTACAGAATGCTGGTTCAGTATAGTCTAAATTTATACAAAGCTTTATGTCAGAATGTATATAGGGAAAAAAATACAGCATGCAATTAGACAAGCTTAACTCTGGTTATTAATCTGTATCTTGCCATGACAAATGACACTAACAGTCATGGAAGCTGGAAGATTATTTTTGGATACACAGGTACCTGGGATGTACACTGGAGAGTGACTGAAGTAAATCAGTAGTACTTTTTTGTGTTTCTCCCATCTTTTCTCACTCCAGAGCAAAACCAAAATATTGTTGTGGTCTTTAATAATGTGTTTTGTTTTAACATCGAATAGTACAGTTTTTAATTTCCCTGCTATTTTAAATGTTTATTACTATACAGTTTTTCATCTCCATCTGAATTTAAATGTACAATCTCTCAGGTGTCCATTAAAGTAAACTTACTTTACTGCCAGTTTATTATATATAATCTCTGCCATTTATGTCATCTTCATAACTAATAGCATATATTTGTGTCGTGGTTTAAAACCAATAACTAAGAAAATTACTTATTTCTTGCTATGAGATATGGATTAGAACAAGAGCAAAACAGGCATAAAACTTAAAAGGAATAAAGAAAGTTTATTGACAAACTACCAAGAATAAGAACACCAGAATAAACTTCCAGAAAAACCTTTTCATCCCCTATCTACCCACTATTCCTTTGTTCACACGACAACAGAGACAAAAACTTTGGAACTTAGGTGGTTAAAACAATCCCAATTCTTGCTACAGTCTTTTCACCAGTCTTTGTAGAGAAACAGAAGTTTCTTCCTGTTAATTTATTGAATTTCTCACAAGAAAACTATTTTTGTTATAGTTTTCCGTTGCCCTGATATCAGCTTCCCAGAGCTGCTGTTATCAGAGCCCACCCCTCCCATTTTTACATCACCCTGAGGTGTATATTATGGGCCATGAGTCAAGGGATAGCATTTTTAAGGATGAGG
>NC_031769.1:81684550-81693161 GCF_001522545.3 Parus major
TTCTCAGCAATGACCGATAATTGGTCAGGAGAAAAGACTCCAGGCAGTTCCCAGAAACTTCAACTTTTCTTAAAGGTAAAGTAACTCCATGACAATATGGAATCCCTCAAGAAATTTATGGAGTGTCAGAGTAAACACTGTTAAACCATGTCCTCAAAATGAACCACAGTTCTTTCATCAGACCTAAGGAATAATTTGTCCCTTGTGGATAAATAATAAAGAAAGATGGGAAAAGTCTGGGCAAAGTCAACTTCTGAGCATTCTCTGTTTGTGAGCTGAACAGTTGGACCACACCAACGTGATAAAGTCATGGTTTAATAAAATCACACCAGCTGCACTAAATTATTTGGGAGATACACAGAACAAAAAATTGAATAGTAAATGAAAACATATTCTAAAATCTAACTTCTCAATTGCTGTTTCTCCTGAACTGTGATAAATGCACAAGAAGTTCATGCCTACTTTATATTCATATAAAACTTCAGTCTTAGTCTGAGGTCCGGTTCCAACTCAGTAGAGGCATTTTCATCAGATTTGCAGTCATTTGACATAAAATCCATAGAGATATATTCATGATGTAGTAGTTTCCTTTCTTATTTGCCTACATATAACTGCAAATTCTCCATATGCATTGAATTCAGTCAATAATAAGTCAATATTATTATTATCATTTTGAAACAATAAATATAATTTATTATTATTATTATTATTATTATTATTATTATTATTATTATTATTATTATTATTATTATTATTATTATTATCCTTTTGAAAAAGGAAGAAAGTTGATTTCTATTTTGCTTTTTGATGGATAACCTTCATGATGGCAAATATGATTTGTGTCTGTTTTAAGATGTCTTCAGTCTTCATAGTTTCTAAAGCTACCTCCTCCTCGGGCTTCCTAAGGTCAGCAATTTAAGAGCCTTCATTTTATAACTGCCATTTGTCAAACTGATAATTTCTAAATAGACAAACAGTTGGTAATAGCTTATTCCAGAAACAGACTGCCAAAACCACTGATGCACACACAAACCATTGCTGAAGCCTCTCTGCTGTTGGATTTTGCATTTTTGCATGGTGTTACTCACCGACAGCACATCACCAAGTGGCCCCGTGTGAAACCAGGTTAAGCAGGCCACAGCAGAGATGTGGCGAGGTAAATCCTCTGCTTCAAAGTCAAAGAAACACAGAATAATTATGGAGGGAAAAGACCTCTAACATTATTAAATCCAATCATTAACTAAGCATTGCCAAATCTGCCTCTAAAATACATCCCCAAGTGTCACATCTGCTCATCATTTAAATGCTTTCAGTGATACTGATTCCACCACCTCCCTGGGCATCCAGTGCCTGAAACAGGAATAGAGAAGAAAAGGTCCAACCAAATGGTCTGATCTGCCCAGGCAGGACAGAGAGTGGCAGGAATGGTCCTTTCCAACATTCTTTCAACAGGCTTTTGTTGCTTTTGAACTGGTTCTCTGCTAGCTTTGGAAGTTTAAGCCTCTAGGTTTTGTATTGTAGAGCAGTGAACAGATTTTTAGCGCCCTATTATATCCACCCCACCCCCCACCCCCCCCACCCCCCACCCCCGTCTTTGCTAGGCTGTCAATTACACAGTAAGTGAATAGAATTATATAATAGAAGAATGGCATAATTATTTTCCTAAAAATTCCAGTTTGGTTTCTATTTGGACCATTTCTGGGTTCTGAGACAATGTCTTCATGGAATCATTTAGCACAACCCCACAATCTTGCCCCTGGTGCAGACCAGCTCTGGGACCACTAGTTTACAATTGACACTTCCCCCAAAGCCCATTGCTTTGCATTTGCCTTTGCCTTTGTTGAATTATATCTGGGTAAGGTTCTTCCAAGACTGAGTGGTTTGGAAATGTCCCTTAACTCTTCACAGTCTGCTCTAAACCTTACTGCTATGAGTAACTGTGCACTATTTGCAATTTTTTAAACTCATCGTGTATCTCCTTTCCTGATAAGCAGCACTTGAAGGCAGGTTGGTGATCTCCCTTTAGCCAGACCTATCTAGTACTGTTGCCTATGTAAACAGTCATGGACTAGTGAATGGACCTGCTGTTCTATGCCACAGTTACCTAGTGTGCTCTAAAGGTCTGTCAAGGGACTTTGGACAAAGACACTGATCTGTTCCACTTATTTGCCCAAACACTGGAAGCCCTGATGGACCAGGTGCCCTGAGATGGATGATACTGCTTGTGTCATGCAGAGAGAAGCCTACTCAAGCACAAGAGCAAACATAGCAGTTAAGGAATGCGAGCAGCAGCAGCAGGTGGTATCATCAACAAACACAGTAATGAGCTGCTGGCTGCTGCAGAGGCACAGGAATCCTGAGCACAATAAGCACTGCAAACCAGCAAAAAAATGATGTTCAAAATCTGCAGGGTATTCTCTGAGGCATAGGTCTCTCTAAGTGCCACCCTACATGAACAAGGCCAGTCATTCAGAGGGGGAGGTTCACTGGGGATAGTTCAAAATAATTTTGACAAAAGCCAGCCTCTGACAAAGAATCACTACAAGATGATATGACAATAACTATTCATACAATTATGTATGTATGCATACATGTATGTAAAATTGTAACAGTATGTAGATAAACATGATGAGCATTTAAAGAATTTATTTTAATATTCTAGTATTGAATAATATTAAATTGTTTCTTATCAATTGCATCAGTAGTTATTGATGAATAAGAAATTACTGTTCAGTATTTACATATTTCTTTTAAATTATTTCTTTTTAAAATAATTTTAGAAATTCACTGTCTGGATCTTCCATACTCTTTCATACCTAACTTTCACCTCTTACAGGCTCAATCAAGAATCCAAATATCACATGAATTTTACAGGTAACAATGCAGAAAGAAAATCTACAACCAGACAGCTGCTTTTCACATGTGATCCAAGAGATTAATTTCTGTTGTTACGCTTTGAAATCCATATGCTTCAAAAGGTCATGGATTTTTGAATTCAGGGCAGCCACAGGTACTACTGTGATGGATATGATAAAATACCCATAAAAGAGACATTTGGTCAGGAAAATAACCCAGATCCTTAAATATTTTATAACAAAATCATATTTGTTGGAAAAAAGCAATGACTTGAAAGAAACTGATTTAACAGTGCAGTTCAAGTCAGATGATTATTTTGTTCTACATAAGAATTTAGAGGCAAATTTGCCCCTAACTAGAATTTTACAAACTACATTTCTGAGCTTCTATCCTAGAGAATAGCAATGCATATTGGCACAAGTAAATGCATAAAACTGACAAATTGTACAGAAACTTTTCAAGCAAGATTTGAAATAGAACTCTGAATATATGAACAAGGAAATATTGTCATAAAGAATCCTCTTAGATGCAGAATTTCCTCTCTTGCAACATATTGTTGCAAGAGAGAAGAGCTTTTGCTGGCAAAATGCTTTATGTAAGACTTTTAATTTCACTTCCTCTCACTTTTATGGAAGATAGGAGATGATTTTAGAACAACTTTGTTGTCAGTACCAACACTGTGAAGAAGCAGTTGATAAAGCCTTGCTTTGAAGATGATCCGTGCAAAGCTTTGCTTTGAACATGGTCAGTGCATATCACAGAACAGGCCCAGCAACTCTGGTTTTATAAGCTGAGAGCCAGCCTCATGCTGGCTTTTCTTTCTAGGTATGGTACTGGGACACATTGCTTATATATGCCCACATAAATGGCTGGTATAATACAGCACTTATAAAACCTCAAAACAACAAGCATAAAACCTTAAAGTCTGTCGGCAGAGGTGTTGTAGTGCATCTAAAAATCTTGGTACCTCCCAAGGGTAAAACTCACCTCTGGTTTGTGTAATGTGAGTTCCTACCTGAAAACCTTCTTTCCCTTCCCCCTTCCCATTGGCTGTGACCTCCCTGCATCCCCTAATCACCCCTGCCCCCTGGTATAAGAGATAAGACTCAGAGCATTTCGGTCTCTCTCTTGCCCCGGATGGACGACAGACAATAAACCTGGGATTATTCCAGCAAGTTTGAGCCTCCTGTGTCTAGATACTTTGAGTCCGTGTTGTATCCACTCCAGGATCCCCTCCGCTGCCTGTGCCCTGAGAGAATCGGGGCTCTCACCACGGGGGGTGGGACAGAGGCGTTCCATCGGGGAGAAGGAATGCAACACAGAGGTATTCCCAGTAAATGGAAAATTGGTCTCAATTGTGGATACAGGACTGATGACCTATACTCAAGAAAGACAATTCATAAAAGGCATGTAGAGAAGGCCTGCCTGAGAGATGAAAGGTGTGGGGGGTTGTTAAGAGAAATTGTGAGAAAGTATTTGCTGCTGGATTCCAAGCAATCTTCCTCTAAAAGACAAAAAGGTATTCTAGCATTTATACCTATACACACAATGGCATGTATTTCAGTTAACATCAGGGAAGGAAATGAACTATTATGCATGAGAACAAATGACTCTTAATGAGCTGTGAATAATAACCCATTTGTAATAAGAGTAGGATTTATTGCTTGACACTAGTGATGCAATCATGTTCTGAAAACACATTCTTATAAGAGCAAGATCAAAAACCTCAAACAGTTTAAAAATTTGTCTTAGTAAGTTCATGCTTGCAATACATCTGGACTGATGGCCACCTGGGGACTGCTCACGAAGTTCCATTAAATAGGGACAGTCTCATTTTGGGTATGACCATAAGCACATTTCATGGTTGTTTCCCTGTCTGTAAATTACTTTGAAAGTGAAAATGAAATAATTTAAACTCATGAGAATAGACTTTTTGAAGCAGGAAATGGAAGAGCCAAGCTAGAGAAAACTCATAAAACAGTCTTCCATTTTCATTTTAAAATATATTTAACTGCCTTTAAAGTTTTATTCTATTAATAGATACCTGCATCTAAACACATATTATAAATGCATCTTAAACAGCATCTAGAGATAGTTTTCTATTCCTAGATGAGCCTCATCCATCCTCTTAAGTGACAGATTTCTATTCAGGTCCACAACTAAATGCAGAGGCAGTAACAGACCTTTCCCAGCAGACTCTCCCAAAGGCTATGTCCTTAATGAATGTTAATTGATTGACAAGGTATTGAAACACTCAATGCCTACTGGAGCATATCCGTGAGAATGGTTCTTCCCCTAGACAAGACAGAGTAAATATACAGTGACTAGAATGCACAGATAATCTGAAAATGGAAACACGAAGTAGCTCACCTGCACTTCTCTTAACCTGGTGTTTAACAAGGGCAAAAAGACAAAAGAGAGAAAACACAGACAATTTTAATTCTGACACTAAGAGCACTATGAAACATTGACCTCAAAAGTAGTAATGCAAGAAGCTTCTCTTGATATATAGAGGTGAGATGACCTCCTGCCTATAGTAAAGAAGAGGCTGAATGGAAAGCACTCCAAGTGCAGAAAGTACTCCTACAACTCAAGAACTTTTACGCATGAGAACAAATGACTGACATAATTTGCATCTTAAAGATCTAATGCTATATAATGGGCTTTTTCAGGACCCTGACATCATGACCATTAAATCGAACAGGCCAGTTCATTATGACAGTAGTGCAGCATCCAAATGTGATGAAGTTAGAAGCCAGCAAGTTACTTTACTTAGGAACTCTTGTTTCTTATGCATAATTCATGTCAGAGGAACAACAGATATGAAGACACTGAACCAAATCTCAACTTACTGATACAAAGCTAGAAAATCTGGAATAAAATTATTAATACTTCAACCATGTAACCTGCTACGGAGTTATACAGCCATGGTCACTGACAGGCCACAACTTTGTAATGAGTTTAAAAGGATTAGACCTTAAATTTCTCAGATGTGTTCTGGCCCAGTTTTCCTGATCTGCCTGTAAATTTGCTTTACTTGGTTATTCCAGACTAGCTTACTTGGTTACCACGTGTCCATGGCTAATTTGTTTTATTTTCATTTATCTTTGTATTGTACAACCACAGCTCTATGCTAGCAGTAGTAGTAAGTTATTCTAAGCAGAATGTGATATTTATGCCTATAACATAATGATGAAGTATAGAGAAATATACACCTCATAAGATAGTAGAACAATAAGACATTTATTAAGAGCAATACATAAGAGACACAAGATGCAGAAAATGTTGATGTAACATTAGAGCTGGAGAAAAATTAAGAAAGAGCAAAGGTGTAGAAGTGTGTTAGAGAGCAAATAGAAATGACCACAAGTAGTTTCTAGAAGGAGGAAGACAAAATTATCAATGTGAATATTGTATTCCTCCTGGCAAAGGACATTAGGTGCTGACAACTCATCATAGCGCCCAGCATATCCACCAGGATAAAACCACAAACAGCAGGATCCAGAGAAGCAGGAAATGGGTATATAAAAAAGGATATGAGAAAGAACAGCACTCACCACACCTCAGGAGTGCTCAAGACATGTCTAGCAGGTTCTTACAAAAAAACCTAACCTCAAAGAGAGAGCCACAGTCAGCCTCTGAGGCTTTTTCCGTATTTAAATGAAGTAAATAGACAAGAAATATGGGGAATATTCCTAATTAGTTAAGATGACTCCTTTGTTTTATGATTTGGGATTCATTTGCAGGAGTGGCTGTAGAAGTAAAAAGGCTTTAAAGGTGTCAGTCTAGAAAGCAGTAAACACTCCTACTAAGAGAAAGATTCATTATAAGAGCTTTAAACTTTATTTTCTTATTCCTACTACAGATAAAATAGCTATTGGTTTAAAGACAAATTATATAAATAAATATTTGAACTGTTAAGTAGGTGGGAAGAGAGATGCTTACATCCACTGAAATTCCTTGGCAGAGAACCTGAAATACCAAAGCATAGAAAACAGCTTTCTTCAGTTCACCCTGCACAGTCCTGTTTTAACAGGAATGTTCTCCTCACTTCCCTTGACCTGCTGAGGGTGTAGGATGTGGTGAAAGAAGGGCTTCCCCTCCAAATATTATGAGCTTGATGTGGAGCAGAAAAACAAAATTACTACCTATTTTTATCACAAATTAAATGAAGGGATCTTTTTAAGAGGAAATTCACTCTCCTGATTATGCAATTCTCTATATATTCCATGCAGCTATCTCATAAAGTCAACCAAATTGGACAGAAAGATTAAGTCATAGAATAACACAGACTGGGAGGAACTTCAGCCTCTGAAGGTCATCTTACACAACCTCTGATCAATGCAGGATCAGCAAAACAATCCCCAAGGTATTCTCCAACTTGATCTTTAGAACAGAAACAATACCAACAAACTGGAATGGATTAATTCTGCTGCTCATAAAACAGCCTGCTTCCACTGGGTCTTGTTTTCTTCAGATACAAAATGAATTCAAACTCATTATGTAAGATTTGTATTTGCTGTTACCCTTTGAGCATATTGCCTCTGCATAAATGTTATGTTTAATCACTGTTCATCACTCTACAGTTAAAATGAAGCATGGAACAGAGATCAACTTGAACAATTTTACTCTCCATTGTTCAACTCAAATAATTAATATGTAACTTTCTCAGAATTATGATTATTTTCCAGCTTTTGAGAACAAAAGTAACTTCTGCACACTGAAAAGAATTTATAAGAAAATGAAAATAGCTCCAGTTATTTCAGTGAAAGAATACACAGTAGTTATTTCAATTACAACCCTGTGTATGGACATTTTACTTCCTGAGATTCCCTGAGGTGAGCTATATTTTTTTAAGAATATCATATGTAATAGAGAACAACTTAGTTATCAGCAGGATTTATATTCTAAGAATACATAGAATGTACGTGAGGCAATAAAGAAGACAGATTTAATCAAATTGCTGTCTGTTTCCAAATCTTGGTATCTGTCACATAAGAAAAACTGCAGTTCAGTGGGATGCAAGACCCATGAATAGGTTGTTGGGGGTTAGGTATCCTTCCTTTAGTTCTGGCTCACCTATGGAATTTGTACCCATTAGTTGCAGGGAAAACCTAATTGCTGGTACTGAGTGAGTGCTTGAGAAACATAAAGAGTTTTGCTGGGCCCAGGGGGGAAAGGGGGCAAAAAAAAAAAAGGGGAGGGCAGGGGCAGCTTGCTGGTTTCTTCAGCTTCAGAGAAAGACACTTGCTGGGAGCTATAGTGGCAGAGAGAAGGAAATTTGCCATCACCCAGACGGAGCTACTGCTTCTTCTTCTCCTTCTTCCCTCTTCGTTGGTGGCCTTGCTCCCCCTGCTGGGACGTGCCAGTGCCAGCCACCACTGTGGAGCTGCTGATACACCTCAGCCACTGGCCCGGGATCTCAGCTCATCCCTGCTGTTCCAGCTAAGTGTTCCTCAGAGCCCTGCAGGAGCACCGGGACTGCCCGCCCTAGGGGGTTTGTGAAACAAAGCCTCTCCTCCATCCCTTCCCGTTTCAGCCGAGAAAGCTGTCACGGGGTCCCTGTTTCTGTTTTGTTGCTTACACTGTAGTTATTGTTGTTTATTTGCCTTGTTATACATACTAGTAAAGAACTGTTATTCCTATCTGTTATAAATGCAAAGGCAAATTCGTGATACTAATTAAAATAAAGATTTATTAATAAACAACAGAAAACAACAATGATAAAATACCACAATAAAATAGTCAGCGCAGC
>NC_031769.1:81693261-81717946 GCF_001522545.3 Parus major
GTCTTGATGGTCCTCGTCCTGTCAATTTGTCTGAGTTGATGGGTTTTCCCTGAGTTCGTTATCTTGGGTGTTGGTTGCAATCTGTTGCTTTCCAAAGGGGATTTCGACCAGACCCGGAGCGGGGTTTTTGGTTTGTTTTTTTTTTGTTTTTTTTACATTTTATATTTCACATTATTACAAACACATTTAATTTATATCTCTCCGAATTTTTAATACATACAATAATTTATTACACTATCCCCAGATCTCTGCCTGAAAGCCCCTTGATTTCAAAATTATAACAATTTGGAGGGAGGAGGGTCTACATTTTCATTCCAAGGGAGGCTCCTGCCCTCCCTACCAGACACCTGTCTTCTAAACTGAGACAGATTTTGGCTCCCAATGTGAGGCCTGAGGGTACTGAGAGAAAAAAGGCAAAAAAAGAACAGCAGTTCTTAAATAACCTAACTTTCGTGTGCTGGGTATAAAAACCTCATTACGTAGAACCATGTGGTCCAGCTTACTCAAGTTCAGGTGGCATGGGGTCACGGCTATACTTCTCCCATTTTCTTGCACCCTTAAATATGGGTCCTATAACTAAAGCTAATGTGGATATTATGCAGTTTATTTTGTGGGTAGATAAGGTGGAGAATTCATGGATGTTTAACTTCCTCTAGAAGGTGGGCTCATGGATTCAGAGCTATCATACACTAACTGGATGGTTTTGGAGTTGCTTTAATAATGGTACCTACTGGGAGAAAATGACAGCTGGGAAAATTTTCTCCCAACCTTTCAACCAGTTCCTTGGGCCTACCCCACCAGTTTTCAAAGGGTTAAAATCTTCTCTAGATGCTAATAATATTGTACAGTGGCTGGTGTTGCTGATAAGCCTGTTCTATTTATCATTCAGAGATTAGGGGAGATTGACTGCGATAAACTCCCTGACACTGCCTCAGAGACTAGGGGTGCTGCCCCAGAGCCTGCCCCTGCCCCACAGCTCACCTCAGAAATGAACCATCCAGAGTGGGTGGGGGTTCTGGTGAGGGAGATATGTGAGAAGGGCCAGAAGCTAGAGTGCATTTCTTCAGCTGCTGAGAAACCCTCCCCCTGCCTCAAAGAGGGAGAGTCTGATGGTACAGCAGTGGAACCCACAGATGTTACAACCGTCCAGGTTCCAGCTGAACCACAAGGGCAGTCACAGCCAGCAGCTGTTGCCCCTGTGGAAACGAGAAAGTCTAAGATGAAATCACAGCACCCTGTTGATAAGGATAAGAAAAGAGGACCCTCACAATCTGTGGGGAAGCCAGAGGTTGAAGTCATCACCAATTCCCTGTATGAGGAGTCTCCGTAATCTGCAAAAAGCCATTGTGAGGCGGGGGTGTGACGCTTATGCAACCTGGTTACTCCAGTCTGGGACCTTATGGGTACAGGCATGCAACATGAATGGTGATGAGGCAAGGAATTTGGGACCCTTGACCCAGGACTCAGGTGTGAATCAAGTATTCATAAGGAAGCCAGAGCCCCTTTCCCTCTGGGAGTGTCTTTTAATGAGTGTAAGAGAGAGGTTTGTCCACAAAGGAAGAATGGAGGAGCACCATTATAGAAGGTGCTGGAAAACCCTTGAGGAAGGGATCCAACAGCTGAGAGAAGTGGCTGTATTGGAGGTCCTTTTTGGGAGGGGTGGACAGCATGATAATGACCCGAACAAAGTCAGGTGCACTGGGCAGATGTGGAATGTGGCAAATCTAGGGCCACGTGAATACACCATCTTTATTGCAACGATTAATGCTGAAAACAGCCGAGAGACGGTGGGGTCTGTCACCACCAAGCTTAGAAATTTTGAGAGCATGATCCATGGCCAACTTCAGGCTCAGGTCTCTGCTGTGATTAAGGAACTCAAAGAGGAGATGAGGGAAATGAGGGAGGAGATGAGGAAGACCAGTTCCCATACGGCACCAGTGTGAGTCACAGGCCCCAAAGTCCAAGCCCAATGTCCCCCAGATAGAGAGAAAGGGTACAACCCATGAGCTGAGCTGTGGTTACTTTCTATGTGACCATGGGAAAGTGGGATGGGGAAACCCACTTCTGCCCTGGTAGCATGGGTGCGTCAACTCGGGGAGGGAAATGCTAATCAGAAAAGTTCCACTAAAGTGAAGGTAGCCTCAACCTCCCGTGACCAAACTGACAGATATTACAGAAAATCAGATGATCTGTAATATCTCCTTGAAGGAACCTCTAGGATGTATGCTCAGGGAGGAGAGGCCCTGCCTCTATAGCCAGGAAGAGGCACAGGAAAACCGTGTCTTTTGGATGGCGTGGATCTGACGGCCTGGCACATCAGAGCCACAAAAATATGAAGCTTTAGTTGATACTGGTGCACAGTGTACCCTAATGCCATCAGGACATGTGGGGGCAGAACCTGTTTCCATTGCTGGGGTGACAGGGGGATCGCAGCAGTTGACTCTGTTGGAAGCCGAGGTGAGCCTGACTGGGAAGGAGTGGCAGAAATATCCCATTGTGACTGGCCCAGAGGCCCCGTGTATTCTGGGCATAGACTTCCTTCAGAATGGCTATTACAAAGACCCAAAGGGACTCAGGTGGGCTTTTGGAATAGCTGCTGTGGAGGCAGAGGACATTAAGCAATTGAACAGCTTGCCTGGACTGTCAGAGAACCCATCTGCAGTAGGACTCCTAAAAGTGGAAGAACAGCGAATACCAATTGCCACCTCAACAGTGCACCGCCAGCAGTATAGGACAAATCGAGATGCTGTGATCCCCATCCACAAGATGATCCGAGAGCTGGAGAGCCAAGGGGTGGTCAGCAAAACCCACTCTCCCTTCAACAGCCCCATCTGGCCTGTGCGCAAGTCTGACAGAGAATGGAGACTGACTGTGGACTATCGTGCATTGAATGAAGTGACTCCACCTCTGAGCGCTGCCATGTCGGATATGCTGGAGCTCCAGTACGAGCTGGAGTCCAAGGCAGCGAAGTAGTACGCCACTATTGACATTGCTAATGCATTTTTCTCCATTCCCCTGGCAGCAGAAATCGGGCCTCAGTTTGCCTTCATGTAGAAGAGAGTGCAGTACACTTGGAACCGACTGCCCCAGGGGTGGAAGCACAGCCCCACCATCTGCCATGGACTGATCCAGGCTGCCCTGGAAAAGGGTGAAGCTCCAGGACATCTACAGTACATTAATGACATCATTGTGTGGGAGAACATGGCAGTGGAATATTTGAGAAAGGAGAAAAGATCATCCAGATTCTGCTAGAAGCCGGCTTTGCCATCAAGAAGAACAAAGTCAAAGGACCTGCTCGAGAGATCCAGTTCCTGGGAGTAAAGTGGCAAGATGGACAGAGTCAGATTCTCACTGAAGTCATCAATACGATCACTGCAATGTCTCCACCCACCAGCAAGAAGGAAACACAAGCTTTCCTAGGCGCCATAGGTTTTTGGAGGAGGCACATTCCTGAGTACAGACAGATCATGAGCTCTCTCTACCTGGTAAACCTGCAAGAAGAATGATTTCCACTGGGTCTCTGAACAGCAACAAGCCTTTTCCCAGATCAAGCAGGAGATTGCTCATGCAGTAGCCCTTGGTCCAGTCAGAACTGGACCAGACGTGAAGAACATGCTCTACTCTGCAGCTGGGAACAATGGCTTGTCCTGGAGCCTTTGGCAGAAAGTGCCTGGGGAGACTCGAGGCCGACCACTGGGATTCTGGAGCCGAAGCTGCAGAGGGTCCGAAGCCAACTACACTCCCACAGAGAAGGAAATCTTAGCCACCTATGAAGTAGTCCAAGCTCCCTCAGAGGTAATCAGCACAGAAGCACAACTCCTCCTGGCACCCTGACTACCAGTGCTGGGGTCGATGTTTAAAGGAAAAGTTCCTGCTACACACCATGCCACCAATGCTACATGGAGCAGGTAGATTGCTCTTACCACACAGCATGCCCATATTGGAAACCCCAGTCGCCCTGGGATTTTGGAGATAATTACAAACTGGCCGGAAAGTGAAAACTTTGGTCTCACTGATAAAGAAGAGCAGGAACAAGTGACATGGGCTGAAGAAGCTCCACCGTACAACCAACTGCCAGCAGAAGAAACACGTTATGCTCTTTTCATTGATGGTTCATGTCGCATCATAGGGATGAACCAGAAGTGGAAAGCAGCCGTGTGGAGCTCCACACGACAAGTCACAGAAGCTACTGAAAGAGATGGTGAGTCAAGTCAACTCACTGAATTCAAAGCTGTTCAATTGGCCCTGGACATTGCTGAAAGAGAGAAGTGGCCAAAGCTCTACCTCTACACTGATTCATAGAAGGTAGACAATGCTCTCTGGGGCTGGCTGGAAAGATGGAGAAGGGCCACTTAGCAGCACAGGGAAAAACCAATCTGGGCTGCTAATGAGTTGAAAGACATCGCTACCAGGGCAGAGAAACTGTCTATGAAGGCCCGTCATGTAGATGCCCATTTCCGCAAGAGTAGGGCTAGTGAGGAGCATCGAAACAATGAGCAGGTGGATCAGGCTGCAAAGATAGAGGTGTCAAAGATAGACTTAGATTGGCAACACAAGGGAGAGTTGTTCCTAACTTGATGGGCTCATGATGCCTCAGGTCATAGGGTAAAGATACCACCTATACGTGGGCACAAGACCGAGGGGTGGACCTATCCATGGACAGCATTTCTCAGGTCATCCATGACTGTGAGACGTGTTCCTCAATCAAGCAGACCAAGCGGTTGAAGCTGCTATGGTATGATGGGTGTTGGTCCAAATATAGGTATGGGGAGGCCTGGCAGATTGACTACATCACACTACCCCAAACCTTCCAAGGCAAGCACTACGTGCTCCCAATGGTAGAAGCCACCACTAGATGGTTGGAAACCTACCCTGTGCCTCACGCCATTGCCTAGAACACCATCCTGGGACTTAAAAATCAGGTCCTTTAGAGGCATGGCACCCTTGAAAAGATTGAGTCAGACAATAGGACTCATTTCAAGAACAGCCTTATAAACAGCTGGGCTAGGGAACATGGCATCGAGTGGGTGTACCATATCCCTTATCATGCACCCGCTGCTGGAAAAGTTGAACGGTGCAATGACCTGCTTAAAACCAGCTTGAAGGCACTGGGTGGGGGAACTTTCAAGAACTGGGAGATTAATTTAGCAAAAGCCACATGGTTAGTGAACACCCGAGGTTCCACTAACCGAGCAGGCCCTGCCCAATCTGAGCCCTTTAGAACAACAGATAAAGTTCCAGTGGTACATATGAGAGGTATGCTGGGAAAAACTGTTTGGGTTAATTCTGCCTCCAGCAATGACAATCCCATCATGGGGTTGTCTTTGCTCAGGGACTGGGTTGCACCTGGTGGGTGATGTAAAAGGATAGAGAGACCTGGTGCATACCTCAAGGGGACCTTGTTTTAGGATGAACTACCCATGACACTCTGCTTCCATCTGTATCTCCATGTACATATGTATATAATTAAGGTAGTGGGTGTTTGTATATAATTTAAAGGCTTAAAATTTGATGTAGCATTTTAGTATGAGAAAAAATTCAAGGTGGATAATGTTAGGTGTTAGGTGTCCTTCCTTTAGTTCTGGCTCACCTATAGAATTTTTACCCATTAATTGCGGGGAAAACCTGATTGCTGGTACTTGGTGAGTGCTTGAGAAACATAAAGAGTTTTGCTGGGCCCAGGGGGGAAAGGGGGGCAAAAAAAAAAAATAGAAGGGCAGGGGCAGTTTGCTGGTTTCTTCAGCTTCAGAGAAAGACACTTGCTGGGAGCTGTAGTGGCAGAGAGAAGGAAATTGGCCGTCACCCAGACGGAGCTACTGCTTCTTCTTCTCCTTCTTCCCTCTTCGTTGGTGGGCCTCACACCCCCTGTCCTGCTGGGACGCGTGCCAGTGTCAGCCTCCGCCATGGAGCTGCTGATACACCTCAGCCACCGGCCCGGGATCTCAGCTCATCCCTGCTGTTCCAGCTGAGTGTTCCTCAGAGCCCTGCAGGAGCTCTGGGACTGCCCACCCGAGGGGATTTGTGAAGCAAAGCCTCTCCTCCATCCTCTCCCATCTCGGCTGAGAAGGCCGTTACAGGGTCCCTGGTTCTGTTTTGTTGTTAACGATGTAGTTATTGTTGTTTATTTGCCTCGTTATATATACTAGTAAAAAACTGTTATTCCTATCCCCAGATCTCTGCCTCAGAGCCTTTGATTTCAAATTCATAGTAATTCAGAGGGAGTCTACATTTTCATTCCAAGGGAGGCTCCTGCCCCCCCGCAACAGACACGTCTTCTAAACCAAGACATAGGTCTAAAAGGCTGTATTTTTAGGGGAGTTTCCTAAGAAAACAAAGCTTATGCAATTCAAATTTATAGTTGTCCCATCTACATATCTTCTATTAGAAGATTTGATTTTGTTGGCCAACTTCAGGCAGGCTCAAAAGGGGTGAATATCAAGAAGGTTATCTTGTTAGTTAAATTCACAGGAGTGTGAGCAGCCATACCTGATCACAGCAGCCTACTTGCAAAGGGAAAGTTCAGAATTCAGCTTACACACACACTCCATTTATCAACCACTGACAAGATGCTGATGTTTAAATCCCACTATCACCCTTACAGATTTTTATAAGAACTTTCTAATTATTTCAGTATTTTACACTTCTCAAGACATTTTACAAACATTATATCCTGCATTCAAATTTTTGAGAGCCCTTTCTTAGTTGCTGTAAAGCAGCTAATTCAACAGTGGCATTCTGATATGCACCAACAGTGGAAGAATTCCCACAGAAAATCAATACTGCAGCTAAGGAGAAAATAATTACCCATATGCATTGAATAGTCTACTGTCCTAGTTTAGGGCAAATTAGGAAGGAAAACTCTAAATGGGGATTTCCCCAGGGAAATGCCCCCTCCTCACCAACTGGTCCGGGAAAAGGAAAAAAAAAAAAATTCTTTAGAGAGAAGTGGAAAAGGCTGTTTATTTAACAGAAATTGAGTAATATTAAATAATAAAACCTCTTGCTGTTCGATGGGATGGCAAATCTAGGAAGAAAAGTCCTTTTCACGTGGTGTAGCTCGGCTTGCTCAGGTTCTTATCAGTCCCTCTGGCGCTGGGAAGTGCGGAGGCCCAGGCCCCGGTGGGCCACAGGTGTGAGCTCCCGGGGTTTGACTGGGTGTTCAGTCCAGAGCAGGCTTGCACAGATCCAAGAAAATTGGGAAAAAAAAACCAAACAAAGGTCCAGGGAACTCCTCTGCCTCAGCTAGCTAAAACTAACTAAAAGCCAGAGAGAAGCTCTGTCCCGCTGTCTGTCCATGCTGCAGACACCACAGTCCAGGAGCGGGATGTAGGGGAGTGATGTTTTTCCTTAACACACTGCGCGCTTCTTCTTCCTCCTCTCTCGCTCTCAAAGCCTGTCTTAAAGGTGCAGAACTTAATATATAACATAAACCAGACGATTGGGGATACCAGTATCATAAAGTCACCCCAGGACATCTACCTGATGTAATTCTTCTTTCTATACAGGGTTATATTAAATGCTTTTATAATAAAGTAGTAAGTCATCTAGATTTCATCCCCAATAGTCCACATAAACACAGAGTACTTACGGTGTCTTTCCCTGCATGTGAAATCATTGGAAGGAAATTGGTTTAGAGTCAGACATTGTTAAGTGCAAGGATTAACAGTATTGCTGCATACCTCTGGTAAACTTCATGTAGTCTTGACTAAATACATAGAAAGAGGGAACTTTTTAGTCTTAAAATTAAAAAACTCTTTAAAAGCATGACCAAAGGAGTACCACAGAGGTTACAGCAGCTCTCAGGTTGCCCAAACCTGTACCAAATCAAAACAGACAACAGCCTAAGCCAGAGGGCAGAGCCAGTAAACAATACACCAAAATTTGGTACAATTAAAATAATCAATGGTACATTGAAAGAATAAGGTACAGACTCATACTAAAGAGGCTTCTATACATCTAGATGATGTTCAATTGCTGTCAGAAGAAACTGGCAACTATTACCTCACCTGATAGTTTAGACCCTTGTCAAATCCATCTTCATTTATCTTTTGTCATAGGTGAAAAGTCCTATCTGTGTATTCTATGTAGTCTTATGTGGAAACTATGCAATTTACATAGAAACTAAACAGGGTATTACTTTTGGTGTCTCCAAATCTGATCATATTTGAATGGATGGCTTAGATTCTTAAATTCATCTGAATTGAAACATGCATGTAATGAATGAGAACGACGTAAAATTATGGGGGAAACAAAAAAAGACACCTGCTCTAGTCTGCACTGCTGAAAGCTTTTTTAAAATGTATGCTAATTATGTAAAATTAAGAAATACAGTAACCAAAGCAGAAATCTAATATATTTTATGAATATTCAGCATACAAAAGTTTGGCTAAACACAGGTTTGATGCACAGGACTGACAAACCATAGTTTTTTCTAAAGGACTACTCATTATAGAGTATATGAAGTAGCTGGAGAGAGAAAGAGGCTCTAGGAAAGATCAAGTCCTTCAGGTATGGCAAAATGGACGCTAACGCCTGACAGTGAAAGCCAAGCTCTGGAAACATCCATCCCATTCCTCATGGTGTTAATATAAACACATGAAAATGAAAGTCTTAGACACACATTCTGAATGTGAGTCTAAATGGAGGCAAAACACCAGCAAATGATAGAGGAGAGAAACAGGTACCAGTACTCTTATCTCTAGTAACTTCCAGGGAGAAGTGGGGTGGAAGCTTTTGGGGTGGGGAATCCCAAACATAAAACCAACACCCAAACTTTGATTGAAATAATTCTGATTCTAATCTGCAAGAATGGTCAACCTTGTGAACAAACACGGTTTTGTTTAGAAGTTAACAAAACATAAGAAGCTACTTAAATACAATGCCTACTGATGCAGCCTGTTTTACTTGCAATTCCAATTCTTCTTTAAAAGCATGAATTTCACTCTTAAACTGATGGTAACAGAATCCCTGCATTCAGCCTGAACTGCACAGAAGAACTGAATAAAGTTTTGGGTTGCATGTGTTTGCTCTGTGTTAGAAGTCTTATTTCTATTTATTCTTTCCCATGCACAATTAGTGAACACAAACTCATTTGCCATGGTGATTGCTGATATTATGTTACTGAATAAAGATTCTGGTCTACCGACTCTAGCCTTTAGAAAACATTATTAATGGTAAACTGACGGTTGAACTAAAGCTGGATAACACAAGGACCTGTGTCATCTGAACAGAAGTATAGGTTTGCACAAATCAAAGAATCCCCAGACTGGATGATGCCTGGAGCTATTTTCAAGAGTGTCTTTTATATGCATGCTGAGTATATTCTATTTTCAGGGACTCTTAAAGTTGAAGGGAGGAGGAAAAAAAATCCAACCCGAAACAACCATTTCAGGCTCACTGTAAAAAGCCTGTCAGTGTCCCAGTTCCATTTCTAAGAGCACTTAGGAAAAAAGAAATTCTTCTGCATGATCTCACATTTAGGAGCTCATGCACCTGAGCGTAGTTACATGCTAAGAAGAGAACAAGAGAACCCTAAGAAGGAAACAACAATTTAATCTCTAGAAGGATTAAACATTGGCACAGCTGCACATCATAAATCAAACATGGGCTTACCAAGTACAGTTTTGATAGACAAAAACAACTACCTTTCTCTGATATCCATTACTGATTATAAGTAAAGTGTTCTGAGTCTTATATGTATGAAACAAAACAAAATTACCTTTAAAGCTACCCTGTGTCTCATGGAAGGCTTTCCCATCATGGTAGCACCACCTCCAAACCAGATTGTCAAGCTATCTATCAACTATCGAGTTGCATATCAAAATAAGAGTGATGCAAGAGCACACCCTCCCTGTCACTGGAGCAAATTGAAATTACCAAATCGCATTTTCCTGATTAACAGCAGCAAAGTCTTGTAATACTCAGTAAGGAGATAAATTGTAAAAAATAGATCTTATGCTTGAGTCAACTTAAAGTCCTATTGCTTGATGAGCAACATTCAGTTCCAGGACTCCCAGGGACTTTTACTTAAACATAAAATAATAAAAAATCCCAAACTCTCTGCAAAATGCACAGGAAAAAAATCTTTTTTTCACTCAGATTCAAGACTCACATAGAAAGACACAAGGACAAACTAATTGTGAACTACGAACAGCAATCTGCTCAAACAATGCTGGAAAATTAATTAACGTTCATCACAATACTTTTCATAAAACATCTTTAGAAAGATCCCACTGAGCCTCTTTCTACCTCCTGCATCAAAAGGGCATCTTAAATTTAAATGCATAATGAATGAATAATGCATTTTGCCTTGGTAATTTAAATAGGATTCATACTCAGAGTGTTACAGTCATGACAGATGGTTCCCTACCTCTTCTCCCCCACAGTCCTCTCTCCTCTCACGAGTTCACCAGAGCCAGAAAGCACAGGTTTTTTAGTTCCTACATAACATAATGGCTATAGGGAAAAGGAGAAGGAAGCTGTGAGGTGGATAAACAGGTGGGTCATTTTGAGAAATGTTTATAAACCTTTTCTATCTTTAAAGTTTGGTTTATAAACCTTTTCTATCTTTAAAGTTTGGCTGCCATGACTGTTTACAGCCTCAGATACTCCAGGCAGCATCCTCAATCTTGGGGTCTGCCCATGCATTTCCAAGTCTTCTAATTAAATAGCTATCTTAGCACTGTCCTGCAGAATACTGCTGTACACTTGGATGTCTCAGCATTTCCATAGTGTTTGATAAAGACACACAGACAACCTAGCTGGCTGTTCTGAGTCCAGTGGAGGCAGAGACAATGGTGGTAAGAACCACCAAAGATTCTGCTTCATAAAGCTGTAAAACCACGCTATAATCTAATGACAATTTTTTTTTTTTAATCATCAAATTTAGAATTGCAGGGAATGTAGAGAGTGGGGGGAAAATCCCTCAGTCATATCCTGCATAAATCTGAGAACACTGAAGACTAAGTAATACAGAACAGCCTAACAGAGTTACTGTCCCCTTTGCGACAGTATAGAATATATTAGGACTATAGATTACAAGTGAAAGCAAATACAATAAAACAGTGGAGATTCTTTCATGTCACTAAGACCAGACTGTACAAGTAGATAGAAGTGACAGCAACATTTATTCCATTTAGACACAGCAGTCCTGGAGAAGACCTCTTCTTCCCTGTGGGAAGACCTTTCTCAGTGATGAAGAAATGGCCATTTTCAGGCCATTGCAGACAGCCAGGTGCCACACAATAAGAATTTAAATAGTCCTCATTGTCTACAGGATTACATCTCTCAAAACATCAGATGCCCCCCCACCCTCCTCTCCTTTACTTTTGAGTTTGGGCCTGTCTGTGCCAGTAGGCCAATAGTCAGGAATGGAAGCAAGAGTTCTAAGGGACCAAGGTGAGATGCCAAGCTAGGTCAAATTGTGTCATGAAATTCTCATCCAATTTTATCCACTAAAGTGATCAGGCTTATTGGAGCCATCTGAAACGTTGCATTCCTTTTTATTCCATATATAACAAAAGAATCTAACAAGAAACCAGATTAAAACCCCATGTGTTTCTCCACCAAAATTGAGAAAGGAAGGCTGACTACTTCAGTCATACCACAATCCCTAGACACATTACACACAGTCTGATTTACTTGTCACCCAAACATCTGAAGTGACAGTCAGCTAGCATGTTCAGCATCCCCAGGAGGTAAGTCACTCCTATATCAAAGCCAAAGATCAAAACTTTGTCAGTACAAGAACAGTGCAAATGGGTACAAAAAGCTGGGTATCTGTCATCCCTAGTACTTCACAGCATTATGACATAGCATCATAAAAGCTAGCTTGTGCTTTGATGAATCTCCAGCTGAAGTAGATTCTCAGGTATCAGAAAATTCTTTAAACCTGTGTCTGTAGCCACCGCCCTGACTGAATAAAAAAAACGATAGGATTATGCTTTTCTTTTTTTTCTATTTCTTTTTTCCTCCCTGAAATGAAGAAATACATACATAATTTAACCAGTAAAACTCTGGACTTGAAATTGCTCGCACTAATGGAAACATTTCATCTGTTTGGTTCACTTATCAACTCTGTGAGACAAGCTAGTGAATTTAATCATGCTCTTAGCAAATATGAGCAGGTGTCTCTCTTCATAATTTCTAACCCATCAGCTTTTACCATTTGGAAGTAGCTATAAATTCTCATTTTCCAGCCCTGTGCTTTATATTTCATCCCATGCTTATTTACTCAGTACTACAAAACTCCAACACTGTGTATAGGCCACATTTCCCATATTTGTCACATTAGGACATTCAGCCCATGTATGGCAGTTCTTGTATCACGATCATTAGCAAACACAGATAAAACAATCTGTTTCCAAAATCAATCTTCAACTAACTACACCACTTTGCCCCAGAAACTTGCACACAGCGCCATCTGTTGATGCTGTTTGGGTTCAGAATACCCTGTGTGGCTCAGTCACCACCCAGCACTAAACCACACCATAGGCTTAACTGAACAATTTAAATATATAGTATTATAGCAGCAATACTGGGTTAGCCATTAAAAACATTTGAAAAATTAGTGTTAAAATTATCCTCTGTTTCTAATTAGCCCTATTCTGTTTTGTGACAGAAATAAAAACAAAATACTGGTATGAGTTTTCCAGATAAGGACTTTTGACGTGTCTTGGCCTTATTAGTATCTTGGGCATCCTGGAGCTGAATGCATCATACTACCAGTAGTAGCAATAACAGTAGTAGGGGGTGATTAATAGATCTGCAGCTTGGCATGTCACAATTCCCATTCTGCTGGAATGGTTGTTCTATATTTTAAGTTAAGATCATTATGGTCCTGGATTCTCCTTCCTTTTTCTTGGTGGAAGTTTTATTTCTACATATCCACTCTTGATAAACATTGTTCAGTCTCAGACTTCTATGATGCATTGTAAGTAACAACTCTGACCTAGACAGATACAGCCTTTGGTTATTTAGGTAATACTTAGGCTAATAGCAGCTTCCAAATCCTAACTCTAAAAAAGCCTTTTCGTGATGCCTTCAATTCCATCAACACTGTAGCACAATTTTTCAGGGAGTGTAAGTAATCTGCCTACTCCTGAATTGCAGAATAAAGACAAGCAAATTTTAATTGTCAAAAGTTTCCACCATCAATCTATGTAAATCACTGGAAAAAAAGGTGAAGGACTAGGCAATTTAGAGTATTCTGCTGATGTGCTACACAAAACACTACTCCCACACACCTACATTGTGTTACCATTGCAAATGCAAGTTTACTGAACTCAGAAGAGAAAAAATGTTACCAATGGTAATCATCATCATACAGAGAAGATACAAAAACTAGTGTTTCTTGATCAGTAAATTATAACTGGGGACTACTAATTTCCAGGGATTATCAACTTCAGAAATCACTAGGTTTTTACCTGCTTCAGTCTATTGGTCTTAGAATTTGCAGATGTATTTTCTCAAGTGCAGGACAAAGCAAAAAACCAAACAATACCTACCTGACTTAATTCCCCATTAAAAAACTTCATAAACCCAGCAGAGAAATATTAAATTTAGAAAAAAAAAAGAAGTTATCTTTTTTTGTGGTACCATAGAAAAATTTAATGAGGAAAAGCCCTATAGAGGTGAAGGGGTCCAGCAGAACTGACTGAAATTAGAGTGGGTTACCTAGGGGCTTATCCAGCCAGGTTTTTACAACTTCAAAGGTTGGAAATCTTACTACCACACTACAGCATTTGTATCCCAGTGCTTAACCACTCATAATTCCTACTGCTCACACCCACACAGCACATTTCCCATAACCTTCCATTCCCTGACAATTCCTTTTTAACAGAGGAATGGGAGGAAAACAGCAACTCATTTTGTTCAACCACTGTATTAGGAACAGGTCAGAAAACTGTTGCACAGACCTGCTCCATTACCCCCCAATCTGAGGGACAAACACGTCTGCAATGCTGTCTTGCCTCCCTGCAGGGCCCTTGCGAGGACAGAAAAAATCCTGTACTTGCAGCTGGGAACCTCAACACAACTCTGCTCATCTACAGAAGACTGAATACACATGTGCAAATGACAAAATGACCTTATGTTTTGTTCTTAAGCCTCCTAAGAAATTTCCCCAAGAGAACAGAGATGATTTGTTGATCTCACCCACAATTACACAGTAAGTGTTACCCAAGTGACTTTTACGACCTGGACATGCAAACCTTAACAAGGGTGAGATTGCACCCACTCATTTTGACTCCTGAAATTAGCCAGTGTCCAACGGCAATCTTGAAGGAGTGGATGTAATCCATTTGAAGATTCAGCTTTTCTTCTCTGGAAAGGAGCATGAAGCAAGGAATTTTCTTACAAAGATTTTCTCAACAAAACATCAATTGAGGATCAGTGCCAGAGTCTTCACTAATAAAAAGTGGCAACTTTAGCACAGAGGTTATGGACTTCTAGTTTAAACATTGCTTTCATTCTCTCAGACAGAAAATCCTGTAATAGGGGCTCCTAAATCCTGTTTGGTTTAGATCTGAATATGAGTCAGTGAAGCATTTATTTGAAAGCCATGTTTTAGTAAGCCCGTAAATCTATCTACTGTTCAACTCTCCTAAGTTGCTGAAGCAGGAAGCAGCTTGATGCTTCCTAAGAATCTACATCAGAAGATGTCACATTTTGGTGGATAAGGGGAAAAATAGCTGGTGTTGGATGAGATGCCCTTTGTCCTTCCCGACCTCACGCACAGACATGCATATCATCAGTATGTGCTGTATGTGGGCTGTTCATAATTTCTTTTTATACTCGGGCAACAATCTGTCAGTAGACAAGGATTATGAAAAAAAGAAAATTCTTGCTTAACTGATTTGAAACCAAAAGGTTACTCTGCCATTGGCAGCTCTAATCCAAAACCATTGCAGTATCATAACACTGAGAACTCTGAGAAGAGCTCTAGACAGGTACTATTAGTTAAGGGTCTGAGGCATCCTCTGATATTTTTCTTCACACATTTTCCTGATATCCAAGATGCTTCTTTTCAGGCTTCTCTTCTAAACCTATTTCCAAAATCCTCCTTTTTTTGGCACATCTGCTTTCCACAATGCTTTAACCCCAGTCAAAACAGTGTAAGTGCACAAGAGCAGCCACCTAATTAATGGCTCTGTCATGTCTTCCAATTGAAGAATTTAGGTCATAATTTTGGTTTATTCCAGGTATTATTAAATTTAAAACCAGACTATACTGGCAGCAGTGAGCAAGTAGGCAGCTTCTTGTCCTTGAGAGCATAGAAGCTGACACATTTATTTCCCCACACATATACACCAAGTGATCAGTTGCCCAGTAGCTCACAATTTAGGCTTTTCTGTTCACCCACAAATCATGAAGAGCTCTCAGTGCTTTGAAAGCATGCTGTATTCCAATGCTACTCTGAGTATTCCTGTGCTCAATCTCAAGAGGCTGCTCCCATGGAAAGAAACTGTTGAACCAGGAGCACAGTACCAGCAGTCACATATCTCTCTTCTTACCCTGCTTCAGTGCACAGCGATGGAGTTACAGGGAAAGTCTAATGCAACACCAGCATTGACATGTCTTATAAACAGGAATAGATCATAACTGAGCTCTTTCCGTACTCTCTTGGTCCCATCCCTCCATTCAATTTGCAGCCTCTTCCTTCCACTTCTTAAGTCCATGGACTAATTTTGCCTATAAACAGTGTACAAAATAGTCACTAGGGCTGGGATTAAGGGTATATCTCAGATTTTTATCAGAGAACAAGGGTTCAAGGGAGAATCCTGAGGCATTAAAATGCAGACCACTGACAAGGATAGATAGTCGAGCAAAATCTGTGGGAAGAATAATGCAAAATCATCATCTGGGACAGGAAAAGGGAAAAGGTAGAATCTAGGACAACAGAAGTTACAAAACCAAAGCCACTGCACTTAATCTTCGTGTCTGCAGAGATTATATATATCTCTGTCAGCCATGTCCCACTGGCTAACTGACTTTTGACAGAAAAAATAATTGTTATCATCCCAGCTACTACTAAGTGGTTATTTTCTCTTCCCACTACTTCTCTGCTTTCTCCAGCAAATGCTCATCATGATTGACCAAGCATCACAGACCTCTCTGACTGTCAACCCCTAGCCTTGCATTGCTGTCTATTAAAAACACTTCCCTTTCTCGGCATTCACAGATAAATATCTACTAGTTCTTTCCAAAGACTCATTTTTCAAAATTTTTAATTAGTCAGTTGCTGACACTCCAGAGACCTTTCAGAGTCTCTGAAAAAGACAAAATACATACAATCTTTGAGGAGGCTGAAACCTAGATGAAGATTTTGAAAGGAATTTTAAAACTACAGGGAGGAACTAGGAAAAAAGTTAATTAAAAGTTAAGGGATCCCAAGGAATTAAGTCAAGAGGAATTCTCCTCCTGAGAATACAGTGGGCAATACCTCCAGCTCCTCCGCTTTCTCATTATTGAGGGATTAAATCCACAACTACAAAAGCAACATCCATGCTCATTACTCTCTTTAGAAAAACATAATTTTAGGGCACCCATCCACCTTCCAAACTCATTTTGAAGATGCTCAACATGAACAATTTAAAACAGGTGTTCAAAGTGTACATCAAAGAATAGGACATGGTTGAGTGTCACTTCATCCATTAAGTTTCCCATTAAAAAAGCACGTAAGAGTGACTGGTCTCCAAAGTTTATTAAAAATCAAAGAATAGAAAACTTT
Organism: Parus major; assembly: GCF_001522545.3. Taxonomy (NCBI): domain Eukaryota; kingdom Metazoa; phylum Chordata; class Aves; order Passeriformes; family Paridae; genus Parus; species Parus major. The sequence continues at coordinate 81,709,991 of NC_031769.1, forward strand.
ACATAAAAATATGTCAATTTTAGCTTCCACATAGTTGTCCACACAAAAAATTTAAACATTTTTTTAAACCTGTAGCACATAACCACAGTGATAGCCAGGCCAATTAATTTGGTTCACCATGACTGAAGTGTTACATGATCTCACTTTTCAAATGAGTTTGGCTTTAAAATGGACACTAGTATAAGACACCAATTAAAGCCTCCGAAGGCTCTTCAATGTAGTTATGCTTGATATTGCTAGTGTGTGAAGACTAAGCAGTACAGGCTCATGTGACAGCCCTTAGGTATTATTCATGAATCAGCTCACAATTTTTAGAACTTTTTTATTGTGATGAGTCTGGAGCATTAAGACAAACTTTCTGCAAACAGATATGCACTACTCTAGTTTGGAATGATGCCCTCTCTCCCCTCAAGGACCTGTTTGTGTTTGACAGATTCAGTAATAACATGAACTACTTCTGCTTCAAAGGCATATAGCATATCAAAAAGCTTCATGCTTGACACTTAATTTCAATATTCAGATACCAGTTCTAAAACCTTCTATATCTGTACACAGTATAGATGTCCTGTTAACAAGATTCTTCAGCTTTCTCTGCTACTGGACTTACATAACTCACCTGTAATTTCCTGTATAGTTTAAGAACTTCACTTAAAAAAAGGGAAGCCAGAGGGCATGAGATGTGACCTACTCCCAGGACAACTGTGGTGCTTTAAAATCTCAGGGTTAGGCAGGATGTACATTTTTCAAAAAGACAGTGTTTGTCATGGCAATACACACTTGCATAGTATACCTGTATGCATCTGTAAATTAAGTGCCAGCCACTCATATGGTGTACAACACTGAGTTGTGCTCTCCTGCAACACATTAAAAGATACTTCTTGCAATGCTTAGAGCAGCTTTAGTACTTTTTATATATTTGCTCTTAACAGAACTAATGCATACCACTATACAGATTCCTTAATGGAATCAACATATTTCCTTTCTCCACATTTCTTAAGCCGGGTATCTCTGTTTAATAGTAGTGTTTCAACCCAAACATTAACAAGTTACATTACTAAAATGCATCAAAGCATGTAGTTGACAGTTTTTTAATTTCATATCAGAACTTGAACCATAACCTTTTTCCCATTCCTCTGAAAAGTTTTACTTCTGGTACTACAAATGTTCTATTTGTTGTCTAGTTAAAGAAAATTAAAACTCACTGGTCAGAGCAAGACGACTGATAAGAGGCCAGACAATGAGCTAAAAAACACAGGGTCAAAATGCTTTGGAGATTAGTAAAGTCTTAAAACTGTAAGCCAAATTGCGCTTTCATTGCGAATCAAGAAGCCTCAAATACTACCAAATGTCATGTTTATAACACTGCTCAGACAACCTGCCAAAATGATGACCCCAACTTAGTTAATGCAACCTGGGAAAGGATCTGTAAATTAAAAAACCTCTTCCCCTTAAATATAACTTATGTGATAATATGAAATTAAATTAAAAATTCCAAGTTATTGCACAAATCATAATTCCAATATTTACAGAGAAAAAAACTGAGCTCTGGAAAAAAAAAGAAACAAACTAAAAAAACAAATAACCAACACAAGAGAGCAGCAAATTTACTTTTATGAATTCCCAACTTGATTTGCTGCAAAGAAGAAAAAAAAGTAATTCCAAGGAGACGAAGTTTCCTTCACTTCTAAAATAAAAGGAACAGATATAGCCACAGCAAAAAAGCTACAGCATTTGTAATGTAATGTCCTTGCAGTTCTATTGTCAGAGCTGCTTTGACACTGAATGAACCATTGTGGGAAGGCAGAAAACAAACTTCCACATTTAATAAGGCTTCACAGATAAGCACAACTACTTCTTGAAGATGGACCGAACCACCACACAAAGAAACATGCAAAGAAGTCAGCTGCAGATATTTGGCAACACCAATAAAACGATGTGCTGGATGCTGGTCTCCATCCCTCAAGTCAAGTGGCACTCAATCAGTTTGTCTGAACAGGGAAGGTCATTTTGGCATCTGCCATTATCTGCTCAGACTAATAGGCAAGCTGTCTCTGTGTTTTTTCCTTCTCCATATATTACGATTGTACTGGTGGTGTCCCCGGTTACCAACTGGTTGCCTCATGCCTCCACTGCTGATGGGGCTGTAGCTGTTGCCTTGGTTATGAGTTCCTTTCATGGAAAACTTCATTCCACTGTGCTGCTAAAAAATAAAATAAGATAAGCATTCATTTAGGTATAAAAACAGCTAACAAAATACATATTACCCATTGTATTTCCTCAACATACAAGTCACATCCACAAAACACTACTTGAAGCAGTGGTCTTTTCATGCTTATTTGCAGCTGTGCAAGTCCCAAGGCACTAACAGCTTACTAAGTGTTTTCTGAAGAAAATGAAATGGTGTACATTTCAAAACACCCTTAAAACCTTTGGATCTCAGTATGAAATTTACTCACTGTACAAGTCCCTTATAAAACCAGAGAACTTCTACATTCAACATTAATTGTGACAGATGTATCTATTTTGGATAGTATCTCAGCAGGAACATGACCAAGTAAGACACTTCAGTCTTTCAGAAACATCATAGAGAAATGTAAGAGCAAGATCACATGAGCTGATGCTTGGGGAGTACAAGTCTGCTTTCACCATAATGTCAAGTCAGTGACAGGCAAACTAAGAATGGCTTATGAGAAGCTTGTAAATCCTGCTGGTCTGATCATCAGGTTAACACAGCTCCTAGACTGTACCTCATATACAGACCAAGGCAAAACAATTAAGTCACCAGAAATATAGCATAATACTTTCTTTGGGGGATCTCCAATAACTCAAAACAAAACCTGCCCAGAAGGTTTAGCAGCAGTCTGAGTAAGCCTACCTCGCCATAAGGTACTACAGATACCTGTATCACTTAATAGCATACAGTAAGTTGGCTTAATATGTTTGTACTTAAATTAGGTACAAGATTTTCAGAAGATAAAACAGAAATAATAATACTGGTAACAGAAATAAATACTGGTAACATCAATGCAAGCAACATTTCCTGATGTCTGACAGCAATAACTCAACAGACAACTAATTGCCTGTAACAAGAGCTAATTCTAACCTTAAGTGGTTGAACAGGAACACATTTGGGACAATTGCTTAGAACACCGAAGTAACTGCAGGTACTTCATATTCTGTATTTCCAAACAATTGTGAAGTAGAAAGAAACGAGAACACCAAGCCATCATTACAATTGTGTGCACAAAACAAAAACAGTTATTGAAAGCATAATTCTGTAAGCAATATTTTACTATCAAACTGTAACTAGAAGAGACAGTGAGCATCCAGAAAGACAAACTGGTGATGAGCAGTGTTGAGGAACAACCACAGTTAACTTCAAGGTGGCAAAAAAACCTTAAAATTATTTTGATTTGTACAGTTTCCTACAGCAACCTATTCAACCTTCAACATGCAACTTCTAGACTCTTAAGATAGACACACCAAGTGTTATTCTCAGACTAGCAGTGGCAAAATAATTCAAGGACAAACAGAAAAAGGAAATGCAAGCTAAGAATTTTCATTCATAAGAGACATTACTTCCCAAACATAATTTATTGATCTATATTTCAGAAATAGCTTCTAGACATTTTAGCAAGTAAACAACATGAAACTAAAAGAAAAAAAGAGAATGTTTTGTATTTTTGGTAAGTGGCCCTTCAAGCAAACACACCATGTCACATTCTCATGCAAAGTTTTCTAGTTCAGCAAGCATATCTCTGAGTCAATAAGCATTCGCTTGAAATTACATCAAAATACTAAAATTACCCCATAATAGTAAAAAACTAGAAGTAGCCAGTCATCACAGTGACATTCAATGATACGCTGAAGAAAGACAGAGGAAAACTTTAGTATTGCTACTGAACAACCAGAACAAAACTGATCAAGGAGCATACAAACTTCCAGGAAGCCAATCCATCCACTTCAGTTGAAAATGTGAAAAATCTGGGAATTTCTTCCTCAATATGAATGAGGATTCACCAAAGAGAACTTGTTGTCCTGGAGCAGGACAGCAAGTGACTCCAAGATGAGACAAACAGCACAGCAAGTATGACAAGTACATCTACCTGTATCCTAAAAGATCTCATACTCCTTGACTGCTCAAAATGTAAACAAACTTTCAAAGAATGATTAATAACCTAGACAGAATGTGTACTCAATCTTGTGATGAAGCATTCTACATTGTTTTTTGGCCATCAAGATAAACTGTCAATCTGAGTAGAATCTGAATTTATCAGTCATAATGCATCAGCTGAGACAGGTGCTTAAGGAAGCTGACTCAGGGACTACTTCCGTAAGAGATGATGCCTTTATATTTACCAGTTCTCAACTACATTTTGTTCACTAGTTTGTTCATTTTTTTGAAACCATCAGCTTTTAGCATCCTGTGCTACGGCATTTCACAGCTTAAATGAGCATCACGTTTAATCTGCGCCTACTATGGGATGATCTATCAGTTCTCAGAGTAAATAACTTCTTGTTATTCTGTTCTCTAACTTTTTCATATACTGCTGATGACAATACAGACCCTAGATCATATACCTCATCTTGCTGAGGTTAAACATCATTCTTTCTTCACACAGAAGCAATTCCATGTGTTTGATCACTATTAACATCCTTCCCTAGTCTGCTTCCATTTCTGTTTTGACTTTTCTCTGAGAAGTAAAGAAATGGCAAAATTTTACTCACTGTTGGTGTTCTGTAAGAACACCATGATATCATCTTTAAAAGAAACTGCCTGCTCAGAGCCTACCACTCTCGACAAAGTTTAAATGATTTCTCTCCCTCCTGGTGCATTACCTTGAAAGGTCCTCCTGCATCCTTTTCTCAGATAGCCCTTAAGGTGTTTCTCACCACCAGCAAACTTCACCCGGGTTCATCAACTGCCTTTTAGACATTAGGCAGCATAAACTCATGCAGGGCTTTCCTGGTGAACTCCGTCTTTTACAAACACTGAATTTTTTGTTCCTCATTTTCCAATTAGTTAATTGTTTAAAACAGGACACATTGGAAAAAAGAAATTTACTTTAGATATTTTGAAATCTCAAGAGACTGTAACAAACATCTTTCTCCTGTGCACAAACTTCTGGTCATCCCCATGCTCAGGACTCACACAATCACTGACAGATGACATCTGTAAGCAGATAATTTCTAGAGAGATCAAATAATCCAAAAATAAAGCCCTTTATCTGTGATACAACAGAGAAATCTTTGATTCAGAAGTTTCAACTTCTTTGGGTCTATTCCTCTAGATAGAACAATCTCTCCTATCTTAAGGCTATTGATTCAATAAATGAATGATAGAAGCGGTTTGGTTTTTAGTTGTGTTGAATAATCTGATAGATCTGGAAGGTAAACTAAAGAATTCACATTTAAGACAAGGCTGAGGATGGGGGTAAGGTGAAATTCTGCACCACACACCAGGTTAGAAAAGCTTCCAGGGGGGAAAAAAAAAAAGAACTGAAAATAGAAAGACATACAAACAAACAAAAACCCCACAACTTAAGAGAAAAAAAAACCACAACAAAAACCCCCACCAAAAAAAAAAAAAACCAAAAAAACCAAACAAAAACAAGAAGAAAAGAAAAAGCACCAGAAAAAAACCTCAAGAAAAATATGGTTTCAACAGAAATACTAAGTAATTATTTGCTAAGGAAACCAAATTTCTGTTCCTGAAAACTGGTAAATTTACTGTACAAAACTGCTGACATTTAAAGACTGTCAATATTCAAAAAGAAAATTTATAGCCAAAAATAAATCCCCTACAATTTGAAATAACACAAGTAACATAACAGAGTTGAAATCTAAATACAGACAGGGTTCTAAATTGTTTTGGTCTTTTGTTAGTATTGTTTTTGGTTTGGTTTTTTTTGCCTGATAGCATTTCTAAAGTGGGGAAGAAACAAAGGCAGAAAAATGCTGGTAATGAAGTATCTGTGCTCAACTTAAAAAAAGACTAAACATACAGTGCTTCAGCATGATTGCTAAGTGCTTGCAGAGGGTAAAGGAAAAGCTTAGAAAACACATAAGACAGTTTTGAAAGATAACATATTTACTGTTTTTTGCAGAGAAATAATAGACAGTGACCTAACCAACATTTTAGTCACAACTGCATAAACAGTAAGCCAATTATTAGGCAACCTAGCCTCATTACTTTTGATTAGTTAACAGGATTCTGCAAGATACCTGCACGTGCTACCTGGGTGTACTCAACCTGGTAAGATTTCTGTGTGGTCTAGAATTCTAAGCTGAAGTAGAGACAAACCAAAGTAAGTTCTTCCAAAAGTTATTTAGTACTGGCAATCTATGAAAATATGGCTCAAAACACAGGCAACAGAGACACTTCTCTTTTTGGGACCTACAGGCCATGTTCACCTACAACTGATAAAAATCTTGAATTCTGAACAGATTTTATAAAAAGAGCCCTAACTCTTTTCTGGTATTATTAAAAGGGGAAATTCATAGGGCAAACCATAAGAACAGCAAAGAATATAGATAAACCAACATGGGAACTTAAAAAGAGTTCAAAAGCAAGAAAAATTTTAGATGTTTCTTACCTTCCAGCACAAGAAAACTGGAAAAATTAAAGCTGCAAGGGAGCAGATTATTTCAATATTTCAGATCTTATTTCACTTCATTACAGACGACTGTCAGAACTAGCACACATAGGTCAAGGTCCCCTTCACCTTTCACAACAGGTTAGGCAGTACTAGTATGAGCAGCTCCAAGATAAACTAGTGCTTGAGAGAGCAGAGGGCCTAGTCCCCAAAATGAGGGACAGAGCCTAAGACGGTACTATCAGCACTGCAGCAAATACCAAACTACTTTATGATAAAGAAAGCAGAATTACAAATGAAATAAATACCCTTTCAATCTTGTCAGTACCCAAGTTTCCAAGCTGAGGGGCAAAAGTCAAAACAATCCTACCAGAAGACAGAACTTGTACTGCAACATTGCTGCTGTTGTGACATAGGCCATGAAGTGTATCTGCATACTTGTCACTACAGAGAACAATGGATAATAGTTTTCTTAGGACAAAGCTGACAGTTTCAGACCTTAAAGAGAAATCTTACCTCACTGAGAATTCTCACTTCCAATCTGAAACAGAAAAGCCATTACTACAGTAAGAAAACCCCTTTCCAAACGATGAGGTGATACCAACACAGTACATGTGAAAAAGTCTGCAGAGGAAACGCATATGTGATTATTCAAATAAATCTCAGTTTGCAAGCAAAAATCTGGAAAAAACACTGGAAGATAAAGGATTACTATGCGAACAAAAGGAAGGTATGATTTCTACGTTTCCTTAGGTCTTATTTATGGTGGGTTTGTTTATGTTTCTAAGAAAATTCTATTTAGACTTCGCTTTTCTTGCAACTCAAAAACACTCAGGAAGCAACTGCCAATGTGGCCAGAGGATCTCATACCTACAGTCCTATAAACATCTAGACTAAATGTTTATATTAAGACCTCTGGAGATCACTAAACCAACATTCTGTTGTAAACAGTCACATTAGGTTATCCAGGGTCTGGTCAGGCTAAATCATGTTCCATACACGGAAGGATAACACCACATGTAAGTACAGGGCAATCTAGATGAAAAATCTCTAGTACTGTTTTCAGCTGAACAACCTCAAACTCAGATCGTTTTTCCTTCTCTTCTTTCCTTAGAAAAGGAAATAAAACACCACCTTCTCCTAAGTTTTGCATGTTGTCTCGGTTCTAGAAGACAGGTGTCTGCTAGGGAGAGCAGGAGCCTCCCTTGGGATGAATGAATGTAGACCCCCTCCCTCCAAATTATTATAAATTTAAAATCAAGGGGCTTTCAGGCAGAGATCTGGGGATAGGAATAACAGTTCTTTACTAGTATAACCAGGCAAACAAACAACAATAACTACAGCAATAACAAGAACACAG